>NC_091313.1:10955876-11003376 GCF_038502225.1 Cherax quadricarinatus | reverse complement strand
CGAGAGCGATACATGATAATATACACCTGGAAAATCCTAGAGGGACTAGTACCGAACTTGCACACGAAAATCACTCACTACGAAAGCAAAAGACTTGGCAGACGATGCAACATCCCCCTAATGAAAAGCAGGGGTGTCACTAGCACGTTAAGAGACCATACAATAAGTGTCAGGGGCCCGAGACTGTTCAACTGCCTCCCAGCATACATAAGGGGGATTACCAACAGACCCCTGGCAGTCTTCAAGCTGGCACTGGACAAGCACCTAAAGTCGGTTCCTGACCAGCCGGGCTGTGGCTCGTACGTTGGTTTGCATGCAGCCAGCAGCAACAGCCTGGTTGATCAGGCTCTGATCCACCAGGAGGCCTGGTCACAGACCGGGCCGCGGGGGCGTTGACCCCCGGAACTCTCTCCAGGTAAATTCCAGGTAATATCAAACGTTGTAGATGAATGGTATAGAAAACCGACAAGTTGATAAATTAGACACGTGTGCAACACTTGGGTATCTTTAATGAGGAAACGTTTCGCCACACAGTGACTTCATCAGTCCATACAAAGGAGGAGTTTGAGGTAATCAGTCCCTCAAACGTTGACGTTACACCCTCACAAACACTGCAAGTTGACAAGTTTCCTTCATATCTGTGGTATCATCAATAGCAATGGAATAATACTCCAGATTTTTTAAAAGGCCCCCTTCAAGGCTGACGACATTGCAGACCTGGAGAGTGTACAAACAATTTTTATGGCACACATAATTACCATTAGGCACCTAAATTACTGGGAACGGTTGAAGGTCCTTGATGTGTATTCCCTGGAACGCAGGCGAGAGCGATACATGATAATATACACTTGGAACTTCCTGGAAGGATTGGTACCTAACCTGCACACGAAAATCACTCCCTATGAAACCAGAAGACTCGGCAGGAGATGCAACATTCCCCCGATGAAAAGCAGGGGCTCCACGAGTACACTGAGAGACAACACAATAAGTGTCCGGGGCCCAAGACTGTTCAACTTCTTCCCAGCATACATAAGGGGTATTACTGGACAGGCACCTAAAGTCAGTACCTGACCAACCGGGCTATGGTTCGTACTTCAGTTTGTGTGCGGCCGGTAGTAACAGCCTGGTTGATCAGACCCTGATCCACCATGAGGCCTGGTCTCAGACCGGGCCGCGGGGGCGTTGACCCCCGAAACCCTGGAGAGGGTTTCGGGGGTCTGACATTTGCTGCCAGTTCTTCAATTCATCATGTTACTGTTCTTGCCGATAAGCTGATCGATGAACATAATTCCCTTTTTTTCTGGACAAACAACATCCACTACCTTCAACAATAATTCTTTGAAGAACTCTCCATCAGTGAAATGTTTCATCCATTGTGCAGTTATTTTTTACACCTCGTAGCTAGCACGAGTGTTTCCCTTGTTTAACACCTCGTAGCTAGCACGAGTGTTTCCCTTGTTTAACACCTCGTAGCTAGCACGAGTGTTTCCCTTGTTTAACACCTCGTAGCTAGCACGAGTGTTTCTCTCGTTTGACACTTCGTAGCTAGCACGAGTGTTTCTCTCGTTTGACACTTCGTAGCTAGCACGAGTGTTTCTCTCGTTTAACACCTCGTAGCTAGCACGAGTGTTTCTCTCGTTTAACACCTCGTAGCTAGCACGAGTGTTTCTCTCGTTTAACACCTCGTAGCTAGCACGAGTGTTTCTCTCGTTTGACACCTCGTAGCTAGCACGAGTGTTTCTCTCATTTTCTTCAACTTTTCTAGTGAAAAAGGATAACTGCTGTGTTAAATTACTTCTCAGTCGTGCAACTTCGTCTTCTGGAGCTTTGACAGCGAAACTTTTGTAATGATTATGACGAGTTTCATAGTGCAGGTTAATATTTGAAACTTTTTTCACGGCAATGGTTTCTTGACAAATTAAGCAAAGACATTTTCCGAAGTGCTCAATTAAAAATTAGCTAAGTGTCCAGCCATCGTTAAAATTTTGGACACTCAAAATACACTTTTCTTAGTGTCCATGGGCTTGTTTTTGCTCAGACAAAAAAGACTTCTGGAAAGGAAAGAGAAAAAAGTATGGTAATCAGTATGGAGAAATAAGTAACAATGAAAACAAATGTAAGTTGGCGGGCCGGACGAAAATCTCACGCTGGCCGGATGTGGCCTGCGGGCCGGGGCTTGCCGACCCCTGGCCTAGAGGGAGGAAGGAAGATGAAGATGTTGTCTCTACTTCATCGACTCGTACAAGTAGCATCCGTCTATCAATAAGTTCTCCTGATGGTGTACCTGACACTCACAGCATCCAGACACAGGTACATGTAGGTTACAAACCCTATTTCGCCGAATTTCCTTGGGAAATCTTAATGCGCGTCACCTGGGTCTCGACAACGTCCCATGCTGTTTCTGAGTGAGGTGTTCAGCATTACCTGTATATTACTGCAGTTGTTTCAGCTCAGCAGGGCTATTTCAGCATGGCAACTGTGGCACTGCTGCTGCCTGGCAACTGTGATGCTGCTGCTGCCTGGCAACTGTGACGCTCCTGTTACTGCCAGACAACTGTGCTGCTGCTGCTAGACATCTGTGGCGCTGCTGCTAGACATCTGTGGCGCTGCTGCTGCCTGGCGACTGTGACGCTACTGCTACTACCCGGCAACAGTGACGCTTCTGCTACTGCCAGACAACAGTGATACTGCTGCTGCTGCTCAGCAACTGTTGTGTTTCTGCTGCTGCTGCTGCCTCGGAATTATGGCGCTGCTGCTGCTGCCCGGCAACTGTGACGTTGCTGCTGCTACTGGCTGTACGTCTGGGTCACAACTGTTGGTTCTATGTCTAGGTCACAACTGTTCCTTCCATGTCTGAGCCACAATTGTTGGTTCAATGTCTGAGGCACAACTGTTGGTTCCATGTCTGGGTCACAACTGTTGGTTTTATGTCTGGGTCACAACTGTTGGTTACATGTCTGGGTCACAACTGTTGGTTACATGTCTGGGTCACAACTGTTGGTTTTAAGTCTGAGGCACAACTCTTGGTTCTATGTCTGGGTCACAACTGTTGGTTCTATGTCTGAGGCACAACTGTTGGTTTTATGTCTGGGTCACAACTGTTGGTTTTATGTCTGGGTCACAACTCTTGGTTCTATGTCTGGGTCACAACTGTTGGTTCTATGTCTGAGGCACAACTGTTGGTTCCATGTCTGAGTCACAACTGTTGGTTCTATGTCTGTGTGAAAACTTTTGGTTTTATGTCTGGGTCACAGCTGTTGGTTCCATGTCTGAGGCACAACTGTTGGTTCCATGTCTGAGGCACAACTGTTGGTTCTATGTCTGAGTCACAACTGTTGGTTCCATGTCTGAGGCACAACTGTTGGTTCTATGTCTGAGTCACAACTGTTGGTTCCATGTCTGAGGCACAACTGTTGGTTCTATGTCTGAGTCACAACTGTTGGTTCCATGTCTGAGGCACAACTGTTGGTTCTATGTCTGAGTCACAACTGTTGGTTCCATGTCTGAGTCACAACTGTTGGTTCTATGTCTGGGTCACAACTGTTGGTTTTATGTCTGAGGCACAACTGTTGGTTCCATGTCTGAGGCACAACTGTTGGTTCTATGTCTGAGTCACAACTGTTGGTTCCATGTCTGAGGCACAACTGTTGGTTCTATGTCTGAGTCACAACTGTTGGTTCCATGTCTGAGGCACAACTGTTGGTTCCATGTCTGAGTCACAACTGTTGGTTCTATGTCTGAGTCACAACTGTTGGTTCCATGTCTGAGTCACAACTGTTGGTTCTATGTCTGGGTCACAACTGTTGGTTCCATGTCTGAGTCACAACTGTTGGTTTTATGTCTGAGGCACAACTGTTGGTTCTATGTCTGGGTCACAACTGTTGGTTTTATGTCTGAGTCACAACTGTTGGTTTTATGTCTGAGGCACAACTGTTGATTCTATGTCTGAGTCACAACTGTTGGTTCTATGTCTGAGGCACAACTGTTGGTTTTATGTCTGAGGCACAACTGTTGGTTTTATGTCTGAGGCACAACTGTTGGTTCTGTGTCTGAGGCACAACTGTTGGTTTTATGTCTGAGGCACAACTGTTGGTTTTATGTCTGAGGCACAACTGTTGGTTTTATGTCTGAGGCACAACTGTTGGTTTTATGTCTGAGGCACAACTGTTGGTTCTATGTCTGAGGCACAACTGTTGGTTCTATGTCTGAGGCACAACTGTTGGTTTTATGTCTGAGGCACAACTGCTGGTTTTATGTCTGAGGCACAACTGTTGGTTTTATGTCTGAGGCACAACTGTTGGTTCTATATCTGGGTCACAACTGTTGGTTTTATGTCTGAGGCACAACTGTTGGTTCTATGTCTGGGTCACAACTGATGGTTCTATGTCTGGGTCACAACTGTTGGTTCCATGACTAGGTCACAACTGTTGGTTTTATGTCTGAGGCACAACTGTTGGTTCTGTGTCTGAGGCACAACTGTTGGTTCTATGTCTGGGTCACAACTGCTGGATCTATGTCTGGGTCACAACTGTTGGTTTTATGTCAGGGTCACAACTGTTGGTTCCATGTCTGGGTCACAACTGTAGGTTTTATGTCTGAGGCACAACTGTTGGTTTTGTCTGGGTCACAACTGTTGGTTTTATGTCTGAGGCACAACTGTTGGTTTTGTCTGGGTCACAACTGTTGGTTTTATGTCTGAGGCACAACTGTTGGTTCTATGTCTGGGTCACAACTGATGGTTCTATGTCTGGGTCACAACTGTTGGTTTTATGACTAGGTCCCAACTGTTGGTTCTATGTCTGAGGCAAAGCTGTTGGTTCTATGTCTGAGGCACAACTGTTGGTTCTATGTCTGAGGCACAACTGTTTGTTCTATGAATGGGTCACAACTGTTGGTTCTATGTCTGAGGTACAACTGTTGGTTCTATGTCTGAGTCACAACTGTTGGTTCTTTGTCTGGGTCCCAACTGTTGGTTCTATGTCTGAGGCACAACTGTTGGTTCTATGTCTGAGGCACAACTGTTGGTTCTATGTCTGAGGCACAACTGTTGGTTCTATGTCTACTGTTTGTCTATGTATGAGGCACAATTGTTGGTTCTATGTCTGTGCACAACTGTTGGTTCTATGTCTATGTATGAGGCACAATTGTTGGTTCTATGTCTGTGGCACAACTGTTGGTTCTATGTCTGGATCACAACTGTTGGTTCCATGTCTGAGGCACAACTGTTGGCTCTATGTCTGAGGCACTACTGTTGGTTCTATGTCTGAGCACAACTGTTGGTTCCATGTCTGAGGCACAACTGTTGGTTTTAAGTCTGAGGCACAACTGTTGGTTCCATATCTGAGGCACAACTGTTGGTTCAATGTCTTAGGGACAACTGTTGGTTCCATGTCTGGGTCTCAACTGTTGGTTCTATGTCTGAGGCACAACTGTTGGTTCTATGTCTGGGGCACAACTGTTGGTTCTATGTCTGAGGCACAACTCCTGGTTATATGTCTGAGGCACAACTGTTGGTTCTATGTCTGAGGCACAACTGTTGGTTCTATGTCTGAGGCACAACTGTTGGTTCTATGTCTGAGGTACAACTGTTGGTTCTATGTCTGAGTCACAACTGTTGGTTCTTTGTCTGGGTCCCAACTGTTGGTTTTATGTCTGAGGCACAACTGTTGGTTCTATGTCTGAGGCACAACTGTTGGTTCTATGTCTGAGGCACAACTGTTGGTTCTATGTCTGAGGCAAAACTGTTTGTTCTATGTATGAGGCACAATTGTTGGTTCTATGTCTGTGGCACAACTGTTGGTTCTATGTCTGGGTCACAACTGTTGGTTCTATGTCTGAGGCACAACTTTTGGTTCTATGTCTGAGGCACAACTGTTGGTTCTATGTCTGAGGCACAACTGTTGGTAATATGTCTGAGGCACAACTGTTGGTTCTATGTCTGGATCACAACTGTTGGTTCCATGTCTGAGGCACAACTGTTGGCTCTATGTCTGAGGCACTACTGTTGGTTCTATGTCTGAGCACAACTGTTGGTTCCATGTCTGAGGCACAACTGTTGGTTTTAAGTCTGAGGCACAACTGTTGGTTCCATATCTGAGGCACAACTGTTGGTTCAATGTCTTAGGGACAACTGTTGGTTCCATGTCTGGGTCTCAACTGTTGGTTCTATGTCTGAGGCACAACTGTTGGTTCTATGTCTGGGGCACAACTGTTGGTTCTATGTCTGAGGCACAACTCCTGGTTATATGTCTGAGGCACAACTGTTGGTTCTATGTCTGAGGCACAACTGTTGGTTCTATGTCTGAGGCACAACTGTTGGTTCTATGTCTGAGGCACAACTGTTGGTTCTATGTCTGAGGCACAACTGTTGGTTCTATGTCTGAGGCACAACTGTTGGTTCTATGTCTGGGGCACAACTGTTGGTTCTATGTCTGAGGCACAACTCCTGGTTATATGTCTGAGGCACAACTGTTGGTTCTATGTCTGAGGCACAACTGTTGGTTTTAAGTCTGAGGCACAACTGTTGGTTCCATATCTGAGGCACAACTGTTGGTTCAATGTCTTAGGGACAAATGTTGGTTCCATGTCTGGGTCTCAACTGTTGGTTCTATGTCTGAGGCACAACTGTTGGTTCTATGTCTGGGGCACAACTGTTGGTTCTATGTCTGAGGCACAACTCCTGGTTATATGTCTGAGGCACAACTGTTGGTTCTATGTCTGAGGCACAACTGTTGGTTCTATGTCTGAGGCACAACTGTTGGTTCTATGTCTGAGGCACAACTGTTGTTTCTATGTCTGAGGCACAACTGTTGGTTCTATGTCTGAGGCACAACTGTTGGTTCTATGTCTGAGACACAACTGTTGGTTCTACGTCTGAGGAACAACTGTTGGTTCTATGTCTGAGGCACAACTGTTGGTTCTATGTCTGAGACACAACTGTTGGTTCTACGTCTGAGGCACAACTGTTGGTTTCATGTCTGAGGCACAACTGTTGGGTCTATGTCTGAGGCACAACTGTTGGTTCCATGTCTGGGTCACAACTGTTGGTTTTATGTCAGGGTCACAACTGTTGGTTCCGTTTCTGGGCCACAACTGTTTGGTTTTATGTCTGAGGCACAACTGTTGGTTCCATGTCTGGGTCACAATTGTTGGTTCTGTCTGGGTCACAGCTGTTGGTTTTATGTCTGTTTGACAACTGTTGGTTCCATGTCTCGGTCACAACTGTTGGTTCTATGTCTGGGTCACAACTCTTGTTTCCATGTCTGGTTGACAACTGTTGGTTCCATGTCTGGGTCACAACTGTTGGTTCTATGTCTGGGTCACAACTGTTTGTTCCATGTCTGGGTCACAACTGTTGGTTCTATGTCTGGGTCACAACTGTTGGTTTTATGTACGGGTCACAACTGTTGGTTTTTATTTCTGAGGCACAAGTGTTGGTTCTATGTCTGAGGCACAACTGTTGGTTCTATGTCTGAGGCACAACTGTTGGTTCTATGTCTGAGGCACTACTGTTGGTTCTATGTCTGAGGCACAACTGTTGGTTCTATGTCTGAGGCACAACTGTTGGTTCTATGTCTGAAGCACATCTGTTGGTTCTATGAGGCACAACTGTTGGTTTTATGTCTGGGTCACAACTGTTGATTCCATGTCTGAGGCACAACTGTTGGTTCTATGTCTGGGTCATAACTGTTGGTTCCATGTCTGGGTCACAACTGTTGGTTCCATGTCTGGGTCACAACTGTTGGTTCTATGTCTGAGTCACAACTGTTGGTTTTATGTCTGGGTCACAACTGTTGGTTCTATGTCTGAGGCACAACTGTTGGTTTTTATGTCTGAGGCACAACTGTTGGTTCTATGTCTGAGGCACAACTGTTGGTTCTATGTCTGAGGCACAACTGTTGGTTTTATGTCTTTGTCACAACTGTTGGTTCTATGTCTGAGTCACAACTGTTGGTTTTATGTCTGAGGCATAACTGTTGGTTCTATGTCTGAGGCACAACTGTTGGTTTTTATGTCTGAGGCACAACTGTTGGTTCTATGTCTGAGGCACAATTGTTGGTTCTATGTCTGAGGCACAACTGTTGGTTCTATGTCTGGGTCACAACTGCTGGTTCTACGTCTGGGTCACAACTGTTGGTTCCATGTCTGGGTCACAACTGTTGGTTTTATGTCTGGGTCACAACTGTTGGTTCCATGTCTGGGTCACAACTGTTGGTTTTATGTCTGGGTCACAACTGCTGGTTGTATGTCTGAGGCACAACTGTTGGTTTTGTCTGGGTCACAACTGTTGGTTTTATGTCTGAGGCATAACTGTTGGTTCTATGTCTGGGTCACAACTGTTGGTTTTATGTCTGGGTCCTGTGAAGGCTTACTCAGACCTGTAACAACTTCAGACAGTATTACTCAGGCTGGCTCCTCCTCAGGAAAATTAGTGAATAGAAAAAGAAATAATAACAGACAAACATAAACACTTTATTATGTAGAAAATATAAAATATAAAACACTTAAATATGAAATATTAATCCTGCATTAAAGAAAAAGAAAAAAGAAAAATATAAATGATAACTGAATTCAACGCTAATTTAACACTTGGGTGTCTGGTGTTGGTGACACTGCTTGTTGAAATCGTAGCCGTTGCTGATGTTGGGGGGGGGGTCGCAGGTGTTGGTGACCACCACTGGCTAGTTCTTCACAGATTAACGCCGTGAGTAGTATCCCGAAGACAGGAAAGCAGGTTCTTTACCGCTGCAATGATGTGGGGTTACGTCCTCCAATTTCATACAGGTACTTAAATGCAAAATGGGGAAGTCTCTGGACGTTAGTCCTTCTCCTATTCTTCTCGTTGATTGACAGGTGACCCTCACTGTCATCCAAGAGTAGTGTTGGGAGCTGCGAGTCGAGTGATTTACTGTTTGACCAGAGCCCCATACGTCACCTTTCGAGGGGGGGAAGGGGGAGGGGAAGGGATAGCAGGAGCTAGACTGACCCTACGTTAACAAGCAGCCGGCAATCAAACTATCACTTTAGGGGTGGGGGGGGGAAAGGCGGGAAAAACGGAAGCGTGACTTACCCTACCTTAACTAGTAGCCGGTAATGAAACTATTGTTACTATATTGCTACTCCTATCTATTGAACTTTTCCCTCACACTCCCCCATACCAAGACTTATAGTCAAGGAGTATAAGAAGAATAGGCGAGGAAAAAGTTCTAAAATGTGGAAGTCGCGTAAGGCAACAAATCTTCTACTGAGTGTCACGACTTAACCAGTCAGAGAAATAATTGGATGAACCATTGATATACACAATATGGAACTTAAAAGCCTGGAGTGCCAATGTCCACCTCAAGAGGTGACTGTTGGTTCCCTTAAAAGTTTCTAGGTATATCAAAGGTTTGTGGTCCATTTCTAAAATGAATTCTTTTCCCAGCAAATAAAATTTAAGTTTGGAGATACCCCACACAAGGGCTAAACATTCCTTTTCTATTGTGGAGTATCTTGTTTCTGCGGGAAGGAGTTTCCGGCTTAGGAAGCATACAGGGAAGGGAGTACCATCATGGTATTGTAGTAACACCGCACCTAAGCCAGTATTGGAGGCATCAGTTCTCAAACAAAATGTTTTATTAATATCAGGAATCTTAAGTATAGGGTCTTTCGAAAAGATACTCTTAATCTCATTAAACTTATCCCGAGCTACGTCGGAAAGTTCAAGAGGTTCCTTCACAGACTTTTTAAGAAAGTCGGATAAGATGCCTGTAAGATCAGTAAGGTTCGGGATAAACCATGCATAAAAATTTACAGAACCAAGAAAGCTTTGCATGAGCTTCTTGGTTTTGGGGAATTTAAATTCTAATAAAGCTTTGATCTTACTGGGGAGAGGCTGCAGAGAGTTATTAGAAAGTATCAGTCCAAGATATCTAATCTTGTTATACCCAAGGAAGCATTTCTTCGGCTTGGCAGTGAGGCCATGTGAGCGTAACCTACGCAAAACTGATGTTAATGTTTGGATATGTTCGCCCCACGTGGATGTCATTACGTAAATGTTACAAAATAAACTAAAACATTTGGCATATTACCCAAGACCTTTCTCATCAGTCTCACGTAGGTAGCACAGGCAGTTACCAAACCGAAGGGCATAGTTCTGTACTGCATCAGTCCTTGGTGTGTAGGAAAAGCGGTGTACTGCTTAGAAGAAGGATCTAACATTACTTGATGATATGCCTGTGCAATATCAATCTCTGAAAAGAAGGAAGCGTCATAAAATTTATGTAGATCGCTATCTATTAAGGGCATAGGCTCAGCATCCCACCGAGTAATAGCATTAAGGCCTCTGAAGTCAATAGCAAGTCTATATGAATTATCCTCCTTCTTAACCATGACTACTGGTGAACAATATGAAGAATTGAAGGTTCAATGATCTTTAGTTTTAATAATTTGTCTAACTCTCGGTCAAATGCATCCCTAAGGTGAACTGGAACTGGGTATAATTTCCGTTTGATAGGATTGTCCGTCACTAAGTTAATCTTATGGACTACCGTGGAGTTAACACCTGGAATATCAGTAAAGACGTCTGAAAAGTTACTCACACATTGAAGTAGTTCATGTCTCTTATGGTCATCCAAAGATTCATTAATATTATTGTTGGTTGCACCCGAGTGGTCAAGAGTCACCAAGTCATGTAGCTCTTCATCATAGTCTAAGTTAGAGGTGTCAATTACGCACACTTTACATTCTTCAGTTGTTTTATCAAGTTCGTGTAGAAAAACTAAGTCAAAGTTATTAAGGCAGTTAACCGAATTTCTTCGGTAATATTTCTTAAGGATGTTGATATGATAAAGCTTAGGTTTCCCCTTGACTTCTATGAGGTAATCAACTTTCCCACAAATTTTTAATACTTTATATGGACCTTTCCATGCTACTAATAATTTATTTGACTTGATAGGCAAAAGTACAAGAACTTCATCACCTACTTTAAAACTTCTCTGACTTTTGGAATCAAAATAGGTTTTGTACTGGTCCATTGACAAGCTTAGGTTTTTCGAAACTATGTCAGAGGTCTCCTCAAGTTTGGATCTAAGGTCAAGGAGAAACTGGTAAGAAGACTGAACCTCAGCATTTACCTCCTCATTAGTCCATAAGTCATGAAGGATGGACAATGGGCCTCTGGCCTGTATACCATAGAGAAGTTCAAAAGGTGAAAACCCCAAAGAGTCACTGGGAACTTCCCTCATGGCAAACAAAGCACAGGGTAGGTAACGATGCCACTCCTTAGGTTTAAGGGAGCAAAGTTTCCTTAAAATGGACTTTAGAATCGAATGCTGGCGCTCAATCCTCCCATTACAGCTGGGATGATAGGGTGTGGTGAAGAGAGGCTTCACTCCCAAAAGTTGGTATAGATGTTGCATTAAGTCAGATGTGAATTGTGTCCCACGGTCAGACAAAATTTCTCTAGGGATGCCCACTCTGGAGAAGATGGACAAAAGGGCTTCAGCCACCTCTGTAGTAGTTATGGTCTTTAAGGGAACGGTTTCAGGGAATCTCGAAGCATAATCAACTAATGTTAATATATATCTATGTCCCCCAGATGAAAGTGGAGATAAAGGACCAACGATGTCAATAGCTACTCTTTCAAACGGTACCGTAAAGATAGGCATTTTGACCATAGGTACTCGCCTGGTACCTCGGGAGGATGACAGTTGGCAAACTTTACACGATCTACAATAGGTAGTGACATCTGAGGACATTTTTGGCCAAAAATAGGTTTCCCTAATTTTATTTAAGGTTTTACGATGAGAGAAATGTCCGGCCACTGGCAGGTCATGAGCCATTTTAAGAACAGTCTCTCTGCATTGACTTGGAACAGCTAAGATGGAATAGTCTATCTCATCTGAATTTAATTTGAATACTGACTTGTACAAGATATCTTTTATATATTCAAATTTATATGAAAAGTTTTTCCTTTGGATAACTTGATTTTGTTTAGCGGCATTATGGCAATTCTGAAGAGAAGGGCAATTACGTTGTAAATTGACAAAGGAGTCCTTCGATATGTCTAAAGGCTTAAAGTCAGGGAAAATCAAAGGATGGACAGTAGGGGAAGCCTGGACTTTGGTCTGAGCCCTAGTCAAGACATTTATGGTATCGGAGGTGATATCTTCACTTTCATCTAACAAGTGAACCGGTGATCCTACTACCTCGCTTTCGAGAGTAGTATCACTGGTTTTTAATCCCACATGAATCTCACGAGACATTGTCTCATCTGAACTTTCGAGGGGCTTCTCCGACTCTACGGGAAGAGGATCTGAAACACTTATATCCATCTTTGGTGATGAAAGGTCAACCTCAGAAGGAAGAATGGCACCTTTTACATTACCTATTAGTACGGAGCAAGAAGTGATGGGAGCTAGTACGGCTTCAGACCAACCTGTGAACCATTTAGACCTAATGTAACAACGGATGGTAGGAAAAGTATCTGTACGGCCCAAGTAGTCTGAAAGTATAGCAGAGGAATGAGTTTCTTTAAGATTAGGGAACAGCTTATCAGAAATGACTATACATGTGCATCCAGTGTCTCCTAAAATGGTAGATACATTAAGTTCATTAACTGTTCCTGAACAGAAGGGTGCTTGGTCATTACAGTCTTTAAAACATCTTCCAACTTTTTGGACCTTCTTAGGACAATCTGGACGTTTATGTCCCTTAACACCACACAAATGACAAACAGGAATAAAAGAAGTCATTTTACTTTCCACTAGAGGCTTTGATTTCATAAGGTCTGATGAACCCTTGCCCTTAGGGTTCGATCCCTTTAGGTCTTTATAGGAATTGTGACCCTCAGCATACAGGTCAGCAGCCTCAGCAACTTCCTCAGCTTTAATCAGGTTACGTTCTCTAATGAATGTTCGTATCTGGTGAGGAAGAGCTGTTAGAAACTGGTCAGCAACCATGAAGTCTCGAAGAGATTCATAACTGTGATCAATTCCTGAACTCTCTATCCAAAAGTCGAACAAACGAAAGAGTGTTACCTGTAACTGTTGAAAGTTCTGGCCAGGCTGTAAGGTGGCATACCTGAAATCTTTCCTGTAAGAATTAGTGGTTTTTTGATATGCTTTAAGGATTGCCTTCTTTAGTAGGTTATAATTACATATGATATCCTGCGACAAAGTTGCATAGATATTCAAAGCAGTACCAGAAAATAACATTCCTAACCTGGTAGCCCAGGTGTCAGCAGGCCATTCACAGAGGGTAGCGGTATTTTCAAACCTATAATGTATGAAGTTATGTCTTCCCCCTCTGTGAAGGGAGGTAAATTAGGTGTTGGAATATGTGCACTAGCTGCACGTTGTTCCATTACTCCATCTAATTGCTGTTGTGAGAAAGTTAACTTCTTATTCTCTAATTCAAGGCGAGTTTGTTCGAGCTCGCGATCCTTTTCTCTCTCTCTTAACTCATATTCTCTGTCCTTTGCTCTTTCCTCAAGTTCCCTTAATTTAACCTGTTCCTCACGTATCTTAGCTTGTTCTTCACGTAGTCTTGCTCTCTCCTCACGATCAAGTCTATCACGCTCTTTTTGGTCTTCTCGCTCTCTTTCTAACTGTCTTTCTCGGATTTCTCTCTCAATTCTCTCTCTCTCCTTTTTCTCCTGTCTTTCAAGGTTCTCTTTCTCCTTTTTCTCTTCTCTTTCGATTCTCTCTCTCTCCTTATTCTCTTCTCTTTCCTTTTCTAGCTGTCTTTCTTCTCTCTCAATTCTCTCTCTTTCAAGTCTTTCCTGGATCTTAGCACTAATGAAAGATTCTAAATTTTTCCCTGTTATTCCTAACTTACTTCCAGCATTCATCCAAAACTGGTATTCATCCATACTTGCAAGAATAACTTAAACTATCAGGGGAAAGTGAAACGGGTATTAAAGAAAACGGAGGGTTCAATTCCTGCTCCGCTCAAACTGTAAATAAACCAGAGGGCTCGATCCCTGCTTCAATTAAACAATATGTATTAACGAAAACGAAGGGTTCTATGCAGGCTCCGAGCAAACAGTAAGTAGAATGGGGTCCCTTGACCATCCAATCTTCTCACCAACAAATCAAGAGTGTCCTATGACAGTTCCCTTGATATAGTAAAGAGCTCAATGAAACAAGTTGTCACTGGAAAATCTCGGGTCCCTAGAGTCTAATCCTCCAAAGTGTTTCAAGCTCACATGAAAAAGTGGCAGAATTAACTATTATATCCTGCCTGACTTGACTTACAATAAATTGAGACTATAACAATCACCAAATCTTTTAAATACCTGTACAGTAGTCCTACCACAGAGAATGATTACTCATGGCTGGTGGTAACCGTCTGTGGTATGCGGCGTTGAAGTTCCAATGGTAGATTCGAGATGGAGTTGAATCTTGATTCAGTAGAGTTGTATCCTGGCAAGGTCGCCACTTGTGAAGGCTTACTCAGCCCTGTAACAACTTCAGTCAGTATTACCCAGGCTGGCTCCTCCTCAGGAAAATTAGTGAATAGAAAAAGAAATAATAACAAACATAAACACTTTATGTAGAAAATATAAAATATAAAACACTTAAATATGAAATATTAATCCTACATTAAAGAAAATGAAAAAGGAAAAATATAAATGATAACTGAATTCAACGCTAATTTAACACTTGGGTGTCTGGTGTTGGTGACACTGCTTGTTGAAATCGTAGCCGTTGCTGATGATGGGGGGGGGGGGTCGCAGGTGTTGGTGACCACCACTGGCTAGTTCTTCACAGATTAACGCCGTGAGTAGTATCCCGATGACAGGAAAGCAGGTTCTTTACCGCTGCAATGATGTGGGGTTACGTCCTCCAATTTCATACAGGTACTTAAATGCAAAATGGGGAAGTCTCTGGACGTTAGTCCTTCTCCTATTCTTCTCGTTGATTGACAGGTGACCCTCACTGTCATCGAAGAGTAGTGTTGGGAGCTGCGAGTCGAGTGATTTACTGTTTGACCAGAGCCCCATACGTCACCTTTCGAGGGGGGGGGGAAGAGGGAGGGGAAGCGATAGCCGGAGCAAGACTGACCCTACGTTAACAAGCAGCCGGCAATCAAACTATCACTTTAGGGGTGGGGGGGGGAAGGCGGGAAAAACGGGAGCGTGACTTACCCTACCTTAACTAGTAGCCGGTAATGAAACTATTGTTGCTATATTTCTACTCCTACCTATTGAAATTTTCCCTCACAGTCCCAACTGTTGGTTCTATGTCTGAGGCACAACTGTTGGTTCTATGTCTGAGGCACATCTGTTGGTTCTATGTCTGAGGCACAACTGTTGGTTCTATGTTTGGGTCACAACTGTTGGTTCCATGTCTGAGGCACAACTGTTGGTTTTATGTTTGGGTCACAACTGTTGGTTCTATGTCTGAGGCACATCTGTTGGTTTTATGTCTGAGGCACAACTGTTGGTTCTATGTTTGGGTCACAACTGTTGGTTCTATGTCTGAGGCACAACTGTTGGTTCTATGTTTGGGTCACAACTGTTGGTTCTATGTCTGAGGCACATCTGTTGGTTTTATGTCTGAGGCACAACTGTTGGTTCCATGTCTGAGGCACAACTGTTGGTTCTATGTATGAGGCACAACTGTTGGTTCTATGTATGAGGCACAACTGTTGGTTCTATGTCTGAGTCACAACTGTTGGTTCTATGTCTGAGGCACAACTGTTGGTTCTATGTATGAGGCACAACTGTTGGTTCTATGTATGAGGCACAACTGTTGGTTCTATGTCTGAGTCACAACTGTTGGTTCTATGTCTGAGGCACAACTGTTGGTTCTATGTATGAGGCACAACTGTTGGTTCTATGTATGAGGCACAACTGTTGGTTCTATGTCTGGGTCACAACAGTTGGTTCCATGTCTGAGGCACAACTGTTGGTTCTATGTATGAGGCACAACTGTTGGTTCTATGTATGAGGCACAACTGTTGGTTCTATGTCTGAGTCACAACTGTTGGTTCTATGTCTGAGGCACAACTGTTGGTTCTATGTATGAGGCACAACTGTTGGTTCTATGTATGAGGCACAACTGTTGGTTCTATGTCTGAGTCACAACTGTTGGTTCTATGTCTGGGTCCCAACTGTTGGTTCTATGTCTGAGGCACAACTGTTGGTTCTATATCTGAGGCACAACTGTTGGTTCTATGTACGAGGCACAACTGTTGGTTCTATGTCTGAGTCACAACTGTTGGTTCTATGTCTGGGTCCCAACTGTTGGTTCTATGTCTGAGGCACAACTGTTGGTTCTATGTCTGAGGCACAACTGTTGGTTCTATGTCTGAGGCACAACTGTTGGTTCAATGTCTGAGGCACAACTGTTGGTTCTATGTCTGAGGCACAACTGTTGGTTCTATGTCTGAGGCACAACTGTTGGTTCTATGTCTGAGGCACAACTGTTGGTTCTATGTCTGGGTCACAACTGTTGGTTCTATGTCTGAGGCACTACTGTTGGTTCTATGTCTGAGGCACAACTGTTGGTTCTATGTCTGAGGCACAACTGTTGGTTCTATGTCTGAGGCACAACTGTTGGTTCTATGTCTGGGTCACAACTGTTGGTTCCATGTCTGAGGCACAACTGTTGGTTCTATGTTTGGGTCACAACTGTTGGTTTTATGTCTGAGGCACAACTGTTGGTTCCATGTCTGAGGCACAACTGTTGGTTTTATGTCTGAGGCACAACTGTTGGTTCTATGTCTGGGTCACAACTGTTTGTTCCATGTCTGAGGCACAACTGTTGGTTCCATGTCTGGGTCACAACTGTTGGTTCCATGTCTGGGTCACAACTGTTGGTTCCATGTCTGGGTCACAACTGTTGGTTCCATGTCTGGGTCACAACTGTTGGTTCCATGTCTGGGTCACAACTGTTGGTTCTATATCTGAGGCACAACTGTTGGTTCTATGTCTGAGGCACAACTGTTGGTTCTATGTCTGGGTCACAACTATTGGTTCTCTCAGGGTCACGCCTTTCTCACCTGTGTTAGAATTGTGCATCATTGTTCATTTCTGTAAGACACTTTCAACTGTATTTGTGTGTGTGTGTATGTGTGTGTGTGTGAGTGTGTGTGTGTGTGTGTATGTGTGTGTATGTGTACTCACCTAGTTGTACTCACCTAGTTGAGGTTGCGGGGGTCGAGTCCGAGCTCCTGGCCCCGCCTCTTCACTGATCGCTACTAGGTCACTCTCCCCGAGCCGTGAGCTTTATCATACCTCTGCTTAAAGCTATGTATGGATCCTGCCTCCACTACATCGCTTCCCAAACTATTCCACTTACTGACTACTCTGTGGCTGAAGAAATACTTCCTAACATCCCTGTGATTCATCTGTGTCTTTAGCTTCCAACTGTGTCCCCTTGTTGCTGTGTCCAAACTCTGGAACATCCTGTCTTTGTCCACCTTGTCAATTCCCCTCAGTATTTTGTATGTCGTTATCATGTCCCCCCTATCTCTCCTGTCCTCCAGTGTCGTCAGGTTGATTTCCCTTAACCTCTCCTCGTAGGACATACCTCTTAGCTCTGGGACTAGTCTTGTTGCAAACCTTTGCACTTTCTCTAGTTTCTTTACGTGCTTGGCTAGGTGTGGGTTCCAAACTGGTGCCGCATACTCCAATATGGGCCTAACGTATACGGTGTACAGGGTCCTGAACGATTCCTTATTAAGATGTCGGAATGCTGTTCTGAGGTTTGCTAGGCGCCCATATGCTGCAGCAGTTATTTGGTTGATGTGCGCTTCAGGAGATGTGCCTGGTGTTATACTCACCCCAAGATCTTTTTCCTTGAGTGAGGTTTGTAGTCTCTGACCCCCTAGACTGTACTCCGTCTGCGGCCTTCTTTGCCCTTCCCCAATCTTCATGACTTTGCACTTGGTGGGATTGAACTCCAGGAGCCAATTGCTGGACCAGGTCTGCAGCCTGTCCAGATCCCTTTGTAGTTCTGCCTGGTCTTCGATCGAGTGTATTCTTCTCATCAACTTCACGTCATCTGCAAACAGGGACACCTCAGAGTCTATTCCTTCCGTCATGTCGTTCACAAATACCAGAAACAGCACTGGTCCTAGGACTGACCCCTGCGGGACCCCGCTGGTCACAGGTGCCCACTCTGACACCTCGCCACGTACCATGACTCGCTGCTGTCTTCCTGACAAGTATTCCCTGATCCATTGTAGTGCCTTCCCTGTTATCCCTGCTTGGTCCTCCAGTTTTTGCACCAATCTCTTGTGGGGAACTGTGTCAAACGCCTTCTTGCAGTCCAAGAAAATGCAATCCACCCACCCCTCTCTCTCTTGTCTTACTGCTGTCACCATGTCATAGAACTCCAGTAGGTTTGTGACACAGGATTTCCCGTCCCTGAAACCATGCTGGCTGCTGTTGATGAGATCATTCCTTTCTAGGTGTTCCACCACTCTTCTCCTGATAATCTTCTCCATGATTTTGCATACTATACATGTCAGTGACACTGGTCTGTAGTTTAACGCTTCATGTCTGTCTCCTTTTTTAAAGATTGGGACTACATTTGCTGTCTTCCATGCCTCAGGCAATCTCCCTGTTTCGATAGATGTGTTGAATATTGTTGTTAGGGGTACACATAGCGCCTCTGCTCCCTCTCTCAATACCCATGGGGAGATGTTATCTGGCCCCATTGCCTTTGAGGTATCTAGCTCACTCAGAAGCCTCTTCACTTCTTCCTCGGTTGTGTGCACTGTGTCCAGCACTTGGTGGTGTGCCCCACCTCTCCGTCTTTCTGGAGTCCCTTCTGTCTCCTCTGTGAACACTTCTTTGAATCTCTTGTTGAGTTCTTCACATACTTCACGGTCATTTCCTGTTGTCTCTCCTCCTTCCTTCCTTAGCCTGATTACCTGGTCCTTGACTGTTGTTTTCCTCCTGTGTGTGTGTGTGTATGTGTGTGTGTGTGTGTGTGTGTGTGTGTGTGTGTGTGTGTGTGTGTGTGTGTGTGTGTGTGTGTGTGTGTGTGTGTGTGTGTGTGTGTCTGTGTGTGTGTATGTGTGTGTGTGTGTATGTGTGTGTGTGTATGTGTGTGTGTGTATGTTTGTGTGTGTGTGTGTGTGTGTGTGTGTGTGTGTGTGTGTGTGTATGTGTGTGTGTACTCACCTAGTTGTACTCACCTAGTTGAGGTTGCGGGGGTCGAGTCCGAGCTCCTGGCCCCGCCTCTTCACTGATCGCTACTAGGTCACTCTCCCTGAGCCGTGAGCTTTATCATACCTCTGCTTAAAGCTATGTATGGATCCTGCCTCCACTACATCGCTTCCCAAACTATTCCACTTACTGACTACTCTGTGGCTGAAGAAATACTTCCTAACATCCCTGTGATTCATCTGTGTCTTCAGCTTCCAACTGTGTCCCCTTGTTACTGTGTCCAATCTCTGGAACATCCTGTCTTTGTCCACCTTGTCAATTCCTCTCAGTATTTTGTATGTCGTTATCATGTCCCCCCTATCTCTCCTGTCCTCCAGTGTCGTCAGGTTGATTTCCCTTAACCTCTCCTCGAAGGACATACCTCTTAGCTCTGGGACTAGTCTTGTTGCAAACCCTTGCACTTTCTCTAGTTTCTTTACGTGCTTGGCTAGGTGTGGGTTCCAAACTGGTGCCGCATACTCCAATATGGGCCTAACGTATACGGTGTACAGGGTCCTGAACGATTCCTTATTAAGATGTCGGAATGCTGTTCTGAGGTTTGCTAGGCGCACATATGCTGCAGCAGTTATTTGGTTGATGTGCGCTTCAGGAGATGTGCCTGGTGTTATACTCACCCCAAGATCTTTTTCCTTGAGTGAGGTTTGTAGTCTCTGACCCCCTAGACTGTACTCCGTCTGCGGCCTTCTTTGCCCTTCCCCAATCTTCATGACTTTGTACTTGGTGGGATTGAACTCCAGGAGCCAATTGCTGGACCAGGTCTGCAGCCTGTCCAGATCCCTTTGTAGTTCTGCCTGGTCTTCGATCGAGTGTATTGTGTGTATGTGTGTGTGTGTGTGTGTGTGTGTGTGTGTGTGTGTGTGTGTGTGTGTGTGTGTGTGTGTGTGTGTGTGTGTGCGTGTGTATGTGTGTGTGTGTATGTGTGTGTGTGTGTGTGTGTGTGTGTGTGTGTGTGTGTGTGTGTGTGTGTGTGTGTGTGTGTACACAACTATTTGTATGTGTGTGTGTGTGTGTGTGTGTGTGTGTGTGTGTGTGTGTGTGTGTACTCACCTAGTTGTACTCACCTAGTTGAGGTTACAGGGGTCGAGTCCAAGCTCCTGGCCCCGCCTCTTCACTGGCCGCTACTAGGTCACTCTCCCTGAACTATTGGATCACTACGACAAGGTCCTAAATGCACTAGAAGATAAAAAGAATTCAGATGTAATTGCTGACCTAGAAAATGTACAGAGAACCTTCACGGCGCGCATAACGGAGATAAAACACCTCAATTACTGGGAGCGCTTGAGGTTCCTGAACCTGTATTCCCTGGAACGCAGGCGGGAGAGATACATGATTATATACACCTGGAAAATCCTAGAGGGACTAGTACCGAACTTGCACACGAAAATCACTCACTACGAAAGCAAAAGACTTGGCAGACGATGCAACATCCCCACAATGAAAAGCAGGGGTGTCATTAGCACGTTAAGAGACCATGCAATAAGTGTCAGGGGCCCGAGACTGTTCAACTGCCTCCCAGCATACATAAGGGGGATTACCAACAGACCCCTGGCAGTCTTCAAGCTGGCACTGGACAAGCACCTAAAGTCGGTTCCTGACCAGCCGGGCTGTGGCTCGTACGCTGGTTTGCGTGCAGCCAGCAGCAACAGCCTGGTTGATCAGGCTCTGATCCACCAGAAGGCCTGGTCACAGACCGGGCCGCGGGGGCGTTGACCCCCGGAACTCTCTCCAGGTAAACTCTCCAGGTAATACCTCTGCTTAAAACTATGTATGGATCCTGCCTCCTCAACATCGCTTCCCAAACTATTCCACTTCCTGACTGCTCTGTGTCTGAAGAAATACTTCCTAACATCCCTGTGATTCATCTTTATTTTTAACTACCAACTGTGTCCCCTTGTTGCTGTGTTCCATCTCTGGAACATCCTGTCTTTGTCCACCTTGTCAATTCCTCTCAGTATTTTGTATATCGTTATCATGTCCCCCCTATCTCTCCTGTCCTCCAGTGTCGTCAGGTCGATTTTTCTTAACCTCTCCTCGTAGGACATACCCCTTATTTCTTTGAATAGTCTTGTTGCAAACCTTTGCACTTTCTCTAGTTTCTTTACGTGCTTGGCTAGGTGTGTGTGTGTGTGTGTTATATTATGTTCTCCCATTATGTGGGACTGCCTAGTTAAAACGACCACATAAATATTATATAATGAAAGGAACCACATTGTGATTGTACTCATCTTTTGTTCCTGGTAGACCTCGCAACCGCTCCCAAAGTCTACCCCTTCGACTTATCGATGTCCTATGGCCCATCAAGGCTGTGAAAGGTGTGTACTTAAGTTAGTACATGCCGTACATTAAATATGCCACTGTTTCATGTATACACATGTAAGGTCGTGGCGAAGTCCTACCTGCTTTTGGGCGTTGGCCCATAAATCACGGTGTTGGTTTGGCATTTCCTATCATAACACTCGCTAAACTTTTCTGCTGCAGCTGAACAGTGAAAAGAGAGTCCAGATAAAGACTTACCAGCGGTGTCTGTAGCATACCTACATGAATTATAACACCGCACACGATGGCTTGATTGCACAGGTGAGTTAATGTAATGCTGGCAGCCTAACTTCGCCGCATGCTCTTCTCTTCTGGGTAAACTACACCAGGTGACCCCACTGGTACTTGTCACACCTGTTCACGGCACAACACGCGCAAGTGACGTTGGCTCATCAGTGCAAGCTCGTTCTCGACTGATGATTCTCTACTAATTACAATTAGGTCCGCAGTCAATCACGGCAAGAAGGATTGAAAACGGTGCGTCGAGGAGAAGTTAGTTTCTTTTCCCATTTCCTTCTTGGAGGTTGTCAGTGTGGCTAAGAGTATTGATGCACACGAGATACGGCCACTAGTGTCTCTGCGTTTCAACGCAGTATGGCCCGACGGCCCGGCAAGGCTCGGAGCCTTCGTCACATCTTCACTTTGCCAAAGTACTGCAATCTGCCTGTTGTTACGCCCCGTCCTCTTTTA
The DNA here is from genome assembly GCF_038502225.1 of Cherax quadricarinatus. Taxonomy (NCBI): domain Eukaryota; kingdom Metazoa; phylum Arthropoda; class Malacostraca; order Decapoda; family Parastacidae; genus Cherax; species Cherax quadricarinatus. Next base: position 10,981,205 of record NC_091313.1, on the reverse strand, counting down.
TGGAGGGAATTTCTGCTGACGCAGAGTAGACAGGCATTATGCCGACTGTGACTACCCAGGATAACCAGAGAGAGAGAGAGGATTCCTTTTTTGTCTAAGACGTCAGCTATAGAAAATTAAGAATCTGAGTACTTATAAAGAGTACAGGTACATTTTCTCTGACTTTTACTTGCTTTGGGAAAGAGCCATTCTCCCAGAAAAAACATCTTATTTTTAAATTGTGCCAAGCTTAACTCATCAGGGTAGCTCCCGCTATATACTACATCATCAACCCATGAGTCTCGAGTGTCGCCTTTAATCAGCTATGAATCTCATTAGATTCTGCACACTCAGAACCACTTGTGAAGACGGATAGACATTGTGGAATGCAATAATAGGATTTGATGGTACAAAATGATGCAGAGCATGATCCCTCTCACGCTAAGAGTGTAGGAAATATTGGCACTCATTGCTCATGGGATGTGCCTTGAAGACCATATAATCTTGCTTCAATTTAATGATCCTTACATAGACTGCAATGCTTTCAAGAAATGAGAACCTTCCATCTCACTAATGGCAAGCCAGTGTTGCACCTTTGACCTGCTCTTCCCTTTTGTGACCCATGCCAAAGAGAAAATAAAAGAGAGGGAGAAAGTTCTCATCCAAGCTGAAGGGGGTCGCCTGCCCCCCAGGGAGGGGGGCGTCACTGGCCCCAGGGGTAGCATCACCTGGGATTTTGGAGAAAATAATTTTCTCCACACACTCAACAGTTTTCAGAAATTCTGGATGCTAGCCTCCCACCAGACGTCCCTGCATTGCTTTCGAGTTATAGAAGGTTGCCTTGCACCAGACGTCCCTGCATTGCTTTCGAGTTATAGAAGGTTGCCTTGCACCAGACGTCCCTGCATTGCTTTCGAGTTATAGAAGGTTGCCTTGCACCAGACGTCCCTGCATCACTTTCGAGTTAATAGAAGGTTGCCTCGCACCAGACGTCCCTGCATTTGCTTTCGAGTTATAGAAGGTTGCCTTGCACCAGACGTCCCTGCATTTGCTTTCTAGTTAATAGAAGGTTGCCTCGCACCAGACGTCCCTGCATTTGCTTTCTAGTTAATAGAAGGTTGCCTCGCACCAGACGTCCCTGCATTTGTTTTCGAGTTAATAGGAGGTTGCCTCGCACCAGACGTCCCTGCATTTGTTTTCGAGTTAATAGAAGGTTGCCTCGCGCCAGACGTCCCTGCATTGCTTTCGAGTTAGTGGAAGGTTGTATTTCGCAAGGATCATATGTAGGGTGTGCTTAGCTGTCTTGTGGATTGTTGCAGGACATTCTTGTCACGACACAGTGCTGTCCAGAACTTGGCTTTATAACAGGGGTCCCCAAACTCTTCAGGTTATCGGTTCCTTTATGAAGTTTCAGATTGATAAATTAGACACATGTACAGCTCTTGGGTATCTTCACTGAGGAAACGTCTCGTTACACAGTGGCTTCATCATTTCTAAACAAAGAAGAATGGTGAAGATAAGAAAGAATTTGAGGTAATCAGTTCCTCTGGCTGGAGTCGATGTAATCAGTCCATTAATCTGGCATTGAGTAATCACTTTCCGACTCTGTAAATTTAAATCATGTCTCATTTATTGCAAAAAAAAAAAATCGTTTCCCACACATACAACTGTAAAGCCGCCTTTGGATGTTACATCCTGGGTTACTTCCATACATACATACATACATACATGGTGACGTGTACTTAGCTCAGTGGTGACGTGTACTTAGCTCTGTGAAGACCTGTTTGTGTGCTCTCTGTGAATCTGAACCAGGATGCCATCCCTTGAGCAGCTTTACCAGCAGCTGAGAGAAGAGCTCAGAGTTGCTAAGATGGAGATACGGCGATTAACGGAGGAGAACAAGAGGATTCGTAGTAATCCTCCTGTTGTGAGTCCCCAGGTTAAGAGGGGAGCTTGGTCAGTGGCCGGGCAACGTGGAACAAAGCTGAAGATCAAGAAAACGGTTGGAGAGGCAGAAACAACGAGAAACCAGAAGACTACCGTGGAAACTTCCAACTCATTCTCGGTGCTACCTGACGAATGTGAGTGTTCTACTGGGAATGCCACAACGAGCACCAAGGAAGCATTGGCAGACGTGAGTGAGACATCCCTAGAAACCCCAACGAAGACCATCGAGAACGTCTTGACGAATTCTACAAGTGGTGCAATGCTACCTGGCGAATGTGAGTCGACTACTCGGAGCATCACGACGGACGACGCCAAGGAAGGTAAAAACATTGTTGTTGTTGGGGATAGCCAGATTAGGTACATGGATAGGGCATTCTGCTTGAAGGATAGGAGTAGGAGGCAGAGAGTGTGTTTTCCTGGGGCTGGGATGAAGGATTTTGTTAGCCGTCTGGATGACATCATGAGAGGTAATGGGAGCAATCCTATTATCTGTCTCAGTGCTGGAGGCAACGATGTTGGCAGACGTAGGAGTGAGGACCTGATTAGCAGGTATACGTCAGCAATAGAGATAATTAGGAGGAAGGGTGGGAAACCTGTCATATGTGGCATTTTGCCAAGGAGAGGAGTTGGAAATGAATGGTTGTCCAGAGCAATTGGTGTCAATTGCTGGCTGGACAAATACTGTAAGGAAAATGCGGTAACATTCATTGACAACCTCTTCTATGGCAGAAATGACATGTATGCCAGGTACGGGGTTCACTTATCTAGGTGTGGGGTGGGAGCACTGGCCAACGCAGTGGAGGAAGCTGTTAGGTCTTTAAACTAGGAATAGTTAGTGGTATGGGTTTTTGCGGGAAAATTGTGAAGTCGCAGGGTAGTAATATGAGTACTATGAGAACTAGTAATAGGCAAAATGAGGTGGATATTGGAAAGCCAGTGGCATTAATTGACAAGGACAGTAATAGGTTTAGTGGGATAACAGAAAGGAGCAGGAAGGGTAAAGAGAGAGGAGGGTCTTTAAATATTTATTACACAAATAGTCGCAGTGCTAGGAATAAGATGGACGAGTTGAGACTAGTTGCTAGTGCAGGTAACATAGATGTATTTGCCATTACTGAGACGTGGTTTAATTCAAAAAGTCGGGACATGCCTGCAGAATGTCACATCCAGGGTTTTAAATTGTTCCAAGTAGATAGAAGTGTCGGAAAGGGGGGTGGGGTGGCATTGTATGTCAGAGATCGCTTGAACTGTTGCATAAAAACGGGTATTAAGTCTGAAGTAACACATACAGAGTCTGTTTGGATAGAATTTTCAGAGGGGCATGAAAAATTAATTTTAGGTGTGATATACCGTCCCCCAAATTTAGATAGGGACCAGGGGAGACTACTATGGGAGGAAATTGTTAAGGCCACAAGGCACGATAATGTAGTAATTCTAGGAGACTTTAACTTTAGTCATATTGATTGGAATTTCTTGACTGGGAATTTAGAATCATACGACTTCTTAGAAGTAGTTCAGGATTGTTTTTTGAAGCAGTTTGTGACAGAACCTACAAGGGGTAATAACCTGCTTGACTTAGTTCTGGCAAACAACGAATCCCTTGTTAATAATTTAGAAGTTTCAGAGGAACTGGGTGCTAGCGACCACAAATCAATTACATTTAGCATTGAATGGAAGTATGATAGTAGGGATAACTCAGTAACAGTCCCAGATTTTCGCTTAGCAGATTACGATGGGCTTAGAGAACACTTATCATCTGTTGACTGGAGTAACGAAGAGAGCTATCAATATGACAGTTTTCTGAACACTATACATGAGGCTCAAAGAACTTTTACTCCGTATAAAGAAATTAGATCAAATAGAAATGACCCAAAATTGATGAATAATAGGCTGAAATATCTACTAGGGCATAAGAAAGGAATTTAAAGGCGTATCAAAAGAGGCGAGGGTCATCTTGTGAATCAGTATATTGACATTAAGAGGGACATTAAAAAGGGGATAAGAAAAGCTAAAAGGGACTATGAAATTAAAGTTGCTAGGGATTCTAAAACTAACCCAAAAAGTTTTTTCCAGGTATATAGAACAAAAGTCAGACATAAGATAGGTCCCCTTAAAAATAACTATGGACATCTTACTGACAAAGAGAATGAAATGTGCTCGATTTTAAATAATTATTTTCTCTCGGTTTTTACACAGGAAGACACTAATAATATTCCAGTAATTATTTTTTATAGTGGGCCAGAAGAAGATAAATTATGTAACATCACAGTCACTAGTGAAATGGTTGTGAAGCAGATAGACCGACTGAAGCAAACTAAGTCACCGGGTCCTGATGAGGTTTTTTCAAGGGTTCTTAAGGAATGCAAAATGGAAGTCTGTGAACCATTAACTAATATTTTTAATTTATCTCTTCAAACAGGTGTAGTGTCTGATATGTGGAAGATGGCTAATGTAATTCCTATTTTTAAAACAGGGGACAAGTCGTTACCGTCAAATTACCGCCCAATAAGCCTGACCTCAATTGTAGGCAAATTACTAGAGTCAATTATAGCTGAGATTATAAGAAGGCATCTCGATAAGCATAGCTTGATTAATGATACTCAGCATGGATTCACAAGAGGCCGGTCTTGTCTTACTAATTTATTAACTTTCTTCAGTAAAGCTTTTGAGGCTGTTGACCACGATAAAGAATTTGATATTATTTACTTAGATTTTAGTAAGGCTTTTGATAGAGTTCCGCACCAAAGACTGTTGAAGAAAGTAGCAGCTCATGGCATTGGGGGAAGGGTGCTCTCGTGGATCAAATCATGGCTCACAGACAGGAAGCAGAGAGTGTCCATAAATGGGGTTAAATCCGAGTGGGGATCAGTAACAAGTGGCGTTCCACAGGGATCAGTCTTGGGCCCGTTGTTGTTTATAATATATATCAATGATCTTGATGAAGGAATTACTAGTGATATGAGCAAATTCGCCGATGACACGAAGATAGGTAGGATAATTGATTCAAACGTAGATGTTAGGGAACTTCAGGAGGATTTAGACAAACTCCACTCTTGGTCAGAAAAGTGGCAGATGCAGTTCAATGTAGATAAATGCAAGGTTCTGAAGCTCGGGAGTGTCCATAACCCTAGCACTTATAAGTTAAATAATGTAGAACTTAGCCATACAGATTGCGAAAAGGACTTGGGGGTTATGGTAAGCAGCAACCTTAAACCAAGACAGCAATGCCTAAGCGTACGTAATAAGGCAAATAGATTACTGGGATTTATATCAAGAAGTGTAAGCAACAGAAATCCAGAGGTCATACTGCAGCTTTATACATCATTAGTAAGACCTCACCTAGATTATGCAGCTCAATTCTGGTCTCCATATTACAGAATGGACATAAATTCGTTAGAAAACATTCAGCGTAGGATGATTAAATTAATACATAGCATTAGAAATCTTCCTTATGATGAAAGATTGAAGACTCTTAAGTTACATTCACTTGTTAGACGAAGAATGAGGGGAGACCTGATCGAAGTGTATAAGTGGAAGACAGGTATTAATAAAGGGGATATTAATAAGGTCTTGAGGATGTCTCTCCAAGAGAGAACCCGCAGTAATGGATTTAAATTAGATAAGTTTAGATTTAGAAAGGACATAGGAAAGTATTGGTTTGGAAATAGGGTAGTTGATGAGTGGAACAGTCTACCTAGTTGGGTTATTGAGGCTAGGACTTTGAGTAGTTTCAAATTTAGGTTGGATAAGTACATGAGTGGGAGGGGTTGGATTTGAGTGGGACTGCGCATCAGAGCTTATTTCATGGGTAGCATTGAAAATTGGGTTGGTCAAATGTTTGTTAGTGGCCCTAGTATGGGCCAACAGGCCTGCTGCAGTGTTCCTCCTTTCTTATGTTCTTATGTTCTTAAGGTAGCAAACAGCCATACTCATCAACCTCTCTCAGAGCTGACCTGTCCGCCAGCCTCGGGGTGATAACTATTATGGAGAAAGTTTAGCTATGCTATGGCTGGGTGACCTCACACGGAAGCAATAATGTTAAACAGTGATACACATGTAATATAGGCTGCAGCTTCAAAATTAACACGAAGCAAAAGTCATACAATGCAACATAAAATACGCAGATGAGAATTATAATTTAAGTAACAAAGGAAAGAACAAACTGTATCAAAATGAAAGTTTCTGCGCTGTGCAACACTGAAAAAACAGAACACTTTCCTGAAGTAATTTTCACATAAGTGTGCACCAGGACACTAGGAAACACTGTTCAGTAACATCGGGGTATATTGAAGGAGCACAGTACACAAAGCACTAATAGAGTATTCCTGGAGGATGTTCCGGGAGTCAACGTCCCCGAGGCCCGGTCCATGACGAGGCCTTGCGATGGATCAGGGCCTGATCAACTAGGCTGTTACTGCTGGCCGCACTCAATCCAACATATGAACCACAGCCCGGCTGGTCAGGTATTGTCTTGAGGTGCCTGTCCAACTTTCTCTTGTAGATAGCTAGGGGACTATTGGTACTTCCTGTTATGTATGCTGGGAGGCAGTTGAATAATCTTGTGCCCTTGACACTTGCTGTGCTGTCTCTTAGTGTACTCATGACACCCCTGCTTTTCATTGGGGGGATATGGCACCCCGTCCTAGTCTTTTGCTTTTATAAGGAGTGATTTCCGTGTGCAGATTTGGGACTCGTCACTAGGATTTTCCAAGTGTATATTAGGATGTATTTTTCTCGGCTGCGTTCCAAGGAGCATAGGTCAATGGACTTCAATTATTCCCAATAGTTGAGGTGTTCTATTGTACCTACACGTGCGGTGAAAGTTCTCTGTATATTCTCCAGGTCTGCAATTTCGCCTGCCTTGAAAGGGGCCGTTATGTACCGCAATACTCCAGCCTAGAGAGAACAAGCGATTTGAAAAGAATCATTGGCTTGGCTTCCCCAGTTTTGAAGGTTCTCATTATTCACCCTATCATTTTCTTAGCAGATATGATAGAGACATTGTTGTGACCTTTAAAAGTGAGATTCTCTGACATTATCACTCCCAGGTCCTTCACATAAGTTTTTCGCTCTATTGTGCGGTTAGAATTTGTTTTATACTCCGTTCCAGTATTTATTTGCACGATACACAAATAACCCGCACATAAAAGAGAGAATCTTACGACGACGTTTCGGTCCGACTTGGACCATTGACAAAGTCACACTAACAGAGGTGGAGCAGGACGGCTATATATAGGCAGGAAGAGGTGGAGGTAGTAGTAGTAGTACAAGAAATGTATATAATACCGACAGGATGAAATGACACATGCACAACACCCGGGCATCCCCACCGTAGACGTTTCGCCATCCAGCCAGCCACTGGATGGCGAAACGTCCACAATAAAGACAACCAGACGCCGCACATGTGTCTTAATTTCATCAGTAGTTGTAGTAGAAGAAGAAGAGGTAGTAGTAGTGGTAGTGGTAGAAGTGGGAAATAAGGAAGACGAGCTAGTCAAATACAAAGGAAGGGGAGCACTGCAAGAGAGCTAGAAACCCACAGAGGGAGAGCAAGCGCACAGAGGTGTGTGAAAGGGGAAGTGGTGAAATAAAATAAATGAAGAAGGAACAGAAACACGAGACAGGAGAGAGAAAGACAACCCAGAGGAGAAAAGGAGAGAGGAAAGGGGAAGAGGAAGAAGAAAAAGAAGAAGAAGAAGAAGAAGAAGAAGAAGAAGAAGAAGAAGAAGAAGAAGAAGAAGAAAAAAAAAAATGAGGATTCAGGTTAAGTCACGGGTGTTCTGAAGTTTGGAGCATTTTACAATGTAGTGGGAGAGGAAGGCATCTACAGAGACGAAGCCAGGGCTACCTTGATGTCCCCGCTACCTTGACGTCCCCGCTACCTTAACGTCCCAGCCACCTTGATGTCACCACTACCTTAACATTCCCACTACCTAGACGTCTTTGCTACCTTAACGTGCCCGCTACCTTGACGTCCTAGCTACCTTGACGTCCCCGCTACTTTGACGTCCCCGCTACCTAGACGTCCCCGCCACCTTAACGTCCCCACTACCTTGACGTCCCCGCTACCTTGATGTCCCCGCTACCTTGACGTCCCCGTTACTTTGACGTCCTCGCTACCTTGGCGTTCCCGCTATCTTGACGTTCTCGCTACCTTGACGCCCCCGTTACCTTGACGTCTTCGCTACCTTGACGTCCCTGCTACCTTGACGTCCCCGCTACTTTGACGTCCCCGTTACCTTGACGTCCCCGACACCTTAACGTCCCCACTACCTTGACGTCAACGCTACTTAGACGTCCCCGCTACCTTTACGTCCCCTCTTCCTTGACGTCCTGGCTACCTTAACATCCCCGCTACCTTTACGTCCTCGCCACCTTGACGTCCCGGCTACCTTAACGTCCCCGCTACCTTGACGTCCCCGCTACCTTAACGTCCCCTCTTCCTTGACGTCCTCGCTACCTTAACATCCCCGCTACCTTTACGTCCTCGCTACCTTGACGTCCCGGCTACCTTAACGTCCCCGCTACCTTGACGTCCCCGCTACCTTGACGTCCCCGGTACCTTGACGTCCCCGCTACTTTAATGTCCCCTCTACCTTGACGTCCTCGCTACCTTGACGTCCCGGCTACCTTAACGTCCCCTCTTCCTTGACGTCCCGGCTACCTTAACGCCCCCTCTTCCTTGACGTCCTGGCTACCTTATCATCCCCGCTACCTTTACGTCCTCGCTATCTTGACGTCCCGGCTACCTTAACGTCCCCTCTTCCTTGACGTCCTCGCTACTTTAACGTCCCCTCTACCTTGACGTCCTCGCTACCTTAACGTCCCCTCTACCTTGACGTCCTCGCTACCTTAACGTCTCCGCTACCTTGAAGTCCCCGCTACCTTGACGTCCACGCTACTTTGACGTCCCCGCTACCTTAACGTTCCGTCTTCCTTGACGTCCTCGCTACTTTAACGTCCCCTCTACCTTGACGTCCCCGCTACTTTAACGTCCCCTCTACCTTGACGTCCTCGCTTCCTTAACGTCCTCGCTACCTTGACGTCCCGGCTACCTTAACGTCCCCGCTACCTTGACGTCCCAGCTACCTTAACGTCCCCTCTTCCTTGACGTCCTGGCTACCTTATCATCCCCGCTACCTTTACGTCCTCGCTACCTTGACGTTCCGGCTACCTTAACGTCCCCGCTACCTTGAAGTCCCCGCTACCTTGACGTCCCCGCTGCCTTGACGTCTTCGGTACCTTGACGTCCTCGCTACCTTAACGTCCTAGCTTCCTTGACGTCCCCACTACATCAACGTCCCCGCTACCTTGACGTCCTCGCTACATTTACGTCCTTGCTACCTTCACGTCCCTACTACCTTAACGTCCCAGCTACCTTGACGTCCTCACTACATTAACGTTCCCGCTATCTTGACGTTCCCGCTACCTTGACGTCCCCGGTACCTTAACGTCCCCGCTACCTTGACGTCCCCGGTACCTTAACGTCCCCGCTACCTTGACGTCCCCACTACATTAACGTCCCCGCTACCTTGACGTCCGCACTACATTAACGTCCCCGCTACCTTGATGTCCCCACTACATTAACGTCCCTGCTACCTTGACGTCCCCGTTACCTTAACGTCCCTGCTACCTTGACGTCCCCACTACCTTAACGTCCCCGCTACCTTGACGTCCCCACTACATTAACGTCCCCGCTACCTTGACGTCCCCACTACACTAACGAGCCCGCTACCTTGACGTCCCCACTACATTAACGTCCCCGCTACCTTGACGTCCCCACTACATTAACGTCCCCGCTACATTGACGTCCCCACTACATTAACGTCCCCGCTACCTTGACGTCCCCGGTACCTTAACGTCCCCGCTACCTTGACGTCCCCACTACATTAACGTCCCCGCTACCTTTACGTCCCCACTACATTAACGTCCCCGCTACCTTGACGTCCCCGGTACCTTAACGTCCCCGCTACCTTAACGTCCCCACTACATTAACGTCCCCGCTACCTTGACGTCCCCACTACATTAACGTCCCCGCTACCTTGACGTTCCCACTACATTAACGTTCCCGCTACCTTGTCGTCCCCGGTACCTTAACGTCCCCGCTACCTTGACGTCCCCACTACATTAACGTCCCCGCTACCTTGACGTCCCCACTACATTAACGTCCCCGCTACCTTGACGTCCCCGGTACCTTAACATCCCCGCTACCTTGACGTCCCCACTACATTAACGTCCCGCTATCTTGACGTCCTCACTACATTAACGTCCCCGCTACCTTGACGTTCCCACTACATTAACGTCCCCGCTACCTTGACGTCCCCACTACATTAACTTCCCCGCTACCTTGATGTCCCCACTACATTAACGTCCCCGCTACCTTGACGTCCCCACTACATTAACGTCCCCGCTACCTTGGCGTCCCCGGTACGTTAACGTCCCCGCTACCTTGACGTCCCCACCACATTAACGTCCCCGCTACCTTGACGTCCCCACTACATTAACGTCCCCGCTACCTTGGCGTCCCCGGTACCTTAACGTGCCCGCTACCTTGACGTCCCCACTACATTAACGTCCCCGCTACCTTGACGTCCCCACTACATTAACGTCCCCGCTACCTTGACGTCCCCGGTACCTTAACATCCCCGTTACCTTGACGTCCCCACTACATTAACGTCCCCGCTACCTTGACGTCCCCACTACATTAACGTCCCCGCTACCTTGACGTCCCCACTACATTAACGTCCCCAGTACATTAACGTCCCCACTACATTAACGTCCCCACTACATTAACGTCCCCACTACATTAGCGTCCCCGCTACCTTTCCTTCAGTCTTTCAAAGGCTGGATGGCATGGTTGAGGCTTCGCTCTTAGAAAAATGCAACAAACAGACAAAAATCCCACAGATCAAAGAAGGATATAAAGATTTCTACAAGTGGAAAAAATGATGTAAAGATTACTACAGACAGATGATGTAACTGACGAGTAAGTTTATTCAGGTACACGTGAATACAGTTACATAAATTATCATACAAATATTAATCTCAGGTCGATGGTGACTCGAACCTGGGAACCTTAGAACATGGTACCCAGTATTATACAAACAATTCCATACTGGTCCAGTACTTTGGCGCCCAGCCAAGCTAAGCGTATTGATCAAAATCAGCTGACTGCTTTGGATCACCACTTATCATGGCTGGGCGCCGAGGTACTGGACCTGTGTGTAATGGTTTGTATGTTACTGCGCATCTAGTCCCCTCAAGGGAGGTTCCTTGACGTTGGTGAAGGGCTCTTGATCTAGGGAATTGGATCTGTGCTCCAGTTCCCTGAATTGAACCTGAATACCTTCCATCCCCCCACATGCGCTGTATAATCCTACGGGTTTAGCGCTCCCAATGATTATAATTAATTATGCGCATCTAGTTCGCGGGTTCGCATTTTCGAGTCACCATCGACCTGAGATTAATGTCTGTAAATACTTTGCTTGTTCTGCGAAATCTAAATATAGTAACATACGTGTAGATTACCTATGATAACCCCAAAAAAAGTCAAAGTGGCTTATTTCCGTTGGTGACCTTGGAAGTAACACCAACTTGCCGGTCACTTCATGTTACAAAAAAAGCGATTCTAAAAAGCTTAGAGATCTCCAGTGAATACTAGAAAGGACTGCCCTTCTAGCATCCAGCCTGTTACTGGGTTTTCGTAACAAGTAGTCAATATCCTTGTCCAATTATCCATTAGAATTCAATAAGAATTATTAGTTTTTCAGGATTACAACTGGTAGGCTACTAACTAGAGAAATTAAAATTTAATAAATTTATTAAGTATCGTCTAGGACTCTAGAGGTATATCATCAAATTAAATTAAATTAATCGGTTCAAACAAATTAATAATAATCACTTCTCTCGTGTACAGTAGTATTGTGCTGAAAGCACATATCACATTTATAAGTCTTAAGTACCGTCTGTAACATTAACATTTAATAATACAAATAAGTGTGTGTATGTGTGTAAGTGCTCTAAGTAGTTCGCTATGTCTCAAGACTCGACTAGACTTAAACAAGTGAATGACAAAGTCCTCACATAAACTAACTTCTTGACCAACTGGCAATCAGAACAGTCTGCTTGAACAATAAAAAGAATGCTAAGCCCAATAGCAATATAACAAGCAACTGCGACACAGAATCAGGAACAAGGAGATAATATAACGACACTAAGTAGGGACCATCAAGAGATCCTCCACAAAAGTCAAAAAACTTCCATACTACTGAATCTAAGTTCAGCATAAGAAAATCCCCGACTGTGACAATACACAGATACCAGTACAAATTAGGTCAGAAGCTACAGCTCAGGACCTGAGTTGCTCAGTGTCTATGAGACACACAACCTCAGTACAACGTCGAAAATCACTAAGTCTATACAACATTCTGTGAACAGAGTCCCACAGAACCTACAACAATGAGACAGAGACGATCTTCCAACAATGACCAATAAGGGAGATTTAGGCTCGTCTTGTCAAGAATACGTCCAACCACCAAGCGAGTCTAGACCAGACTGAATACTTCAGGCGAGGTGAGAACACCCCCACTCTATCACGTGATAGCTCCGTGGACGGTTGCTGCCCATCAACAGAAGCCAGCAGAGTAACAAGCAAAGAGCGATAATTACAGTAGTTAGACAATCAAGACTTGAACTATGAGCACATAATATGTTACATCCTACCTAACAAACGTAACTAAGACAAATAATAATATAAAGTCATATATTTACGATTTAGGTATTATCGCAAATATAAGCAATATAAAATTATATGAAAAGATAATATACATTATATACATATACATCATATACATCATATACATTGTAACCCATTCAGGGGTTGCAACACCCCCAACACGACAAACGGTCGCACTAGGAGTTGCGTTAATGTCTTTCACATTATTACTGATTACTTATGTCTCTTTAATACAATTTAATATAAAAATCTAGAGTCATTCTTGTGCCAAGCACTTTACAATTTCACAGTGTCTATATCACTAAGCTATGCCCCTAGTGCTAGGGCAGTACACAGTATCGTATCTCTACATACTCGTGGTTATGTACATCAGTGTAGAGACAGGATATCGTAGACAAGCATGACACGTTGAGGCTCGATCATAGTAGTGGAGACTGCATATGAAAAATAGTCTTATGCTATAGACAGGAGACGACATTCCACTCTTAAGTAGTGGTTGTGGAATGCTATGCAGTATGGACATCTGAGTATGAAACAGCTTAAGGTGTGTAGTGAGGGGAAGGGGTCTGCGGCAGGACTGTTCCGCCACGCAGTAACATCGCCCACACAACACTACAAACTCATTACTCAGCTTCTGTCTCCTTACACATATATCACCACTACTGTGAATGTATAAATAGATTAATTAGACATGAGTATATATAATTAACATGGGCTGGAGAGATTACGTTACTTTACTGAATTTGACATAGCAAGTAACAAAAGGTATTTGGGCATAAAATTACGTTAATTTAATGTAACTGATAATTATTAAGGACGAGACAGAGCGTCAGCAATTACATTACAATGACCACTTATATGTTTTATACTAATAGAATAAGGCTGGATTCTGAGGGCCCACCTCATGATCCTAGCATTTTTATTCTTCATAGTGTTTATGTAGGTGAGTGGATTGTGGTCTGAAAAAACGTTAATTTTAAATGGGGAAGTGCCCAAATACACGTCAAAATGTTCCAAGGACACCACAAGAGCTACAGCCTCTTTCTCAATAGTGGCATAATTTTTCTGGTGTCGTTTGAGCTTAGATGAATAGTAACATATAGGATGGAGAATGTCAATGGATGTTGACTGTTGGAGCAGCACAGCGCCCACTGCATAACCGCTCGCATCTATATGTAAAAAGAAGGGAAGATTGAAATTAGGACTCTTCAACACAGGAGCAGAGGAGAGCAAATGTTTCAATCTTTTGAACGAGTCTGAACAATCTCTAGTCCAGATGAACTGAACTTTGCTACTAGTAAGCTCAGTAAGAGGAGCAACAATCTGAGAAAAGTTTGGACAGAACCTGTGATAATATCCTGCCATACCCAGGAATCTCTGTACTCCCTTCCTATCCTGTGGCACTGGAAATTCGGAAATTGCACGAACCTTAGCCTCAATAGGAGCAATCTCACCTTGTCTGATACAAAAGCCTAGATAGATAATCTTGGCTTGACCAAAACTCCATTTAGCTAAGTTAACAGTGAAGTTGTAGTGCGCCAGTCTCTCAAACAATGCTGTGAGATGCGTCAAGTGCTGTTGTAGTTGTTGCACTTGGCAGACCTACACCATCTCTCAAATGCAACTTTTTTCTCACGAGCAAACTCTACACAAGTTTGATCTTGCCATCGTTGTAACGTACGAAATGCACGTTGATAACTTACAGGCAACAAGTTATAAGTCTCTAGAATGGTTTGCTTGACAGCGTCATACTTGGCAAATGGTAAAGCAGCAGTACAAGTTTGAGCTCTTCCTGTCAAAGCTGTGTGCAGCAAGGTAGCCCAGTGCTTACGTGGCCAGTTCACAACACGTGCCTGGTTCTCAAACACATCAAAACAGGTGTCTAAGTCACTTTCAAAAAACTTAGGAACCATGGATGCAGCTTTCTGCACATTAAATGTGTCCTGTGATCTATCAGTCTGTTGTCTTCCCAGACGAACATTTTCTCTCTGGAAATCTTTTTTGTTCAATTTCTTCTGTGCCTCTATTTCTGCAGTCTGCAACATAATGAGGCGTTCAAACCTCTCAAACTGTTCCTGAGAGATAGGACCAGTGGGTAATGGAGGAGTAAGGAATCTAATGTGGTCTGGACGGTCCTTAGGTCGGACACCTCGTACAGCCGTCCCTAGAGAGTCTAGATCTGGTCTAGGATAAGTAGATACAGGTGTAGCATACACGGTACTAATATGAGGCTGAGTCATACTACCTGCTACACTCTGTACTATTGTGTCAGTGAGGCGGGAAGGCGTGAGCAAAAACAAAATTTCACTATGCTCAGACACTTCTGCCATAGTTGCTCTTTCTTCTAAGTAATCAAATAGAGTTATACTTCCTAATTGTGACACTAGGCTTTCTGTATCTGAATCATAATCAGACATCTCTGCATGAGCAGGAAACAATATATCTTTAATTAAGGCTCTGACAGTTTCTGCGGTGTAATTCCTGTTATATGTCACACCAAGATATTTGGCTACTTTCCAACACGTCTGAAATTTTAATGTACTCATCTCAGACTAAGTCAGAGTATCAATTAATTGTTTCACTTTGGCATATATCACGAAAATAAATGTACTACGAGAGAGTGATTATGGGAAACTATAATCTTAATAGGAATTTTAGTGTTGGTTGTCTTAGAGCTAGAGCTCATAAACAGTATTTCCATCTCCTTGGATCAAGAGACTCAGTCAAGTACATACATTCACCTAGTATGTTGTACAAGACAAAACTCAAAGTCTTCAGATTAGGAAAGTACTCAAAGTGTTTGAATAACTATGGTCAAACAGGACAATTTCTCCAACACCTTGGATCAAGAACTTCCTGGACAGGCCCCCATTTGTTACAAAAAATGAGATTCTAAAAAGCTTAGAGATCTCCAGTGAATACTAGAAAGGACTGCCCTTCTAGCATCCAGCGGCCGGGCCACCACTTGGAAAAGGCCCGGGCCGGGAGAATACCGGCGAATCTTTAATAATAATAATAGCATCCAGCCTGTTACTGGGTTTTCGTAACAAGTAGTCAGTATCCTTGTCCAATTATCTATTAGAATTCAATAAGAATTATTAGTGCTTCAGGATTACAACTGGTAGGCTACTAACTAGAGAAATTAAAATTTAATAAATTTATTAAGTATCGTCTAGAGGTATATCATCAAATTAAATTAAATTAATCAATTCAAACAAATTAATAATAATCACTTCTCTCGTGCACAGTAGTATTGTGCTGAAAGCACATATCACATTTATAAGTCTTAAGTACCGTCTGGTACATTAACATTTAATAATACAAATAAGTGTGTGTATGTGTGTAAGTGCTCTAAGTAGTTCGCTATGTCTCAAGACTCGACTAGACTTATACAAGTGACTGACAAAGTCCTCACATAAACTAACTTCTTGACCAACTGGCAATCAGAACAGTCTGCTGGAACAATAAAAAGAATGCTAAGCCCAATAGCAATAAAAACAAGCAACTGCGACACAGAATCAGGAACAAGGAGATAATATAACGACACTAAGTAGGGACCATCTGCAGATCCTCCAAAAAAGTAAAAAAACTCCCATACTACTGAATCTAAGTTCAGCATAAGAAAATCCCCGACTGTGACAATACACAGATACCAGTACAAATTAGGTCAGAAGCTACAGCTCAGGACTTGAGTTGCTCAGAGTGTTTAAGAGACACACAACCTCAGTACAACGTCGAAAATCACTAAGTCTATACAACGTTCTGTGAACAGAGTCCCACAGAACCTACAACAATGAGACAGAGACGATCTTCCAACAATGGCCAATAAGGGAGATTTAGGCTCGTCTTGTCAAGAATACGTCCAACCACCAAGCGAGTCTAGACCAGACTGAATACTTCAGGCGAGGTGAGAACACCCCTCCCTCTATCACGTGATAGCTCCGTGGATGGTTGCTGCCCATCAACAGAAGCCAGCAGAGTAACGAGCAAAGAGCGATAATTACAGTAGTTAGACAATCAAGACTTGAACTATGAGCACATAATATGTTACATCCTACCTAACAAAAGTAACTAAGACAAATAATAATATAAAGTCATATATTTACGATTTAGCTATTATCGCAAATATAAGCAATATAAAATTATATGAAAAGATAATGTACATTATATACATATACATCATATACATTGTAACCCATTCAGGGGTTGCAACACTTCATCTATGTCAGCCTCACTTTTAATTATTTGGTTAACTTAATGAAAGTTGTGAACTGGAAAGAAAGAGACCATTTAATTTCACTGTATATAATATTAAAGTAGTTTGAGTAGTGGCCTAATATTAATTAAATTGTTTAGAATGTGAATACCAATAGACACGAATAAAATACCTATTTTTTACTAAGATTATTTTTTTTCACGTTGGCTCCTCCCGCCGAGGCAGGGTGACCCGAAAAAGAAAGACACAGTTTCACCGTTATTCAACACTTTCACCATCACTCATACAAAATCACTGTCATTGCAGAGGCGCCCAGATACGACAGTTTAGATATCCCTCCAAACAGTCAATATCCCAAGCCCATCCTTTAAAGTGCAGGCATTGTGCTTCCCACTTCCAGGACACAAGTCCAACTAAAAGGTTTCTCTGGATCCCTTCACAAAATATTATCCTGCTCATACTCCAACAGTTTGTCAGGATCATCCCAGAATGATGGGTGAGTCTCTAGTCAGGCTGGAAAAGTAGCCAAGGCAGGAGTCACTTTTGGATTGTTTAATTGAACGACTTGCCTGACCCCCAAGCATATTTATTTACATTCTAAAATTTGCTGTGTAGTGGACTCTGTTGATAGCCGAGTAAAGTCTGTAAATGAATTGCTATAAGTTGACAAATGGCAAAGAAACCGATGGTGGTCCGTGGCCTGGTGGCAAAGCTCTCGCTTAAAACGCTGAGGGTCGAGCTTCGATTCTCGGCAAAGGGTAGAAACATTGGGTGTGTTTTCTTACACCGGTTGTCCATGTTCACCCAGCAGTAAAATTGATACCTGGGTGTTAGTCGACTAGTTTGCGTCACATCCCTGAACAAAATCGACCTAATTTGCTCGAAATGCTCTGCATAACAAGTGGCTTTCTATATAGTAGTATGTCGTCGATGTCAGCTCGGCTTGTATACCTTGTACATGTACTAGTAGAAATAAAGATATTGTTATTATTATTATTATTATTATTATTATTATTATTATTATTATTATTATTATTATTATTATTATTATTATTATTATTATTATTAAGACTTTTAACAATGATATAAACAGGGTGGGAAGCTGGGAGTTATCATGTTATGTGTTGCAACCCCTGAATGGGTTACAATGTATATTATGAATATATATGTATATGTATATAATTATTACCTTTTCATATAATTTTATATTGCTTATATTTGTGATAATAGCTAAATCGTAAATATATTGCTTTATATTATTATCTGACTTAGTTATGTTGTTAGGTAGGAAGTAACACATATATTATGTGCTCAAAGTTCAAGTCTTGATTGTCTAACTACTGTAATTATCGCTTGTGGCTCGTTTCCCTGCCGGCTTCTGTTGCTGGGCAGCAGCTGTCCACTGAGCTATCACGTGATAGAGGGGAAGGTGATCACACCTCGCCTGAAGTATTCAGTCTGGTCTAGACTCGCTTGGTGGTTGGACATATTTCTGACAAAAAGTGCCTAATTCTCCCATATTGGCCCTTGTTGGAAGATCGTCTCTGTAGCTTTCTTGTTAGTTCTGTAGAACTCTGTTCACAGAACATTGTATAGACTTAGTGATTTTTGACGTTGTACTGAGGTTGTGTCGCATAGACACTCTAAGCAACTCAGGTCCTGAGCTGTAGCTTCTGACCTAGTTTGTACTGGTTTCTGTGCACTGCCACAGTCGGGGATTTTCTTATGCTGAACTTAGATTCAGTAGTATGGGAGTTTTGTGACTTTTGTGGAGGATCTATTGATGGTCCCTACTTAGTATCATTATATTATCTCCTTGTTCCTGATTCTGTGTCGCATTTGTTTGTTATATTGCTATTGGGCTTAGCATTCTTTTTATTGTTCCAGCAGACTGTTCTGATTGCCAGTTGGTCGAGAAGTTAGTTTATGTGAGGACTTTATCAGTCACTTGTTTAAGTCTAGTCGAGTCGTGACAGTGAACTACTTAGAGCACTTACACACATACACACACTTATTTGCATTATTACTTGTTAATGTACCAGACGGTACTTAAGACTTATAAATGTGATATGTGCTTTCAGCACAATAATACTGTATACGAGAGAAGTGATTAATGTTATTTTGATTACTGTGATTAATTTAATTCAATTTGATATACGCCTAGTCAACTTAATAAATTTATTAAATTTTAATTTCTCTAGTTAGTAGCCTACCAGTTGTAATCCTGAAGCACTATTGAATCATACTGAATTCTAATGGATAATTGGACAAGGATACTGACTAATTGTTACGAGAACCCAGTAACAGGCTGGATGCTAGAAGGGCAGTCCTTTCTAGTATTCACTGGAGATCTCTAAGCTTTTAGAATCGCGTTTTTTTGTAACATTATGGAATACATATAACCTGGGACACAAAGCATATTAATAATAGAGGCGTTGATGGGTCAAATCAGGTGCCACAGGTGAGGTCAGGTGCCACCAGGTGAGGTCAGGTGCCACCAGGAGAGGTCAGGTGCTACTATGAGAGGTCAGGTGCCAGGAGTGGTCAGGTGCCAGGAGTGGTCAGGTGCCAGGAGTGGTCAGGTGCCAGGAGTGGTCAGGTGCCAGGAGTGGTCAGGTGCCAGGAGTGGTCAGGTGCCAGGAGTGGTCAGGTGCCAGGAGTGGTCAGGTGCCACAAGGAGAGGTCAGGCGCCACAAGGAGAGGTCAGGTACCACAAGGAGAAGTCAGGTGCCACAAGGAGAGGTCAGATACCACCAGGAGAGGTCAGGTGCCACAAGTAAAGGTCAGGTGCCACCAGGAAAGGTCAGGTGCCACAAAGAGATGTCAGGTGCCACAAGGAGAGGTCAGGTGCCACAAGGAGATGTCATGTGCTACAAGTAGAGGTCAGGTGCCAACAGGAAAGGTCAGGTACCACCAGCAAGGTCAGGTGCCACAAGGAGAGGTCAGGTGCTACCGATGAGGTCAGGTGCCAGGAGAGGTCAGGTGCCAGGAGAGGTCAGGTGCCAGGAGAGGTCAGGTGCCAGGAGAGGTCAGGTGCCAGGAGAGGTCAGGTGCCAGGAGAGGTCAGGTGCCACAAGGAGATGTCATGTGCCACAAGTAGAGGTCAGGTATCTTGAATCTACGTCAGCCCTACTGTCTGCTGTCTCACTCTAGGGCCGAGTTTGACTTTAAGTCTCGAGAAAAGTTGAGCCCTATCTAATGAGTTGGATGGTTGAGAGGAAAGGCGGTTTCATTATTTTTCAGTGCCATGGCAGCACGCTACCCAAGGAGGTGGAAGCCTAGTCCTGGCTATTACATCCTTTCTGGGGTAGGGGTGTGGCATACAAAGAGTACGTAACACTTTATTCGGCGTATGTACACACTATCATATAGGCTGCCTCCCATCCAGCGAACCAGGTGCTTAGGGTTTAACGATCTTTTGGAGCCCCGTCGTTAAATCAGTACCATGGTTCATTGACCAATCACAGATGAGCCCGCCAAGTGCTGAGATGGTGTGGTGTCACTCGTGATCAGCATTTGCCAGACTCGCCTTTAGCTGGTTGAAGCACAGTGCTCTCTCTCTCTCTCTCTCTCTCTTTCTCTCTCTCTCTCTCTCTCTCTCTCTCTCTCTCTCTCTCTCTCTCTCTCTCTCTCTGTCTCTCTCTCAGGCTTCTGTCTTTGCCTTATCACCGTGTAGTACACTTATATCCAACTCCTGTACATAAGTGTACATATCTGTATATAATCCTTTGGTGAAGGAAAATGTAAGTTGGTAGGTAAGACACATAGGCAACAGTTAGGCATCTTTATTCCGAAAAGTTTCGCCTACACAGTAGGCTTCTTCAGTCGAATACAGAAAGTAGGCAGGAACAGTAGAGATGTGAAGACGATGTAATCAGTCCAACACCCTTGAAGTCGTAGAATTTGAGGTTGTCAGTCCCTCGAACTTCTCCAGGCCGAGGGACTGACAATCTCAAATTCTACGACTTCAAGGGTGATGGACTGATTACATCGTCTTCACATCTCTACTGTTCCTGCCTACTTTCTGTATTCGACTGAAGAAGCCTACTGTGTAGGCGAAACGTTTCGGAATAAAGTTGCCTAACTGTTGCCTATGTGTCTTACCTACCAACCTGTCGGTATTGTATACCGATATTGTAAGTTAAATACTACTACTGTGTTTATTTCACTCCAACCCAAAACGACCAGATCAACAAGCCATTATTACCTGTGTTCATAATAGGTGTTTAGGTCGAAATATCAAAGTTAACTATTAATGAACCTTTTGATCAGAGTTGTTTTATTATCAGTGTGTATTGTGGAGGTGCTGCATTTTACTGGGAAAGCTGTTTGCGTTTGCACTTCTGCTATATATAGTGTTGCGTGTCTGTTACAACGTTGGTAGGAGAGTATGGTGATACCTGACTATGGAGTAGGTAAGTGTTCCAGCATTATGCCTTGCTATTATTTTTTATTAGATCTGGTGTAGCATCTAAACAAATGTTTCAGTTAACTTGATGTGTGCAAACATGACACAAAGTCGTAATAACACGACTGAAAAACAAATCACAGATCGAGTAGGGATCGAACCCACGGGTTCCACCTTCACCTTTTTTTCATTATTAGAGATTGTTTAGGTGTAGTAATGAAAGGTAAGAGGAGGAAGTGTATAGTGTTCAGGAAGCTTGATACAAGAAGATCATCATTTATCATTCAGTGACTTTTGTCGAGTTTTATAGAACTATTTTTTTCTGGGAATTGTTCTTGAATTTTAGTATCTGATCAGAAAATGTTTAGTAATAGGTTAGTATTGTGTTTTAGAATGTCCGTGAAGTTTAGAAAATTGTTCAGATGTATATTCTCAAGCTCCTCCCTGGTGTTTATGGTACTGTGTTTATGGTATGGTACGGTGTTTATGGTACGGTACAGTGTTTATGGTATGGTACGGTGTTTATGGTATGGTACGGTATTTATGGTATGGTACGGTGTTTATGGTATGGTACGGTGTTTATGGTATGGTACAGTGTTTATGGTATGGTACAGTGTTTATGGTATGGTACAGTGTTTATGGTATGGTACAGTGTTTATGGTATGGTACGGTGTTTATGGTATGGTACGGTGTTTATGGTATGGTACAGTGTTTATGGTATGGTACGGTGTTTATGGTATGGTACGGTGTTTATGGTATGGTACGGTGTTTATGGTACGGTACAGTGTTTATGGTATGGTACGGTGTTTATGGTATGGTACGGTGTTTATGGTATGGTACAGTGTTTATGGTATGGTACAGTGTTTATGGTATGGTACGGTGTTTATGGTACGGTACGGTGTTTATGGTATGGTACGGTGTTTATGGTACGGTACAGTGTTTATGGTATGGTACGGTGTTTATGGTATGGTACGGTATTTATGGTATGGTACGGTGTTTATGGTATGGTACGGTGTTTATGGTATGGTACAGTGTTTATGGTATAGTACGGTGTTTATGGTACGGTACGGTGTTTATGGTATGGTACGGTGTTTATGGTACGGTACAGTGTTTATAGTATGGTACGGTGTTTATGGTATGGTACAGTGTTTATGGTATGGTAGAGTGTTTATGGTACGGTACAGTGTTTATGGTACGGTACAGTGTTTATGGTACGGTACAGTGTTTATGGTATGGTACCGTGCCCCGTGGCCTGATCGCTGAAGCTCTCGCTTCACACGGCGAGGGTCTATGTTCGATTCCCAGAGAGGGTAGATGCATTGGGCGTGTTTCTTTACACCGGTTGTCTATGTTCACCCATCAGTAAAATGGGTACCTGGGAGTTAGTCGACTGGTGTGGGTCGCATCCTGGGACAAGGACCTAATTTGCCCGAAATGCTCAGCATAACAACGGGTTTTCTATATAGTAGTATGTCACTGATGTCAGCTAGGACTGTATACCTTGTACATGTACTTGTAATAAATGAAGATATATTATATTATATTATATTAGTTTTGTATTATATGTGAGGAGCAACGTCAGCTGCACCACAACCCACTGCAAGAACTTATTTTAAAAACAAAAATCAAAGACATTAATAAACTCCGGTTCGTTATCCTAGAATATAACGTTGTGAACATTGTCTCATGACATGCGCTAGTTACATTGTCTCATGACATGTGCTAGTTACATTGTCTCATGACATGCGCTAGTTACATTGTCTCATGACATGTGCTAGTTACATTGTCTCATGACATGCGCTAGTTACATTGTCTCATGACATGCGCTAGTTACATTGTCTCATGACATGCGCTAGTTACATTGTCTCATGACATGCGCTAGTTACATTGTCTCATGACATGCGCTAGTTACATTGTCTCATGACATGCGCTAGTTACATTGTCTCATGACATGAGCTAGTTACATTGTCTCATGACATGCGCTAGTTACATTGTCTCATGACATGTGCTAGTTACATTGTCTCATGACATGCGCTAGTTACATTGTCTCATGACATGCGCTAGTTACATTGTCTCATGACATGCGCTAGTTACGTTGTCTCATGACATGCGCTAGTTACATTGTCTCATGACATGTGCTAGTTACATTGTCTCATGACATGCGCTAGTTACATTGTCTCATGACATGTGCTAGTTACATTGTCTCATGACATGCGCTAGTTACATTGTCTCATGACATGCGCTAGTTACATTGTCTCATGACATGCGCTAGTTACATTGTCTCATGACATGCGCTAGTTACATTGTCTCATGACATGCGCTAGTTACATTGTCTCATGACATGCGCTAGTTACATTGTCTCATGACATGCGCTAGTTACATTGTCTCATGATATGCGCTAGTTACATTGTCTCATGACATGCGCTAGTTACATTGTCTCATGACATGCGCTAGTTACATTGTCTCATGACATGCGCTAGTTACATTGTCTCATGACATGCGCTAGTTACATTGTCTCATGACATGCGCTAGTTACATTGTCTCATGACATGCGCTAGTTACATTGTCTCATGACATGGGCTAGTTACATTGTCTCATGACATGCGCTAGTTACATTGTCTCATGACATGCGCTAGTTACATTGTCTCATGATATGCGCTAGTTACATTGTCTCATGACATGCGCTAGTTACATTGTCTCATGATATGCGCTAGTTACATTGTCTCATGACATGCGCTAGTTACATTGTCTCATGACATGCGCTAGTTACATTGTCTCATGGCATGCGCTAGTTACATTGTCTCATGACATGCGCTAGTTACATTGTCTCATGACATGCGCTAGTTACATTGTCTCATGACATGCGCTAGTTACATTGTCTCATGATATGCGCTAGTTACGTTGTCTCATGACATGCGCTAGTTACATTGTCTCATGACATGCGCAAGTTACATTGTCTCATGACATGCGCTACTTACATTGTCTCATGACATGCGCTAGTTACATTGTCTCATGACATGCGCTAGTTACATTGTCTCATGACATGCGCTAGTTACATTGTCTCATGGCATGCGCTAGTTACATTGTCTCAAGACATGCGCTAGTTACATTGTCTCATGACATGCGCTAGTTACATTGTCTCATGACATGCGCTAGTTACATTGTCTCATGACATGCGCTAGTTACATTGTCTCATGACATGCGCTAGTTACATTGTCTCATGATATGCGCTAGTTACGTTGTCTCATGACATGCGCTAGTTACATTGTCTCATGACATGCGCTAGTTACATTGTTTCATGACATGCGCTACTTACATTGTCTCATGGCATGCGCTAGTTACATTGTCTCATGACATGCGCTAGTTACATTGTCTCATGACATGCGCTAGTTACATTGTCTCATGACATGCGCTAGTTACATTGTCTCATGACATGCGCTAGTTACATTGTCTCATGATATGCGCTAGTTACGTTGTCTCATGACATGCGCTAGTTACATTGTCTCATGACATGCGCTAGTTACATTGTCTCATGACATGCGCTAGTTACATTGTCTCATGGTATGCGCTAGTTACATTGTCTCATGACATGCGCTAGTTACATTGTCTCATGACATGTGCTAGTTACATTGTCTCATGACATGCGCTAGTTACATTGTCTCATGACATGCGCTAGTTACATTGTCTCATGACATGCGCTAGTTACATTGTCTCATGACATGCGCTAGTTACACTGTCTCATGACATGCGCTAGTTACATTGTCTCATGACATGCGCTAGTTATATTGTCTCATGACATGCGCTAGTTACATTGTCTCATGACATGCGCTAGTTACATTGTCTCATGATATGCGCTAGTTACACTGTCTCATGACATGCGCTAGTTACATTGTCTCATGACATGCGCTAGTTACATTGTCTCATGACATGCGCTAGTAGTTACATTGTCTCTTGACATGCGCTAGTTACATTGTCTCATGACATGCGCTAGTTACATTGTCTCATGACATGCGCTAGTTACATTGTCTCATGGCATGCGCTAGT
>NC_091313.1:10880876-10948376 GCF_038502225.1 Cherax quadricarinatus | reverse complement strand
AGAGATTCTAACAGCCAACTGCAGTAGCAAGGGACAGCTGGCCAGGAAAGACAGTCCACTGAGAATAGAAGTTTCAGATATGACAGGGACTGAAGGCAAGAACATGTCAATGGAAGGAAATAAAATGCCTCAGAGGAAGCAGATGGAGACTCAGTGGGAGGAGGAAAGGGCGAGGTCAGTCTTTGTGTACGGGCTCCAAGAAGCCAAGGGGGCCAACTTTGAAGAAATAAAACAGGAGGAGAAAAAAATGATTGAAGGCATCATGAAAACAATAGGGGAGGGCAATATGACCCAGGTGACAAATTTTCAGAGAATTGGGTGGTTTGCGAGTGGAAGGATACGGCCTGTCAGAGTAACTTTCAAGGAAGAATCAGTTCGAATCAGGATTCTGCAAGAGAAAGCAAGACTGAGGGACAAAGAGGGGTACCAGAGAGTATACCTCGACCGCGACAGAACACAAGAAGAAAGGACTACACTGAAAGAGAGGGTACAGAGACGCAAGGAGGAACGAGAAGCAATGAAAATGAGCAGGACCCAGACACAGGAGGAAGGGCAAACACACCCCACAGAATCTCCCACCAAAAGACCCCACCCGCAACATTCCCAACGCAACTGAGCAACCTATACTACAACCCACTCACTGTTCCCTCTGCCACCAACCCCCATATCACAAACCTCACCCCAACAGCTGTCCCTTATGGGCATTCTGACCCCACCCCCATCAACACATACCCCACCTACACCACAGCCCCATATAGGCCCCCACCAAGGCTCTCGCTCCCCCAACCCCAATATACTTGCATGACCACAATGATAGAAAAGAAACTAAAGGTTTGGTACACAAACGCGGATGGAATAACGAATAAACATGAGGAGTGGAATGAAAGAATCAGTGAAAAATCCCCAGACATCATAGCAGTCACAGAAACAAAACTCGCTGAGACAATAACAGACACAATCTTCCCAACAGGATATCAGATCCTGAGGAAAGATAGAAGGAGTAGAGGGGGAGGAGGGGTTGCACTGCTCATAAAACACCAATAGGGATTTGAGGAAATGGAAGGCATGGACATGATTGGAGAAATAGACTACATTGTAGGTACAATTCAGTCCGGAGAACATAAAGTAGTCATTGGAGTGATGTATAACCCACCACAGAACTGCAGGAGGCCAAGAGAGGAGTACGAAGAAAACAACAGGGTGATGGTGGACACGCTGGCTGAGGTGGCAAGAAGAGCTCACTCGAGCAGAGCAAAGTTACTGGTAATGGGCGATTTCAACCACAGGGAGATCGACTGGGAAAACCTGGAGCCACATGGGGGTCCCGAAACATGGAGAGCCAAGATGTTGGATGTGGTACTTGAAAACCTCATGCATCAACATGTCAGGGACACAACCAGAGAGAGAGGGGAGGATGTGCCAGCAAGACTGGATCTTGTGTTCACCCTGAGCAGTTCAGACATAGAGGACATCACTTACGAGAGGCCCCTTGGAGCTAGCGATCATGTGGTTCTGAGTTTTGACTATATAGTAGAGTTACAAGTGGAGAAGGTAACAGGAACTGAAGGGGACAGGCCAAACTATAAAAGGGGGGACTACACAGGTATGAGAAACTTCCTGCAGGAGGTTCAGTGGGACAGAGAAATGGTAGGAAAATCAGTAAACGAGATGATGGAATATGTGGCAACAAAGTGCAAGGAGGCAGAGGAAAGTTTTGTTCCCAAGGGAAACAGAAATAATAGGAAGACCAAAACGAGTCCTTGGTTTACCCGAAGGTGTAGGGAGGCAAAAACTAAGTGCAACAGAGAATGGAAAAGGTACAGGAGGCATAGGACCCAGGGAAACAAGGAGATTAGTAGAAGAGCCAGAAACGAGTATGCGCAGATAAGGAGGGAGGCCCAGCGACAGTATGAAAACGACATAGCATCGAAAGTCAAATCTGACCCGAAACTGCTGTATAGCCACATTAGGAGGAAGACAACAGTCAAGGACCAGGTGATAAGGCTGAGGAAAGAAGGTGGAGAACTCACAAGAAACGATCAAGAGGTATGTGAGGAGCTCAACACGAGATTTAAGGAAGTATTTACAGTAGAGACAGGAAGGACTCTGGGGGGACAGACCAGATGGGGACACCAACAAGGAATACACCAACAAGTGTTGGACGACATACATACAGATGAGGAGGAGGTGAAGAAACTGCTAAGGGACATCGATACCTCAAAGGCAATGGGACCGGACAACATCTCTCCATGGGTCCTTAGAGAGGGAGCAGATATGTTGTGCATACCACTTACCACAATCTTCAACACATCCCTGGAAACTGGGCAACTACCTGAGGTATGGAAGACGGCAAATATAGTTCCCATTTTCAAAAAAGGAGACAGAAAAGAGGCACTAAACTATAGACCTGTGTCATTGACGTGTATAGTATGCAAAATTATGGAGAAGATTATCAGGAGGAGAGTGGTGGAGCACCTGGAACGGAACAGGAGTATAAATGCCAACCAGCACGGATTCACGGAAGGCAAATCCTGTGTCACAAACCTTCTGGAGTTTTATGATAAAATAACAGAAGTAAGACAAGAGAGAGAGGGGTGGGTTGATTGCATCTTCTTGGACTGCAAGAAGGCTTTTGACACAGTTCCTCACAAGAGATTAGTGCAGAAGCTAGAGCATCAGGCGCATATAACAGGAAGGGCACTGCAATGGATCAGAGAATACCTGACAGGGAGGCAACAACGAGTCATGGTACGTAATGATGTATCACAGTGGGCACCTGTGACGAGCGGGGTCCCACAGGGGTCGGTCCTAGGACCAGTGCTATTTTTGGTATATGTGAACGACATGACGGAAGGGTTAGACTCAGAAGTGTCCCTGTTTGCAGATGATGTGAAGTTAATGAGGAGAATTAAATCTGATGAGGACCAGGCAGGACTTCAAAGAGACCTGGACAGACTGGACACCTGGTCCAGCAAATGGCTTCTCGAATTTAATCCTGCCAAATGCAAAGTCATGAAGATAGGGGAAGGGCACAGAAGACCACAGACAGAGTATAGGCTAGGTGGCCAAAGACTGCAAACCTCACTCAAGGAGAAAGATCTTGGGGTGAGTATAACACCGAGCATGTCTCCGGAAGCACACATCAATCAGATAACTGCTGCAGCATATGGGCGCCTGGCAAACCTGAGAACAGCATTCCGACACCTTAGTAAGGAATCATTCAAGACACTGTACACCGTGTATGTCAGGCCCATACTGGAGTATGCAGCACCTGTTTGGAACCCGCACTTGATAAAGCACGTCAAGAAACTAGAGAAAGTACAAAGGTTTGCAACAAGGTTAGTTCCAGAGCTAAGGGGAATGTCCTATGAAGAAAGATTAAGGGAAATCGGCCTGACGACACTGGAGGACAGGAGGGTCAGGGGAGACATGATAACGACATATAAAATACTGCGTGGAATAGACAAGGTGGACAAGGACAGGATGTTCCAGGGAGGGGACACAGAAACAAGAGGCCACAATTGGAAGTTGAAGACACAAATGAGTCAGAGAGATAGTAGGAAGTATTTCTTCAGTCATAGAGTTGTAAGGCAGTGGAATAGCCTAGAAAATGACGTAGTGGAGGCAGGAACCATACACAGTTTTAAGACGAGGTTTGATAAAGCTCATGGAGCGGGGAGAGAGAGGGTCTAGTAGCAACCGGTGAAGAG
Organism: Cherax quadricarinatus; assembly: GCF_038502225.1. Lineage (NCBI taxonomy): Eukaryota > Metazoa > Arthropoda > Malacostraca > Decapoda > Parastacidae > Cherax > Cherax quadricarinatus. The sequence goes on along the minus strand of NC_091313.1, from coordinate 10,944,666 downwards.
GCGGGGCCAGGAGCTAGGACTCGACCCCTGCAACCACAAATAGGTGAGTACAAATAGGTGAGTACACACACACACACACACACACACACACACGCACACACACACACACACACACACACACACACACACACACACGCACACACACACACACACACACACACACTAGCCTCACAAGCAGCATATATATATTATTATAACCACGAACGAGTGGTATTAATCAATAACAACACTGCAATTAGCCGAGGATTCGAACCCATGTAGTTTTGGGCCATCTCCTGTTGAGTGAAAATCACACTCGTTCATGTTTACAATAATATATATGCAATAAGATCACAGTAAACAGGTGATTTCAGAATATGCAGAACAACCACTGTGAAAGAATAATGAAATTTCAAGCGCTATCGTGACTACTCACGAAAGCTCTTGGAATTTCATCATTCTTTCACAGTGGTTGTTTTGCATAATAATATATATATATATATATATATATATATATATATATATATATATATATATATATATATATATATATATATATATATATATATATATATATATATATATATATATATATATATGTAATAAAGTTGGTAGAATTACCGACAATATGTAAAGTAAAAGGACACAAGTGCAACTAATGTGACATTTATTGTGGCAACGTTTCGCTCTCCAGGAGCTTTATCAAGCCATTACAAACAATACATGGACACAGAGGGTATATAAAGGCTCAGAGTGAGGTGAATACTAGTGAGGTACCATTTCGATGTTCACTAGAGGTAGTAGTAGTAGTAGTAGTAGTGGTAGTGACAAAAGTAATACAATATGGTAAAGCAATTAATTCGTACATGAGTAAAAGGATATAAAAACTATTACTTGGGTAACATAAAAATAGGTTGGACAAATATAAACTGGAATGAGGCAGCTTGTTTCAGTGTTCACTCTCTGTGCTTTGTGTAGTATAACAGGAGAGACTATGTGATGGCAGGGTTTACTGTTTTCAGGAGGATTCTTGCTAAGACTTCGGAGATGGTGAAGCTGCCGTTGTTTTGTTTAATTGTATTCGAAACAGCGATCAGTGCTGATTCGAGGCACTTGCGTCTGCGGAAATTAGTTTCTTTGATCACTAATTGGGCGTCTCTGAATTTCATGAGATGATTGGAGGAATTTCGGTGTTGTACACAGGCGTTGTTCAGGTTATCGTTCCTACATGCGTAAATGTGTTCATTGAGGCGGATGTCGAGGTTTCTGGCTGTTTCACCTACGTAAATCTTGTCGCAGCCTCCACAGGGTATAGTGTAAACTCCTGCATTGACTGGTTCGTGGTGCTTGGATTTTGTCCTGGTTATATCCTTTATTGAAGTGCTAGAAGCGATGGCGACTCTGGTGTTAGCTTGTGAAAGTGCTTTTGAGACGTTCAGTGCAACCTGACTGTTGGGAAGAATTATAACTTTGCTGGGAGTGGTGTTGATGCGTGGAGAATTTATGATCTGAAGAGCTCTTTTCTTGCAGTCTTTGATGAAAAAAGGAGGAAAATGTAACTCTGTGAATGTTTGGTGAATGTATGTACACTCCTCGTCAAGAAACTCAGGACTACAAATTCGGTATGCTCTTAGGAAAAACCCGATGATGATGCCTCTTTTGGTCTTGGTATCTTGATACCAATGATCACCTAGTCAGGTCACTTCCACTTAATAAGGAAGGAGCACGGCACCAGACCTGGTAGCCCAAGTTAGTCAGGTCCAACTCACACCCACCCACACCCACTCATGAATTTATCCAACCTATTTTTAAAACTACGCAATGCCTTAGCGTCTATGACGGTACTCGGGAGTTTGTTCCACTCATCCACAACTCTATTACCAAACCAGTGCTTTCCTATATCCTTCCTGAATCTGAACTTTTCCAACTTGAAGCCATTGCTGCGAGTCCTGTCTTGGCTGGATATTTTCAACACGCTATTTACATCCCCTTTATTTATTCCTGTTTTCCATTTATACACCTCAATCATATCCCCCCTAATTCTACGCCTTTCTAGGGAGTGCAGATTCAGGGCCCTCAGTCTATCCTCATAGGGAAAATTTCTGATACATGGGATCAACTTTGTCATCCTCCTCTGTACGTTTTCCAGTGCATGTTTATCCATTCTGATAAATTAGACACATGTGCAACTCTTGGGTATCTTTATTGAGGAAACGTTTCGCCACACAGTGGCTTCATCAGTCCATACAAAGGAGAATCTTGAAGAACAGGAGGAGAATGAGGTAATCAGTCCCTCAACCTTGAGTCGATGTGGTCAGTCCATCAATCTTGAATAGAATACGGCATACGTGCGGAGAAGGAGCTTATAAACCGTTGGCAGGAGAGGTGCAGCAGTCATAGGCGGTGTCACATTTGTTCAATGTGGAAGTAGGTCGTGCCCAAGAATTAGGCAAGCGAAGAATTCCCAAGTATTAAGATTGCATTGAACAAATGTTACACCGCCTATGACTGCTGCACCTCTCCTACCAACGGTTTATAAGCTCCTTCTCCGCACGTATGCCGTATTCTATTCAAGATTGATGGACTGACCACATCGACTCAAGGTTGAGGGACTGATTACCTCATTCTCCTCCTGTTCTTCAAGATTCTCCTTTGTATGGACTGATGAAGCCACTGTGTGGCGAAACGTTTCCTCAATAAAGATACGCAAGAGTTGCACATGTGTCTAATTTATCAATTTGTCGGTTCTCTGAACCATTCATCTACAAATTTATCCATTCTGTAATATGGTGACCAGAACTGTGCAGCATAAGCTAAACGAGGCCTAACCAATGATATATAGAGTTGAAGAACAACCTGAGGACTTCTATTATTTATACTTCTTGATATGAAGCCAAGAATTCTGTTAGCTTTATTGCGAACACTTATGCACTGTTGTCTTGGTTTCAGATTACTGCAAACCAAAACTCCTAAATCCTTTTCGCAATCAGTAGTATTAAGATCTACACTCTTCAGTTTATAAGTGGCATGGTTATTGTCCTGTCCAACATTTAGCACTTTGCATTTGTCTATATTAAACTGAATCTGCCACTTCTCCGACCACTGCATCAGTCTATTCAAATCTTCCTGGAGTGCACTAATTTCCTCAATAGAATGAATTGGACGGCCTATTTTGGTATCACCAGCAAATTTGCTTATGTCGCTATTTATTCCCTCATCTACATCGTTTATTTAAACTGTGAACAACAAGGGGTCCAACACTGACCCCTGTGGAACACCGCTTGTGACGTGCCCCCATTCTGATTTCTCCCCATTTTTGCAAACTCTTTGCTTATACCAATCGTTCGTGGTTACGATAATATATATATGCTGCTCGTGATGCTAGTACACCAAACGGGGAATAGAATGAAATTAACTCAAAGGTACCCACACCACCATATGTCCTCGGATGATGGTAAACCACCTAGCTCTGCTGGGTGCGTCATTCTTGTAGGATTGAGTGGACCCATGGGTTAGAATGTTATGTCCAGTGCCTGTCCAGTGCCTTCTTGAAGACAGCCAGGGGTCTACTGGCAATCCCCCTTATGTATGTTGGGAGGCAGTTGAACAGTCTTGGGCCCCTGGCATTTATTGTGTACTCGTGGCTCCCCTGCTTTTCGTTGGGGGAATGTTGCATCTCCTGCCGAGACTTTTGCTTTCATATGGAGTGATTTTCGTGTGCAAGTTTGGTACTAATCCCTCTAGAGTTTTCCAAATGTATGTTATCATGTATCTTTCTCGACTGCGTTCCAGAGGATTCAAATCATGGGATTTCAACAGTTCCCAGTAATTTAGGTGCTATATCATACACTCTTCAGGTCAGCAGTTTCACCTGCCTTGAAGGGGGCAGTTAGTGTACAGCAGTATTCCTACCTAGAGAGAGCAAGAGATTTGAAGAAAATCATGGGGTTGGCACCCCTAGTTTTGAAAGTTCTCGTTATCTATCCGATCATTTTTCTAGCAGAAGAGGTAGATACATTGCTGTGTCCTTTGAAGGTGAGATCCTCTGACATTATCTCTCGCAGGTCCTTCACATTACTTTCTCGCTCTATTGTATGGTTAGAATTTGCTGTATACCCTGATACAATTTTAATTTCCTGAAGTTATCCTTATCTAAGTAGTTGAAATTTCTCTTCATTGAACTTCACATTGTTTTGAGTGGCACATTTTAAGATTTGGTTGATGTCCGCTTGGAATTTTGCGGTGTCTTCGGTGGAGGACACTGCCATGGCAATTCGGGTGTCATCTGCAAAGGAAGACACGGGGCTGTGGCTTACATCTCTGTCTATGTCAGATATGAGGGTGGGGAACAGGACAGAAGCGAGCATTGTGCCTTGTGGAACACAGCTTTTCAACATATCTGCCTCAGACTTTACTCTGTTTAGTACTACTCTTTGTGTTCTATTTGTTAGGAAGTTAGCCACAGTGTTAGCCACAGTGTTAGCCACAGTGTTAGCCACAGTGTTAGCCACAGTGTTAGCCACAGTGCTAGCCACAGTGTTAGCCACAGTGTTAGCCACAGTGCTAGCCACAGTGTTAGCCACAGTGTTAGCCACAGTGTTAGCCACAGTGTTAGCCACAGTGTTAGCCACAGTGTTAGCCACAGTGTTAGCCACAGTGTTAGCCACAGTGTTAGCCACAGTGTTAGCCACAGTGTTAGCCACAGTGTTAACCACGGTGTTAACAACAGTGTTAGCCACAGTGTTAGCCACAGTATTAGCCAGGGTGTTAGCCACGGTATTAGCAGCAGTGTTAGCCACAGTGTTAGCCACAGTGTTAGCCACAGTATTAGCCACAGTATTAGCCACAGTGTTAGCCAAAGTGTTAGCCACAGTGTTAGCCACATTATTAGCCACAGTGTTAGCCACGGTGTTAACCACGGTGTTAACCACGGTGTTAGCCACAGTGTTAGCCACAGTATTAGCCACGGTGTTAGCCACGGTGTTAGCCGCAGTGTTAGCCACAGTGTTAGCCACAGTGTTAGCCACAGTGTTAGCTACAGTGTTAGCCACAGTGTTAGCCACAGTGTTAGCCACAGTATTAGCCACGGTGTTAGCCACGGTGTTAGCCGCAGTGTTAGCCACAGTGTTAGCCACAGTGTTAGCCACAGTATTAGCCACGGTGTTAGCCACGGTGTTAGCCGCAGTGTTAGCCGCAGTGTTAGCCACAGTGCTAGCCACAGTATTAGCCACGGTGTTAGCCACGGTGTTAGCCGCAGTGTTAGCCACGGTGTTAGCCACAATGTTAGCCACGGTGTTAGCCACAGTGTTACCCACGGTATTAGCCACAGTGTTAGCCACAGTGTTAGCCACAGTGCTAGCCATGGTGTTATCCACGGTGTTTGCCACCGTGTTAGCCACAGTGTTAGCCACAATGTTAGCCAAAGTGTTAGCCACAGTATTAGGCACAGTGTTAGCCACAGTGTTAGCCACAGTGTTAGCCACAGTGTTAGCCACGGTGTTAACCACGGTGTTAGCCACGGTGTCAGTCACAGTGTTAGCCACAGTGTTAGCCACAGTGTTAGCCACAGTGCTAGCCAAAATGTTAGTCACGATGTTAGCCACAGTGTTAGCCACAGTGTTAGCCACAGTGTTAGCCACGGTGTTAGCCACGGTGTTAGCCACAGTGTTGGTCACAGTGTTAGCCACAGTGTTAGCCACAGTGCTAGCCAAAATGTTAGTCACGATGTTAGCCACAGTGTTAGCCACAGTGTTAGCCACAGTGTTAGCCACGGTGTTAGCCACGGTGTTAGCCACAGTGTTGGCCAGCGTCTTAGCCACAGTGCTAGCCACGGTGTTAGCCATGGTGTTAGCCACGGTGTTAGCCACTACAGTGCTAGCCACAATGATAGGTGTTAGCTACAGTGTTAGCTACGGTGTTAGCCACAGTATTAATCACGGTTTTAGCCTCAGTGTTAGCCATAGTGTTATCCACAGTGTTAGCCACGGTGGTAACCACAGTGTTAGCCACGGTGTTAGCCATAGTGTTAGCCACAGTGTTATCCACAGTCTCAGCCACGATGTTAGCCACAATATTATTCACAGTGTTAGCCACGGGATTAGCCACGGTGTTATCAGGAAATCTTGAGTCTAGTGACTTTCTTGATACGGTTCAGGATTGCTTTTTAGAACAGGTTGTGACAGAACCAACTAGAGGAAACAATCTGCTTGACTTGGTTCTTGCCAACAAAGATTCACTAATTAATAATCTTGAGGTTAATGATGAGCTTGGGGAAAGTGATCACAAATCACTTAGTTTTAATTTATCATGGAATTACCCAGATAACTGCAATGAAATTTCTGTCTCAGATTTTCGCTTGGCCGACTTCATGGGACTGAAAAATTACCTGGGTGGGCTAAATTGGGATGTCCTGACTATGGGTCAGGTACGTGATCTTGGTTGACAATATGACGTTTTTCAGAGCATAGTTCTAGCTGCCCAGACAACTTTTGTTCCGAGTAGGGAAATTAGATCTAACAAAAATGATCCCAAATGGATGAACAATATATTAAAACATCTCATTGGCCAAAAGAGAGGCATATATAGGCGTATCAAAAGAGGGGATGGGCAGTTAAGAAACCAATATATTCAATTAAAGAGAGAAATAAAGAAAGGAATAAGAAAAGCAAAAAGGGATTATGAGGCTAAGGTCGCAAGGGATTCAAAGATTAACCCAAATGGGTTCTTTCAGGTATACAGAAGTAAGATTAGGGACAAGATTGGCCCACTTAAGAGTAACTCTGGTCAGATCACTGACAGTGATAAGGATATGTGTGAAATTCTCAATACCTACTTCCTCTCAGTTTTCACCCAGGAAAATACTAGCAATATTCCTAAAATAATAGATAATGTAGAACAGGATGATAATAAACTATGTACGATTGCGGTAACTAGTGACATGGTCCTCAGACAAATAGAGAAACTAAAACCTAACAAATCCCCAGGCCCTGATTAACTGTTTGCAAGGGTGTTAAAGAAATGTAAAGAGGAACTTAGCATACCTTTGGCTAATCTTTTTAACATATCACTACAAACTGGCATAGTGCCTGATAAGTGGAAAATGGCAAATGTAATACCTATTTACAAGGCAGGTGACAAGTCCTTGGCTTCGAACTATGGGCCAATAAGCCTTACCTCCATAGTGGGAAAATTTATGGAATCAATAATTGCCGAAGCAATTCATAGCCATCTTGACAGGCACAGATTGATTAATGAATCTCAACATGGTTTTAAAAGGGGCGTTCCTGTCTTACGAATTTACTAACTTTTTTCACTAAGGTGTTTGAGGAGGTAGATCATGGTAATGAATATGATATTGTGTATATGGACTTCAATAAGACTTTCGATAGAGTTCCACACCAAAGGCTATTGAGGAAACTTAAGGCACATGGAATAGGAGAAATTTTTTCCTGGGTAGAGGCATGGCTGACAAATAGACAGCAGAGAGTTTGCAGAAATGGGGAGAAATCAGAATGGGGGCACGTCACATGCGGTGTTACTCAGGGGTCAGTGTTGGGCCAGTTGTTGTTCACAATTTACATAAACGACATAGATGGGGGAATAAATAGCGACATAACCAAATTTGCTGATGACACCAAAATAGGCCGTCCAATTCATTCTAATGAGGACACTAGAGCACTCCAGGATGATTTGAATAGACTGATGCAATGATCAGAGAAGTGGCAGATGCAGTTTAATATTGACAAATGCAAAGTTCTAAATGTTGTGTTGCAACCCTTGAATGGGTTACAATGTATATGATGTATATTATTATGTATATAATGTATATTACCTTTTCATGTAATTTTACATTGCTTATATTTGCGATAATAGCGTAATCGTGAATATATTGCTTTATATTATTATTTGTCTTAGTTACTTTTGTTAGGTAGGATGTAACATATTATGTTCTCATAGTTCAAGTCTTGATTGTCTAACTACTGTAATTATCGCTCTTTGCTTGTTACTCTGCTGGCTTCTGTTGCTAGGCAGCAACTGTCCATGGAGCTATCACGTGATCGAGGGGGGGGTGAACTCACCTCGCCTGAAGTATTCAGTCTGGTCTAGACTCGCTTGGTAGTTGGACATATTTCTGACAAGTGCCTAAATCTCCCTTATTGGCTCTTGATGGAAGATCGTCTCTGTCTCATTGTTGTAGGTTCTGTGGGACTCTGTTCACAGAACATTGTATAGACTTAGTGATTTTCGACGTTGTACTGAGGTTGTGTGTCGCATAGACACTCTGAGCAACTCAGGTCCTGAGCTGTAGCTTCTGACCTAATTTGTACTGGTTTCTGTGTACTGTCACAGTCGGGGATTTTCTTATGCTGAACTTAGATTCAGTGACTTTTGTGGAGGATCTGCTGATGGTCCCTACTTAGTGTCGTTATATTATCTCCTTGTTCCTGATTCTGTGTCACTTTTGCTTGTTATATTGCTATTGGGCTTAGCATTCTTTTTATTGTTCAAGCTGACTGTTCTGATTGCCAGTTGGTCAAGAAGTTAGTTTATGAGAGGACTTTGTCAGTCACTTGTTAAAGTCTAGTTGAGTCGTAAGACATAGGGAACTACTTGGAGCACTTACGCACATACACACAAACTTATTTGTATATTGTATTATTAAATATTAATGTACCAGACGGTACTTAAGACATATATGTGATATGTGCTATCAGCACAATAATACTGTACACGAGAGAAGTGATTATTCTTATTTTGTTGATATTGATTTAATTCGATATACGCCTAGACAACTTAATGATTAATAAATTTATTAAATTTTAATTTCTCTAGTTAGTAGCCTACCAGTTGTAATCCTGAAGCACTAATAATTCTTATTGAATTCTAATGGATAATTGGACAAGGATACTGACTAATTGTTATGAAAACCCAGTAACAGGCTGGATGCTAGAAGGGCAGTCCTTTCTAATATTCACTGGAGATCTCTAAGGTTTTTAGAATCGCGTTTTTTGTAACAGTTGGTCAGGTAAATAACCATGCCACATATAAACTAAATAATGTAGATCTTAATACTACTGATTGCGAAAAGGATTTAGGAGTTCTGGTTAGCAGCATTCTAAAACCAAGACAACAGTGCATTAGTGTTCACAAGAAAGCTAACAGAATTCTTGGCTTCATATCTAGAAGTATAAATAATAGAAATCCTCAGGTTGTTCTTTAACTCTATATATCCTTGGTTAGGCCTCATTTAGACTATGCTGCTGAGTTCTGGTCACCGTATTACAGACTGGATATAAATGCTCTGGAAAACGTACAGAGGAGGATGACAAAGATGATCCTATGTATCAGAAATCGTCCCTATGAGGAGAGACTGAGGGCCCTGAATCTGCACTCTCTCGATAGGCGTAGAATTAAGGGGGATATGATCGAGGTGTATAAATGGAAAACAGGAATAAATAAAGGGGATGTAAATAGCGTGCTGAAAATTTCCAGCCAAGACAGGACTCGCAGCAATGGTTTCAAGTTTGAAAAATTCAGATTCAGAAAGGATATAGGAACGCACTGGTTTGGTAATAGAGTTGTGGATGAGTGGAACAAACTCCCGAGTACAGTTATCCAGGCTAAAACGTTGTGTAGTTTTAAAAATAGGTTTGATAAATACATGAGTGGGTGTGGGTGAGTGTGAGTTGGACCTGACTAGCTTGTGCTGCTGGGTCTTGTGCGGTGCTCCATCCTTGAGTGGAGGTGACCAGACTGGGTGGGCCATTGGGCTAATCCGGGAGGAGGGTCATTGGTCTAATCCGGGGGGACATGGACCTGCTCCGCATGGGTCAGTAGGCCTGTTGCAGTGTTCCTTCTGTCTTATTTCCTTATGTTAGCCACAATATTAACCACAGTGTTAGCCACAGTGTTAGCCACGATGTTAGCCACAGTGTTAGCCACGGTGTTAGCCATAGTGTTAGCCACAGTGTTAGCCACAGTGTTAGGCACGGTGTTAGCCACAATATTAACCACAGTGTTAGCCACAGTGTTAGCCACGGTGTTAGCCACGGTTTTAGCTGCAGTGTTAGCCTCAGTGTCAGCCATAGTGTTAGGCACAGTTTTAGCCACAATATTAACCACGGTGTTAGCCACAGTGTTAGCCACAGTGTTAACCACAGTGTTAGCCACAGTGTTAGCCACGGTGTTAGCTACGGTGTTAGCCACAGTGTTAACCACAGTGTTGGCCACAGTGTTAGCCACAGTGTTAGCCGCAGTGTTAGCCACAGTGTTAACCACAGTGTTAGCCACAGTGTTAGCCACGGTGTTAGCCACGGTGTTAGCCACAGTGTTAACCACAGTGTTAACCACAGTGTTAGCCACAGTGTTAGCCACAGTGTTAACCACAGTGTTAGCCACGGTGTTAGCCACAGTGTTAACCGCAGTGTTAGCCACAGTGTTAGCCACAGTGTTAGCCACAGTGTTAGCCACAGTGTTAGCCACAGTGTTAGCCACAGTGTTAGCCACAGTGTTAGCCACAGTTTTAGCCACAGTGTTAGCCACAGTGTTAGCCACAGTGTTAGCCACAGTGTTAGCCACAGTGTTAACCTCGGTGTTAGCCACGGTGTTAGCCACAGTGTTAACCACGGTGTTAGCCACAGTGTTAGCCACAGTGTTAGCCACAGTGTTAGCCACGGTGTTAGCCACGGTGTTAGCCACAGTGTTAACCACAGTGTTAGCCACAGTGTTAGCTACAGTGTTAGCCACAGTGTTAGCCACAGTGTTAACCACAGTGTTAGCCACAGTGTTAGCCACGGTGTTAGCCACGGTGTTAGCCACAGTGTTAACCACAGTGTTAACTACAGTGTTAGCCACAGTGTTAGCCACAGTGTTAACCACAGTGTTAGCCACAGTGTTAGCCACAGTGTTAACCACAGTTTTAGCCACAGTGTTAACCACAGTGTTAGCCACAGTGTTAGCCACAGTGTTAGCCACTGTGTTAGCCACAGTGTTAGCCACAGTGTTAGCCACAGTGTTAACCACAGTGTTAGCCACAGTGTTAGCCACAGTGTTAGCCACAGTGTTAGCCACAGTTTTAGCCAAAGTGTTAGCCACAGTGTTAGCCACAGTGTTAGCCACAGTGTTAATCACAGTGTTAGCCATAGTGTTAGCCACAGTGTTAGCCACAGTGTTAGCCACAGTGTTAACCACGGTGTTAGCGACGGTGTTAGCCACAGTGTTAACCACGGTGTTAGCCACAGTGTTAGCCACAGTGTTAGCCACAGTGTTAACCACGGTGTTAGCCACGGTGTTAGCCACAGTGTTAACCACAGTGTTACCCACAGTGTTAGCTACAGTGTTAACCACAGTGTTAACCACAGTGTTAACCACAGTGTTAACCACAGTGTTAGCCACAGTGTTAACCACAGTGTTAGCCACAGTGTTAACCACAGTGTTAACCACAGTGTTAACTACAGTGTTAACCACAGTGTTAACCACAGTGTTAACCAGTGTTAACCACAGTGTTAGCCACAGTGTTAACCACAGTGTTAACCACAGTGTTAGCCACAGTGTTAACCACAGTGTTACCCACAGTGTTAGCTACAGTGTTAACCACAGTGTTAACCACAGTGTTAACCACAGTGTTAACCACAGTGTTAACCACAGTGTTACCCACAGTGTTAGCTACAGTGTTAACCACAGTGTTAACCACAGTGTTAACCACAGTGTTAACCACAGTGTTAGCCACAGTGTTAGCCACAGTGTTAACCACAGTGTTAGCCACAGTGTTAACCACAGTGTTAGCTACAGTGTTAACCACAGTGTTAACCACAGTGTTAACCACAGTGTTAGCCACAGTGTTAGCCACAGTGTTAGCCACAGTGTTAACCACAGTGTTAACCACAGTGTTAGCCACAGTGTTAACCACAGTGTTAGCCACAGTGTTAACCACAGTGTTAGCTACAGTGTTAACCACAGTGTTAACCACAGTGTTAACCACAGTGTTAGCTACAGTGTTAACCACAGTGTTAACCACAGTGTTAACCACAGTGTTAGCCACAGTGTTAGCCACAGTGTTAGCCACAGTGTTAACCACAGTGTTAACCACAGTGTTAGCCACAGTGTTAGCCACAGTGTTAGCCACAGTGTTAGCCACAGTGTTAGCCACAGTGTTAGCCACAGTATTAGCCACGGTTTTAGCCATAGTGTTCTTGTCTTCCTTTAGTTTCTTCCAGGACTTGAGTATTACTTCTGAACGCCTTATCCCATCGGCTTCAATTTTTCAGCGCTGGTCATCTAAAACTAAGGAAAGTTCCTGGAACAATTGGCACTTGGATGTGACCTCAGCTCAATTAAATGTAGACTTTTTTTTTCCAAACTTAAGTTCCAGGAGATGACCAGAAAACTTTTGATCGCCTTCAGTATTTCCTCACGGGTTTATGCTTAGAGGGTCGCTAATGTTAATGGAGCGTGTAGGTGATACTATGCCACTTTTAATCTAGAAATGGTATAGCATTATTGCGTATAAATAACTGGAGTATCCTGCCTCCAGAGTAGTGCTGTAATGTTCGATCAGACGTGAATCGCTTCTATTCCACAAGCAATGTATGACCCCAACAGGTTTAGCGCTTCCCTACAAGCAGCATCAGTCTTTCCTGGCTGAAGCATCTTACGGAATGGATGAAGTTTTATTTTTTTGGGTGTAGGTTGTACAGGTGCAGATGTTGTCTGAGTCTGTGAAATAAAAGGAGAATGAATTTTCCGATCGGCTTCAAACTTTTAGTGCTGATGTGTTTTCCTGAAAGGAAAGATTGACTTTATTTTATGTGTGTAAGTTTTCATGACATATTTTCATCAAAAAAACAGAGACTGTCTCTTCTGATCACACATAAAGTTAAAATCTATGATGTACGTGTACGAGGGCCGTAAAAGAATGTGTTGCGAACTTAAAGCTTAAATACCTACTTACTCACTCGCTTACTTACTCACTCGCTTACTTACTCACTCACTTACTTACTCACTCACTTGCTTACTTACTCACTTACTCGCTTACTTACTCACTCGCTTACTTACTCACTCGCTTACTTACTCACTCACTTGCTTACTTACTCACTTACTCGCTTACTTACTCACTCGCTTACTTACTCACTCGCTTACTTACTCACTCACTTGCTTACTTACTCACTTACTCGCTTACTTACTCACTCGCTTACTTACTCACTCGCTTACTTACTCACTCACTTGCTTACTTACTCATTTACTCGCTTACTTACTCACTCGCTTACTTACTCACTCGCTTACTTACTCACTCACTTGCTTACTTACTCACTTACTTGCTTACTTACTCACTTGCTTACTTACTCACTTGCTTACTTACTCACTCACTTGCTTACTTACTCACCCACTTGCTTACTTACTCACTTGCTTATTTACCTGGGATGCATCTGGGTACACCTGGCGTAAACCTGGGATACACCTAGGATACAACAGGGATGCACCTAGGGTACACCTGGGGTACACCTAGGGTACACCTGGGGTACAGTTAGGGTACACCTGGGGTACACCTGGGGCACACAGGGTATACCTGGGGTACAATTGGGGAACAACTGGGGTACACCTAGGGTACACCTAAGGTATACCTGGGGTACACCTGGGGTACACCTGGGGTACACCTGGGGTATACCTGGGGTACAATTGGGGTACACCTGGGGTGCACCTAGGGTACACCTAAGGTACACATGGGGTACACCTGGGGTACACCTAAGGTATACCTGGGGTGCAAATAGTGTACACCTAAGGTATACATGGGGTACACCTGGGGTACACCTAAGGTATACCTGGGGTTCACCTGAGCTACACCTAAGGTATACCTGAGGTACACATGGGGTACACCTAAGGTATACCTGAGGTACACCTGGGGTACACCTAAGGTATACCTGAGGTACACCTGGGGTACACCTAAGGTATACAGAGGGTACACCTGGGGTACACCTAAGGCATACCTGAGGTACACCTAAGGTATACCTGAGGTACACCTGGGGTACACCTAAGGTATACCTGAGGTACACCTGGGGTACACCTAAGGTATACATGGGGTACACCTGGGGTACACCTAAGGTATACCTGAGGTACACCTGGGGTACACCTAAGGTATACCTGAGGTACACTTGGGGTACACCTAAGGTATACATGGGGTACACCTGGGGTACACCTAAGGTATACCTGAGGTACACCTGGGGTACACCTAAGGTATACCTGAGGTACACCTGGGGTACACCTAAGGTATACCTGAGGTACACCTGGGGTACACCTAAGGTATACCTGAGGTACACCTGGGGTACATCTAAGGTATACATGGGGTACACCTGGGGTACACCCAAGGTATACCTGAGGTACACCTTGGGTACACCTAAGGTATACATAGGGTACACCTAAGGTATACCTGAGGTACACCTGGGGTACACCTAAGGTATACCTGAGGTACACCTGGGGTACACCTAAGGTATACCTGAGGTACACCTGGGGTACACCTAAGGTATACATGAGGTACACCTGGGGTACACCTAAGGTATACATGGGGTACACCTGGGGTACACCTAAGGTATACCTGAGGTAAACCTGGGGTACACCTAAGGTATACCTGACGTACACCTGGGGTACACCTAAGGTATACCTGAGGTACACCTGGGGTACACCTAAGGTATACCTGAGGTACACCTGGGGCACACCTAAGGTATACCTGGGGTGCACCTAGTGTACACCTAAGGTATACATGGGGTACACCTGGGGTACCCCTAAGGTATTCCTGAGGTACACCTGGGGTACACCTAAGGTATACCTGAGGTACACCTGGGGTACACCAAAGGTATACCTGAGGTACACCTGGGGCACACCTAAGGTATACCTGGGGTGCACCTAGTGTACACCTAAGGTATACATGGGGTACACCTGGGGTACCCCTAAGGTATACCTGAGGTACACCTGGGGTACACCTAAGGTATACCTGAGGTACACCTGGGGTACACCTAAGGTATGCCTGAGGTACACCTGGGGCACACCTAAGGTATACCTGGGGTGCACCTAGTGTACACCTAAGGTATACATGGGGTACACCTGGGGTACCCCTAAGGTATACCTGAGGTACACCTGGGGTACACCTAAGGTATACCTGAGGTACACCTGGGGTGCACCTAAGGTATACCTGAGGTACACCTGGGGTACCCCTAAGGTATACCTGAGGTACACCTGGGGTACACCTAAGGTATACCTGAGGTACACCTGGGGTACAGCTAAGGTATACCTGAGGTACACCTGGGGTACACCTAAGGTATACCTGAGGTACACCTGGGGTACACCTAAGGTATATCTGAGGTACACCTGGGGTACACCTAAGGTATACCTGAGGTACACCTGGGGTACACCTAAGGTATACCTGAGGTACACCTGAGGTACACCTGAGGTATACCTGAGGTACAACTGGGGTACACCTAAGGTATACTTGAGGTGCACCTAGTGTACACCTAAGGTATATATGGGGTACACCTGGGGTACACCTAAGGTATACCTGGGGTGCACCTAGTGTACACCTAAGGTATACCTGAGGTACACCTGGGGTTCACCTAAGGTATACCTGAGGTACACCTGGGGTACACCTAAGGTATACCTGAGGTACACCTGGGGTACACCTAAGGTATACATGGGGTACACCTGGGGTACACCTAAGGTATACCTGAGGTACACCTGGGGTACACCTAAGGTATACCTGAGGTACACCTGGGGTACACCTAAGGTATACCTGAGGTACACCTGGGGTACACCTAAGGTATACCTGAGGTACACCTGGGGCACACCTAAGGTATACCTGGGGTGCACCTAGTGTACACCTAAGGTATACATGGGGTACACCTGGGGTACCCCTAAGGTATTCCTGAGGTACACCTGGGGTACACCTAAGGTATACCTGAGGTACACCTGGGGTACACCTAAGGTATACCTGAAGTACACCTGGGGCACACCTAAGGTATTCCTGGGGTGCACCTAGTGTACACCTAAGGTATACATGGGGTACACCTGGGGTACCCCTAAGGTATACCTGAGGTACACCTGGGGTACACCTAAGGTATACCTGAGGTACACCTGGGGTACACCTAAGGTATACCTGAGGTACACCTGGGGTACCCCTAAGGTATACCTGAGGTACTCCTGGGGTACACCTAAGGTATACCTGAGGTTCACCTGGGGTACACCTAAGGTATACCTGAGGTACACCTGGGGTACACCTAAGGTATACATAGGGTACACCTGGGGTACACATAAGGTATATATCGGGTACACCTGGGGTACACCTAAGGTATACCTGAGGTACACCTAGGGTACACCTCAGGTATACCTGAGGTACACCTGGGATACACCTAAGGTATACCTGAGGTACACCTGGGATACACCTAAGGTATACCTGAGGTTCACCTGGGATACACCTAAGGTATACCTGAGGTACACCTGGGGTACACCTAAGGTATACCTGAGGTACACCTGGGGTACACCTAAGGTATACCTGAGGTACACCTGGGGTACCCCTAAGGTATACCTGAGGTACACCTGGGGTACACCTAAGGTATACCTGAGGTACACCTGGGGTACAGCTAAGGTATACCTGAGGTACACCTGGGGTACACCTAAGGTATACCTGAGGTACACCTGGGGTACACCTAAGGTATACCTGAGGTACACCTGGGGTACACCTAAGGTATACCTGAGGTACACCTGGGGTACACCTAAGGTATACCTGAGGTACACCTGAGGTACACCTGAGGTATACCTGAGGTACACCTGGGGTACACCTAAGGTATACCTGAGGTGCACCTAGTGTACACCTAAGGTATATATGGGGTACACCTGGGGTACACCTAAGGTATACCTGGGGTGCACCTAGTGTACACCTAAGGTATACCTGAGGTACACCTGGGGTTCACCTAAGGTATACCTGAGGTACACCTGGGGTACACCTAAGGTATACCTGAGGTACACCTGGGGTACACCTAAGGTATACATGGGGTACACCTGGGGTACACCTAAGGTATACCTGAGGTACACCTGGGGTACACCTAAGGTATACCTGAGGTACACCTGGGGTACACCTAAGGTATACCTGAGGTACACCTGGGGTACACCTAAGGTATACCTGAGGTACACCTGGGGTACACCTAAGGTATACATGGGGTACACCTGGGGTACACCTAAGGTATACCTGAGGTACACCTGGGGTACACCTAAGGTATACCTGAGGTACACCTGGGGTACACCTAAGGTATACCTGAGGTACACCTGGGGTACACCTAAGGTATACCTGAGGTACACCTGGGGCACACCTAAGGTATACCTGGGGTGCACCTAGTGTACACCTAAGGTATACATGGGGTACACCTGGGGTACCCCTAAGGTATTCCTGAGGTACACCTGGGGTACACCTAAGGTATACCTGAGGTACACCTGGGGTACACCTAAGGTATACCTGAAGTACACCTGGGGCACACCTAAGGTATACCTGGGGTGCAACTAGTGTACACCTAAGGTATACATGGGGTACACCTGGGGTACCCCTAAGGTATACCTGAGGTACACCTGGGGTACACCTAAGGCAGACCTGAGGTACACCTGGGGTACACCTAAGGTATACCTGAGGTACACATGGGGCACACCTAAGGTATACCTGGGGTGCACCTAGTGTACACCTAAGGTATACATGGGGTACACCTGGGGTACCCCTAAGGTATACCTGAGGTACACCTGGGGTACACCTAAGGTATACCTGAGGTACACCTGGGGTACACCTAAGGTATACCTGAGGTACACCTGGGGTACCCCTAAGGTATACCTGAGGTACTCCTGGGGTACACCTAAGGTATACCTGAGGTTCACCTGGGGTACACCTAAGGTATACCTGAGGTACACCTGGGGTACACCTAAGGTATACATAGGGTACACCTGGGGTACACATAAGGTATATATGGGGTACACCTGGGGTACACATAAGGTATACCTGAGGTACACCTGGGGTACACCTAAGGTATACCTGAGGTACACCTGGGGTACACCTAAGGTATACCTGAGGTACACCTGGGATACACCTAAGGTATACCTGAGGTACACCTGGGATACACCTAAGGTATACCTGAGGTTCACCTGGGATACACCTAAGGTATACCTGAGGTACACCTTGGGTACACCTAAGGTATACCTGAGGTAGACCTAAGGTATACCTGAGGTATACCTGAGGTACACCTCCCCCAGCGAAGGGATTTTCAGTGTGTGTAACTTACTATAATATAGTTTATAATCTTATCTTTGCATTATTTTTTTTATTTTCTCATTCAGTACAATTTTCAGATATTGAAACAGACTTGTTTATGAAAACACTTGAGTTATACTTATACCGGAGAACATAGAAATATATTCCTATAAGAATCTTAAGTTTGTGTGAAGGTCAGGAGCTGCATCTTTATCAAATGTGAATGTTTTCTTTATTTTTATGTAATAATTTATCTATGAATGAATGAGACCTTTACTGGAGAACAGTGAAGTTATTCTCCTAACATTAATGGGAATATTATTCTCTCTAGGTTTTTATCTCGGATATTATTTGTTGGAAGTTATTTCTCACGTCTGGTCAAGGACTGAGGCAGTTTGAAACATAAAACTTGAAGGTGTTCATGAACAACACAAGTTTGAAACATAAAACTTGAAGGTGTTCATGAACAACACAAGTTTGAAACATAAACTTGAAGGTGTTCATGAAAAACACAAGTTTGAAACATAAACTTGAAGGTGTTCATGAACAACACAAGTTTGAAACATAAACTTGAAGGTGTTCATGAACAACACAAGTTTGAAACATAAAACTTGAAGGTGTTCATGAACAACACAAGTTTGAAACATAAAACTTGAAGGTGTTCATGAACAACACAAGTTTGAAACATAAACTTGAAGGTGTTCATGAACAACACAAGTTTGAAACATAAAACTTGAAGGTGTTCATGAACAACACAAGTTTGAAACATAAACTTGAAGGTGTTCATGAACAACACAAGTTTGAAACATAAACTTGAAGGTGTTCATGAACAACACAAGTTTGAAACATAAAACTTGAAGGTGTTCATGAACAACACAAGTTTGAAACATAAAACTTGAAGGTGTTCATGAACAACACAAGTTTGAAACATAAACTTGAAGGTGTTCATGAAAAACACAAGTTTGAAACATAAACTTGAAGGTGTTCATGAACAACACAAGTTTGAAACATAAACTTGAAGGTGTTCATGAACAACACAAGTTTGAAACATAAAACTTGAAGGTGTTCATGAACAACACAAGTTTGAAACATAAACTTGAAGGTGTTCATGAACAACACAAGTTTGAAACATAAAACTTGAAGGTGTTCATGAACAACACAAGTTTGAAACATAAAACTTGAAGGTGTTCATGAACAACACAAGTTTGAAACATAAAACTTGAAGGTGTTCATGAACAACACAAGTTTGAAACATAAACTTGAAGGTGTTCATGAACAACACAAGTTTGAAACATAAACTTGAAGGTGTTCATGAACAACACAAGTTTGAAACATAAACTTGAAGGTGTTCATGAACAACACAAGTTTGAAACATAAACTTGAAGGTGTTCATGAACAACAGAAGTTTGAAACATAAACTTGAAGGTGTTCATGAACAACACAAGTTTGAAACATAAAACTTGAAGGTGTTCATGAACAACACAAGTTTGAAACATAAAACTTGAAGGTGTTCATGAACAACACAAGTTTGAAACATAAAACTTGAAGGTGTTCATGAACAACACAAGTTTGAAACATAAAACTTGAAGGTGTTCATGAACAACACAAGTTTGAAACATAAACTTGAAGGTGTTCATGAACAACACAAGTTTGAAACATAAACTTGAAGGTGTTCATGAACAACACAAGTTTGAAACATAAAACTTGAAGGTGTTCATGAACAACACAAGTTTGAAACATAAAACTTGAAGGTGTTCATGAACAACACAAGTTTGAAACATAAAACTTGAAGGTGTTCATGAACAACACAAGTTTGAAACATAAAACTTGAAGGTGTTCATGAACAACACAAGTTTGAAACATAAAACTTGAAGGTGTTCATGAACAACACAAGTTTGAAACATAAACTTGAAGGTGTTCATGAACAACACAAGTTTGAAACATAAAACTTGAAGGTGTTCATGAACAACACAAGTTTGAAACATAAAACTTGAAGGTGTTCATGAACAACACAAGTTTGAAACATAAAACTTGAAGGTGTTCATGAACAACACAAGTTTGGGAACCACTGCCTTAATTAAATGCTGATCAGTCTTAGAGAAGAATTTGGATTGATGTTGGTTTTCATGTGATAATTCCTGCGTATCTCAGCAAACTAACTTCAACCCTTTATTGCTGATAACTTGATAATGTGCTGGTGTGTCTTAGGATATTGCTCTCTCTGAGATAACAAGAGATTCACTAAGATTCACACTAGGATTGTTGTATATATGGGATGACTCAACAAGACGTCGTTTGTGAAGGATAGAAGAGGGATAGATAGTACGTCAGAGTACCAGCTTATGGAATGGTAGTGATCTCTAACACGACAAGCAAAGAATGATGTTAGTGTCAGCAAGGTGAGGACTTCTCTTAAGATCATTCAGTCAGTCAGAAATAGAGCAGTCAATTCCACCAGTGTACTGATGTATATTGTTGTTAAGAAATATATAATGAATTAGTTATTTAAAAGAAAAGTAATGTTAGTATTCCTTAATTTATTATTTGCGTCAGGAAATATAAATGTGTCATTGTACGGGCTAGAATAATACCCAGGACGTCGCCCAGATGGTTTAGGGCGACTACTACTACTGCTACTCATGGCGTCAGTAGCCATTGTATTAATGAAGCTGCGTTGTTCTATTATCAGATATATAATGTATCTTTTATCAGATATATAATGTAGTCCAAACTCCTCCCCGCACATGTATAGGGCAGACTATCCTGAGAGTAAGATAATCCCCAGTGATAGAAACTCCAGCTGTACTGGATGGAAAGCTTTGAAGCCGCCGAAGCTGATGAGCCTTTACTGGCATACTTGATGATATCTTCACTGCCCCATTGAAGTATCCCAGCTCAGAGTGGCAGATTTTAACACCCTGAATGACCCCCATCCTGCGTAATGGAACACAGCTTTTATTCCCACTGTGTAAGTATCATGGAGAATTGGGTAGGAGCACACAGCTGATGTATCCAATTTTGTTTAATGAAAGAAGTCCTTTTCTATATATAGTTTTTTTTTTTTTGCTGTTCCGCTCTATTATGAAGAAAATATGTTCTAAAAATTTCATTTGTTTCATAAGAATAATCATCCTGAGAGACGGTAATTCTCACGTAATAGTGACTCCAGCTGAGCTGGAACGAAGCCTTTGAAACTGGCGGAGCTGATGAACACTTAATGGAACACTTGACGATGTTTTCTCATTGCTCTACAAAAGTCTTCCTACTTAGGTTGACGTGTTTCATCACTTGATATATGATATCCTCACTTTGTGACGAAATATAACAAGAAAAAAGCTAGCTTTTGTTTCCGCTATGTAACTATCAAACAGAATAATTTTACAGCACTTACGTAGCTAATATATTGTTATACTCAATAAAAAGCAGATTATTATTATTATTATTATTATTATTATTATTATTATTACTATTATTACTATTGCTGTTATTATTATTATTATTATTATTATTATTATTATTATTATTTTTATTATTATTTTTATTATTATTATTATTATTATTATTATTATTATTATTATTATTATTATTATTATTATTATTATTATTGCATTCAATGGGGAGCTCTAAATAATAATTTCACATGTTAGCTATATAGAAATAATAATACACAGGATATATACCCAGAGTGATTTATTTCTCTCTGGGGATATACAGTAGTGTGCAAATTAATCTCCGTCTTAATATAGTTTGGGTTCTCTTATTTTCAGATAAGTTTGCTACCGATTTCTGGCAACCATCTAGTTATGGTGTTACCCTGCCACTCTTATTAGTGTACAACAGCTGTTGTTCTGTAAGGTTATTCATTCAAGCGTGCTCCGTGAGTGAATGTGGTTTCGCCAAATTCTCCTCTTCAGTTCATGATTACTGCTGATGGATGTTACACCTAAGAAGCGTGCAAGTATTGTAACTCTTAGAAAACATGCTGATTTGAGTATCAGACAGATCGGCGAAAATTTGAGCCTAGAAAAGTCAACTGTTGGTGGGATTCTAAAGAGAGCTGACGACATTGGTTATTGTGGAGCGCTACGTCGAGGAAGATGTAGAAGAAAACAAGGTTATCATAAGAAATAGTGTGAAGGATCCCAAGAAAACACAAAGATCTACAGAGAGATTTGGCTTCAGTTGGCGTAAATGTTGATTCCTTATCTATTCGATGAAGGATCCTTGAAGTTGACAAAACTGACAGAAAGCCGATAAAGGAACAATTATTAACTGCTGCTATGAAGGAAATTGGCTGCAGTGAGCACTCGATCATGAAGGATGGAAGACAGATGAACAGAGAAAAAGTTATATTTTCAGCATAGGGGTATTTTGAAGTGCATGTGTATAGATCAGTGGCAGTGAGACGGAGCAAGAGCGAACATCTTCGGAATGGACGCATTCAAAAAGGGCCAAAACAGCCACCTAAGATGTTTTGGGGTAGTTATACTGCTAAAGGCCCTGGATGGCTTGTTATTGTTGAGGGAACGTCGAACAGTGACAAAGATTAGGCAATCCTAGCAACTCATTTACTTCCCACTGTGGATAGAGACTTTCCTGATGGAGATGGCATTTCCAGCAGAATCTTGCTCCATGCCGCACTTCCAGAAAATACTGACATTCATCGAAAAGAGTGGGATAAGCGTTCTAAATTACCCTGGAAACCCTCCTGACCTCAACCCAGTTGAGAATCTATGGGCAATAACCAGGGCCGGATTACCGCATAGGCAAACTAGGCATTTGCCTAGGGCCCCGCACATTTGGGGGCCCCACGGTCCAAGGGGTTCAGGGGCTCATCCAAGACTGCGCACATGGTGCAAGTGCAAAGGGGTCCCTACCTAAAAAGTTCAAGTGTTTTAAGAGTAAAATTGATTTTTAAAAATTAATCAAAACAAAAATAAATAATGAAATAAAATAAAATAAAAATAAATAAACCTAACCATAGATGGCAACACTCAACACGCCTTTGTTTACATCAGAACAGCTGTGTTTTCCCGCTGATTGGTGAGTATGGGAGATTCCTCTCCAATTTTCTGTAGTAATTACACGTTATCTAGACTTGTACTCTGACAAATTAACTGAAGTGTTGTTGATAGACATTGATGTGTATGGATAAATGTTTGTTTTCGCCTCTAAATGTTAAGGGAGGTACCTGATAGGGTTACTTGACCAGTAAAGACGCATGGACCAGTGAAAACGCATTTTTGGTAAAAATACTATAAAGAAAAACCTAAAAGCTCAAACTGACTTTCGTTTGTAGGTTTTAAAAGCGCTTTGTCCTGTCTTTAAGTCTTTATCATTTCAATAACAGATCTCAATTGATTGATGTTCTACATCACTTCCATCGCAAATGCTTAGTTTTCAAGTTGCGACGGAAGTGATGTAGAACATCAATTAATTTACTACATATTTCCCCAGAAACACATAAGCCACATCAGAAAATCGTTGGTTGGATGAAACTGAAAATTGTCCCTGCATTCTTTAATTCTCATGTCCTTATCTATGGTGGTAGGCCATATATCATGCAAAACATAATGATTAGTTTAGTTATGAAATTGGTAATATAAATACCATTGTGCATTGTTCTTGGACTCAGCATGATTTCTGTTTAAGTAAATTGGAGATCAAGGAGGATGAATTAGTAAAATATTCGTAGCCCAAATCACTAACCTAATCTATGGTAAAAGTTCTGTATATGACTCCTTTCTGGTAACGTTTTGAATTTTTAGATGCGCAGCCAGAGGAAAGGGGGCTACAAGGGCCATATCCCCCCAATTGACAGAAAAAAAATTAATAATAATAATAATAATAATAATAATAATAATGTAAAATTCTTAGCTCTAAGAGGACTTGCTTTCCGTGGAGGAAATGAGGTTTTTGGTTCGGAAAACAATGGCAATTTCCTAGGGATCATAGAACTATTAGCACAATTCGATCCATTCTTAGCAAATCATGTGCCACGCCTTGGGAATGCAGGAAGAGGCACTGTATCTTACATGTCATCTACTATATGCAATGAATTTATTGAACTGATGACTAAGAAGGTCCTCAATAACATCATAACAGCTGTGAAAACTGCAAATTACTTTGCAATAAGTGTAGATTCAACACCAGATATTTCACATACAGATCAGTTAACATTCATTGTTCGCTTTGTCGACTCCAGTCTCCAGTGGTAAGCCTGCAGAGCGCTTTATAAAATTCATTCCTCTTTCAGGCCATGATGGAGAAACAATGATGAATGTAGTACTGGATACTCTGCTTGAACATGATCTCTCTATTATGGATTGCCGTGGCCAGAGCTACGACAATGCAAGTAACATGCCGGGTAAATATAATGGATTGCAAGCCCGTATCAAGCAAATCAACCCACTTGCTGAATATGTGCCCTGCTCAGCACATTCTCTTAATCTTGTTGGGTCATGTGCTGCGGAGTGTTGTGTCGCTGCAGTTTCATTTTTTTGGACTTTTACAAGCACTCTTTAATTTTTTCTCTGCTTCAACGCATCGGTGGAATATACTCAAGTCAACCATTCATGGAGATGTCATCAAATCATTATCAACAACAAGGTGGTCAGCGCAGCATGATGCAACACATGCTTTGAAAGACAGCTTTGCTGAAATACGTTCTGCTTTGATCCAAATAGCAGAGGATGAAGACCAGACAGCAACTACAAGAAGCGAAGCAGCCAGCTTAGCATCAAAATTGCAAGATTTTGAATTGGCCTTACTCTGTGTGCTTTGGGACTGTATACTGGAACGGTTAAATGCCACGAACAAGACACTTCAGAAAATTGAAATTGAAATGGCTATTTGTGCTAACCTCTATGCAGGCTTAGTGAAATTTGTAAGCTCACTTCGCAATGATGAAGCTTTTGAAATGTTTGAAGAGAAAGCTAAACTGCTGGTGAAAGACTACAGTTACCGGGCTGATCATCAGCGGTCAAGGAAGAGGAAACGCAATTTTGAAGAGCCAGACAATGAAATTGTGTTGCTGCCAAGGCAGAAATGTAAGACAGCTACATACTTCGTCATTCTGGATTCACTGATTACAGAATTGGTGAAAAGAAAAGAAATCTACCAGAATCTCAATGACAAGTTTGGATTTCTGTTCAAAATTACTACTATGCCAGATGCAGAATTGAGAGAAGCTGCATTAAAGTTGCAACAACACCTTTCAGCAGATGTTCAGGACACATTTGTTGAAGAAATAGTTCATTTTTCTGGGTATATGAATCAGATTAAAGCTCCACCTGAAAAATGTGCTCCCTCAGCTGCTTTGAAACATTTAAGAAATGCAGGTATCTCACAAACCTTCCCTAATGTTGACATAGTGTATCGCCTTTACCTAACACTTCCAGCTACTAACTGTGAAGGAGAACGTTCATTTTCTGTTTTGAAAAGAGTGAAAAACCAGTTCCGTTCAACAATGAGCCAAGACAAATTGTGTAACCTAGCCTTGTTGACCATTGAGTCTGATCTAACAAGAAATATTGATTTTCAGAATATAATTGATGATTTTGCCAATATGAAATCCAGAAAAAAGTTTATTTAAGAAGTGCCTGTGAATATAAACAATTCTTTACTTTCTTGAGTTTATATGATTTGATAGTCTTATGCATGATGCAATGATAACAATAATGGTCAGTGATTTATAAAGGGAATAATAGTGCTGTAGTGGTTATGCTGAATATAATAGGTACATGATGTCACTACTTTAATAGCCTAATCTAGTAATACTATGCTGTCTTGAGTTTATTCTCTTTAAAATGCATGATTTAACAAGATAGTTATAATGGCTGTTGGTAAATGGTTTTGGTTGTCTTGATGTACTTTCCCTATTAAATTTAATCTAAATAGCCAGAATGTATTTAATTAGACCTTAAACAGGCTCACACCGAACCCCCGCCCCCCCCCCCCCACCCCCAAGCTGGAAGGGGTCGCTTCGCTTACCGTAACTCAAAGGGGCCCCGCCAATCTGAATAGCCTAGGGCCCGGAGACTTCTTAATCTGGCCCTGGCAATAACCAAACGCAGGATCGCCAAACAGGACTGTTCAACCGTGGTGAAACTAACTGCTGATGTTATCAGGACCTGGTACCACGGCGAAGAAATTACCAAAATGCTTTCAACATTGGTCGATTTTATATCAAAGCGTAGCAATGATTATAAAAACAAAGGGTAGTCATACCTTTTACTAAATCAATTATCTGTCATAACACTGCTGTGTATTTTTCAAATAAACATTAATTTTCCAAATAAATGTCTTATTTCATCACTGTCCCAATTAATATGCACGCTACTATATGTTGAGAGTTTAATCCCTATTTTAGGGATTAACGTATCCTTGAGTAGTAGCAAACAGGTTACCGTGCAGCCTTAATGACCTTAGTGTAGTTAATAGATTTTAAATTCCATTAATCAGCCAACCAACCAATAATAATAATATTAGACTACGACAGTGAGCTCAATACTTTGGGCTCGTTTTTTTTTATTAGAAAAGAATGGCAAGATTGGGGGACGGATGGATTTGGATAGGACAGAGC
This sequence comes from Cherax quadricarinatus, assembly GCF_038502225.1. Classification (NCBI taxonomy): domain Eukaryota; kingdom Metazoa; phylum Arthropoda; class Malacostraca; order Decapoda; family Parastacidae; genus Cherax; species Cherax quadricarinatus. The sequence continues at coordinate 10,917,835 of NC_091313.1, read as the reverse complement.
AATTGAGAAGGTTTTGGGTAGATAGGAAGTGAGAAATGAGGAAGGTTAAATGGCCTAACCTCAGAGTACGTTTTAAAGGAGTGATTTTTATCACACAGAGACGAGTGTTAGGCGTATAGACCTAACGAAGCTTGTGTTAATTAATGTGTGTTGGCTGTGACATGGATGTTTCTAAACCAACCCCATAAGTTAAATGATACTTGCAAATGTTTCTGATTGAAGGAAGTTTGAATTTCCCAATAATTTCTCATTGTTACACCGAAATGCAGCTTCGTAAAATATAACTTTCATATTTGTTCATTTATCTAATATTACATTCCGATTATCTCGCTAATAGCTGAAATGAAGGTAATCAGCTTAATAATATTATATATTTATTTTCTTCTTTCTCATTATAATTAAATGTATGTATTTATATGATGGACAATTTTCTTCTTCTTATTCTTTTTAGTAATCTTTACAGGAAAAGGGGTTACTAGCCCATTGTTCCCGGCATTTTAGTTGACTTTTACAACACGCATGGCTTACGGAGGAAAGATTCTTATTCCACTTCCCCATGGATATAAAAGGAAAATTAATAAGACCAAGAACTATTAAGATAAAATCAAAGAAAACTCAGATGAGTGTGTATAAATAAATGTGTACATGTATGTGTAGTGTGACCTAAGTGTAAGTAGAAGTAGCAAGACATGCCTGTAATCTTGCATATTTATGAGACAGACAAAAGACATCAGCAATCCTACCAGTGTGGAAATTAGGAGAAGGTGTGGAGTTAATAAAAGTATTAGTCAGAGGGCAGAAGAGGGGTTGTTGAGGTGGTTTGGTCATTTAGAGAGAATGGATCACAGTAGAATGACATGGAAAGCATATAAATCTATAGGGGAAGGAAGGCGGGGTAGGGGTCGTCCTCGAAAGGGTTGGAGAGAGGGGGTAAAGGAGGTTTTGTGGGTAAGGGGCTTGGACTTCCAGCAAGCGTGCGTGAGCGTGTTAGATAGGAGTGAATGGAGACGAATGGTACTTGGGACCTGACGATCTGTTGGAGTGTGAGCAGGGTAATATTTAGTGAAGGGATTCAGGGAAACCGGTTATTTTCATATAGTCGGACTTGAGTCCTGGAAATGGGAAGTACAATGCCTGCACTTTAAAGGAGGGGTTTGGGATATTGGCAGTTTGGAGGGATATGTTGTGTATCTTTATATGTTTAAGCTTCTAGACTGTTGTATTCTGAGCACCTCTGCAAAAACAGTGATAATGTGCGAGTGTGGTGAAAGTGTTGAATGATGATGAAAGTATTTTCTTTTTGGGGATTTTCTTTCTTTTTTGGGTCACCCTGCCTCGGTGGGAGACGGCCGACTTGTTGAAAAAAAAAAAAAAATTTATATGATGAATTATATTGGTTAGGAAATGGCTCGTTCACCATGGGTGACGTCCAGTTAATGATTGTGTGACTATTCGCCTCTGAGCTGCTCACCTGACACGAGCTGACGTCAGGTGTGACTGGTGTGACATTGGTAGCACAAAGCCTCACTGTCTCGAGAAGGTCTATTTGGTTTTCTCCTGTATTCAAGTCGAAAAATTATCTAGAGTAATGTAAATTCCCTCTGACCGAGTAAATATAAGACTCCAAGTTATATTAGAAGATCTATTATTATACTGTTCATATTACAAGTAGTTAATCTTGTTAAGTCTCAATTTGGAGATTCTGTAACTTTATCACTTCTCCGCATAAAGACCCATTCAGCTGGAATGGATATCATTGTAAACAGTGCATATAATTAATAGGTCTGTTAGGTGTTTGTATCAAATTGACAACTGAAAGGTACCAATAAAATACCATAGGATCATTACGTAATATACGTTATATTAAAGACATATTTTACGAAGTTTTTATGTTCTCCTCACTTACATCATAACTTCTTATTACATTTTGGTCATGGGTATATCTCATACGAATAAACCCCAAGACGCAGGCCACACATCCTACAGCAATTCGTAATACTGATGGTAATACTGAAACATTTCCAGAGCCTTCTAGCAAGTAGATAATCATCGTTATCATTTTCACGAAGAAACGTTAAATCCATAAAAGTTATACAGGAATTTAAAATAGGAAACTCCGAATGATCCTTAATGAGAACTTCTTGTGTTTCCAGGTAGTCCCAGTGACCACAAACGATCCTTGTTGAAAATTTTTCGTGTTTCCAGGTAGTCCCAGTGACCAAAAATGATCCTTGTTGAGAATTTCTCGTGTTTCCAGGTAGTCCCGGTGATCATGATTGATCTTTGTTGAGAACTTCTCGTGTTTCCAGGTAGTCCCGGAGACCACGAATGATTCTTGATGAGAACTTCTTGTGTTTCCAGGTAGTCCCAGTGACAACGAATGATCCTTGATGAGAACTTCTTGTGTTTCCAGGTAGTCCCGGAGACCACGAATGATCCTTGATGAGAACTTCCCGTGTTTCTAGGTAGTCCCGGTGACCACGAATGGTCCTTGACGAGAATTTCTCATGTTTCCAGGTAGTCTCGGTGACCATGAATGATCCTTGATAAGAATTTCTCGTGTTTCCAGGTAGTCCCGGTGACCATGAATGATCCTTGATGAGCACTTCTTGTGTTTCCAGATAGTCCCGGTGACCATGAATGATCCTTAATGAGAACTTCTTGTGTTTCCAGGTAGTCCCGGTGACCATGAATGATCCCCGATGAGCACTTCTTGTGTTTCCAGATAGTCCCGGTGACCACGAATGATCCTTGATGAGAACTTCTTGTGTCTCCAGGTAGTCCCGGTGACTCTGGAGTGAATTATTATTATTATAGTCAAAAAGAAGCGCTAAACCTAAAAGGGTCATACAGCGCCGGACTCTTAGAATGATGAGTTTAGTGAGCTACCTTGTGTTTGTATAATTATTGTACATACCTCCCATCAATTATTGTATATACCTCCCATCAATTATTGTATATACCTCCCATCAATTATTGTATATACCTCCCATCAATTTATGAAAGCGCATCTGTGCTGTCACCGCAGTTTATTGTCTGGATTTTAAGACAAAATTACAGTGGGTCAGAAGAGTTAACATGAACGGGGGTAAAGAAATTCACACAATCGTAAAAACTTTATTGATGTTACTACGATATACATATAATTTTACATATACCAGTTTTCAAGAGAGATAGTTTTATAATATATTTTTGTGAGTGAAAATTGAGTAAATATTGGAGAGCGATGATTTTCAAAAGTAAGTAGTCAATCAATAGGGATTAATCTCTCTTTAAGATGAGGAAGAAAGTCAACCTTACTGAAGCACTACAATCGATCTCAAAATCGCTAAGGTAGAGTGACGGTTCTAAGACATACTTTGGCGTGAGTAAAGTCACGAGTCGGGTGTGACATAGCATTAGCCATCTGAATGATTCTTCCTACCAGATGCGCCAATTTCAACATTCTAGACATCCCATAAGATGAACATCTAGAAAATCTGAAATCTGCATGATTCTAAGGAATGCCAAATGTTTTCCCAGGTAAACCCACTAACTGGACTGCACTCCAGCGCCTAAATAAATCCAGAAAATCCCTCGAAGACTTGTGCTTCTAGAGTCCACACACCAACTGGATGACTCTAGAAAGCCCACCTGGCATGCACTTACAGTATGCCTAAGAGCAGCTGAGGCTTAAGCTAGCGAAACAGACGATGAGGAAATAAAGAACTAAGAGGAAGAGTGAGTGCGCCAGGTGGGGAGTAGAACTTGAGGGGCAACTTGACCACTTTCAGAGTGCCAGGAAGCTTGGGAGATGAGTCGCTCTTCAGAGTAACAGGATGACGCACCACTTTTCTCTGATTTGATCGCTTGTTGCTGATTTTTTTATTCAGAGAGGGGGTAGGGAAAAGATGCAAGCAATTAACAAGAGTTTAATTAAAAGTAGTGTCGATGATCCTCTTTGAATCGGTGAACGAATGATTGCTGGCGGCTATAATTAATAATCTGCTGGTAAACTGTTGCGAAAAAAGTAACTGGGTTATGTTAAGTAATTCATACATTATGCTGTATGTATAATTTATAATGATACATTTATTGTCGATTAGTCGATGTGAAATGTGCTTGCATCTAGTATCAAAGTCTTGGTGAAGCACGTAATGCTGCATTACAGACTCTGCTTCCGCTGGAGCTATCAGCTTTGTCAGTCACTCCCGTCCACGGAACTTTTTCACAAGTGTGAGGAAAAACACAAGAGTGAAGGGCTGTTGAGGGAAGCACATTCAACAGTCAGTTCTGGAACATAAAATATTTATCAGTCAGATCCAGAACGAAACATTCAGTAGTCAGATCAATAACGAAATATTCTGTAGTCAGATCCAGAACGAAACATTCAGTAGTCAGATCAATAACGAAATATTCTGTAGTCAGATCAATAACGAAATATTCTGTAGTTAGATCCAGAACGAAACATTCAGAAGTCAGTTCCAGAACAAAACATTCAGTAGTCAGATCAAGAACGAAACATTCTGTAGTCAGATCCAGAACGAAATATTCAGAAGTCAGTTCCAGAACGAAATATTCAGAAGTCAGTTCCAAAACAAAGCATTCAGTAGTCGGTACCTGAGCAAAACATTCAGCATTCAGTTCCAGAGCTTAAAAAAACATTAAGCATTCAGTTGTGGAACATAAAGGAGACCTCATGAAGTCACACAGGAAGGCAATGCAAATAAACAAGCGAGGTGATGTCTCTTCTGCTAGACTCACTCTCGTAAACTGCTCAAAAAAATTCTTATATGAAAGAACTTCAAGGACTTATTTCCATTAATATATTTTGTTCAGCTAATCAACACGACCTGAATATAATACTGTGTTGAGGTTAGATTTTTTACTTCTATTTTAATATATATTTTTGTAACACATTTCAATGGTTTTTAATAAACATTTTTTACAAGAGATAAAGAACAACAACGAACATAACTGTATGAGTTTACTAACGATTAACGATGGTTATTTATGAAATAAATTACATTTACCACTTAAATCTAAGAAAACAAAAAAGTCATTTGTGTCAGGGCTTCGAAAAGTCATATTTGATTATCATGAATATCATAAAAGGACAAAAAAATTAATTGCATTAATGATGAGTTATTCATTAATGATGAGTTATTCATTAATGATGAGTTTTCATCCACAAACGAATTGGAAAGTTGGGGATGGACGTTCCCCTCCGGCCTCTTTGTCGCTTCCGCCATTCTTTGTTATCGTGCCATGCTTTCGTTTCTCGCCCATTCGCAGCTTCCCCTCATTTCATCACTTTCTGCAATTCGTTCATGTCCCATCATTCTTTCACGCCCTGCCATTTCTTTGTGTCTCACTATTTCCATCTCGCTGTTCCTTTTCTTACTGCCCCTCTGTCGCCTCCAACGTGATGTATGGACTTTCAGCGGGTGCCAGCGGTCTGGGGGTGGCAAGAAATACACCTGGGTTTGATCACGTGTATCACAAACATGCTCTTACGAGACGTGTTTCACTACTTTGGCCACTGCCGCTGCCCGCTGATCTGTGTTTCGCTACATTTTATGGAATATCCCAGGACGTCCAAGGATGAAGGGTGGACTGAGGTCATGGGCCGCACGGCTCAGCATACAGCTGAACTCACTCTTCTGATTTTGGGGGACATATGCATGAAAGATCTTCGCACAAAAACTTGACTTATGAAGCATTACTGCCTTGTACCTATGGCATTGTCACACTAGGCAATGCGTTATGTCCATCGCACCTAGGAGGACTCGCCACACTGGTATTTACTTTCAGAGAACGCATATCAGAACTTCCTGCATCTACCTCCTGGACCGATGGATATCCAACTGTTTTCCCATGTGACCTTATCCATGTATATGTTTACGTGTCCTTATCCTCAGACTTTCCCATGTGACCTTATCCATGTATATGTTTACGTGTCCTTATCCTCAGACTTTCCCTTGTGACCTTATCCATGGGTTTCTAATAAGCTTTCTAATGGCTATGGAGGGCGCAGCATTACCAGTGCTCCCTTATCCTAGAAGGCATCCCAACAAGATTAATATTTCTACCGAAGTAGAATGGTAAAACTTGATGGGATACTAGCAGGAACTGGAAATGGGGGCGAACACTTCATATATGCGGCAGTGATCGGGTCTAAATTGAGATTAATAGGCGGAAAAATTGAAGAAGTTTCTCATGGTCTAGGCGGCTATCTAGGGAGGTTCTCAAGTCTCCTGAATATTCAGTAAGGTTACTGCTCTCTTGATCAAATAGTGGCTATATAAGACTTACTGAAAATCTGTGACATTGGAGAATGACCCTAAGAATTTTAAGCACCAATAGCATAACAGGAAGGTCGACTGGAGGTCCATACGCTACACCACAAACAAAAGTCTTGAATAATTATGAAGGAAATCTACTATTTATATTGTATTATATTGAATAGAACTATATACTCCGAGATGCTACAAATACTGTTTTCTATATACATATGCAAGACACGTAGCATTACAAGTGCTTCAGTAAACGAAGCAATTGTCAGCTTAGTAGAGGTTTTTAGTACTTTCCCATATGTACAGTAAAACAAGAAGGTTTATATAGATTTGTGTGTGTGTGTGTGTGTGTGTGTGTGTGTGTGTGTGTGTGTGTGTGTGTGTGTGTGTGTGTGTGTGTGTGTGTGTGTGTGTATGTGCGTGTGTGTGCGTGTGAGAGTGCTCGCATGTGTATTTGTGCGCATGTTTGTGTATGCGTTAGCAGAAAAATAATACCTACACTTCGAGTTATATGGAGTCGTCTCCCTCGTATTGTCTTCACTAGATTCAACCAATTATAACGCACGGCAAACCGCCCCGCGAGATCTGCTTGGATATATTACTATAACATGTTTTGTCTCATTATGCACAGCTAAGCAGGTCCAAAAGACACAGTTGGATAACATATTGTCTAGTCAGTTTTCAGCACTCGTAAAATACCATATTCTCTATATATCATTTGATTTTTTCGTTTGATCTACAATGTTTTTGAACCTGCCCGAATCATTACACAAAAAAAAGATAATCAATGCGACTAGACGTCATGCTAATATTTTTTTTTGTACATGGTTTAACACTCACAAGCATACGAACGACCAGATACGGCCGACAACAGTATACCATAAGTCTATAGACATTTGACAATAGTGATATTCTTAAGTTATTATTATTTTTTTTGTTAAGCTATCTAGATAGGACGAAACAAAGAAGAAACTCTCGAGAATGTACATGTGAACTAACAAGAAAATGGTGATTTTTTTAGTGTAGTGGGAGCCCGCGGGAACAAGGGAGGGAGAGAACTTTACAAGCGTGAAAGGGAGACGCACATCCCCGTGTTCTTACCCTGATGCAAGCGACGCTTCTTCTATACCATGAAATTTGATAAGTAATAAGCTTTTATCGTAAAATTAAGAAGGCATTATATATATATATATATATATATATATATATATATATATATATATATATATATATATATATATATATATATATATATATATATATATATATATATATATATATATATACTAGCTTTAGCGCTAGAGAGACAAGGCGTCCTGATATTTTATCTATGATTACAGTGTGCTACAACTGACGTCATTTCGACGGGCTCCACATCAGTCACTTATTCTAAAATGAAAACTGTTTTCGGTATCAACCGAGAGCTATTATTATATCTTTTATCATATATGACAGTGATTATCAGAGATTATGAACAACATACTAGGAATAAAACGACTATACGAGCTCCGTCGTATGTTCGTTTTATCAGGCAAAGACGTTAGACAGTATGATATAATCCACTTAAGACAAAAGTTAACAACGGGTGTGTTTCTGGTGCAATTTACGCCATCTGAGTCAAGTCGATTGAACTAGGATATAGCGGAGAAAACAAAAGCAAATTGTACATGTTAAATATGAGAACTACCATGAGCATCACTTCCAGGAGTCACGAAAGTTAATTGAAACTTTAAGATAAGACTGATGACTAAGTGCTTGTTGAACCAGTGATGAAATTTTGACTATTTCCCGCCAAAATGGCTAATTTTGGATCCCCCTTGCCACATCGTTTACGCCACAGACACTGGAATATTTAGCCATTTTGACGGGATATAGCATTAAATGTCTTTAGCCTGGTTGAAGTACTAACAGTATCTTTAACGTCCTATCATAAATCTCAAAGACAACCATAATAGTCACCTCTGCTAGACTCTGCACCTGCCAGGGTGAATTAAGAATGCAAGTGGTAGTTCATATTTGACTAAACCAAAGTTTGAGGACCACGGAACGCCTGATAAAACCTAGCACATGTACAGGAAATCCTTGAACTACCGGAGAGATATGTATGGGTTGTCTGAGTGAGGGTGGCGTTGCTAAGAGGATCAGATAAGGGCGTGCATGCGTCTCACGGCTACAACTCTGCATAGCGTCCAGAAAGAGACATCGGTTAAATGCCTCGAGAAAGTGACAGAATGCCATTCCATGATAGAGCAGGCATGGTATAATGGCATCATCATAATGAGTGGGTCCTTGCTATTCCACGTCCAAGCTATTGGCGGGGATTACTAAAGAACCGAAAAAATATGAGGTCTAATAACGCGAATACTTAGATTAGATGTAAGGTGTTAATAAAGCTCACCTTCTACAGTCACTTAACAAGAAGAAAGCTTTACGACCTTTAAGACTGCTAGGATCATTGTCTCTGAGCGAGGAGGGTGGTCCAGGCAGCACTGTTTTTACTTCTGGCACTAGTCTCCTGTGACAACCAGTGCCACACAACAGGACAACTCCATCCTCGCTATACATATAGGCTATCTTAGACGATAAAGATGTAGCAAGTGCCGATTGTGATCCTGGGACGATTTATGCTATAAACACCGAGGGCTCACATTCTGCCTATTCCCTATGGGTGTAGCCTATCATCTCAGCCAGAGTCCCATGTATTGCTCCTTATTCACCCCATCAGAGCTACATGCGATAATATAACCTTGGCTTTCTATCCATTACCTGTTATCTTGGAACTTCTGTTGCCAGAAATCATGACAGCACATAAGTTCGAAATCTAGAAAACTATATTTTGTTCACAACTTTTGTTAAATCAGTCCATTTTTTCTCTGCTACAACTAGTAGTTCAGACTGCACTCAACACTTTCAGCACTGCTACAGAATCTGTATATAAACGGCTTTAGTGCGGTATATTCTGGCTAAATAGCACTCAACTAGCGGGACGACGCAATGAGACGTCCAGAAAACATACTAAGCGGCAGCAAACAGCAACCTGCCGTCGCCTTCAGCATACTTAAAGCGGCGTCAAAGAGCAACTTATCGTCGTCTTTAGTGTTGGAGAGCCTCATTCCTCGCTGGCAGCTGTTACAAGTGGAGGCTTTTGTGTGTTGAAAGGAGAGGCGGGTGGGACTTTCCTCACGGGCGGGTCATGGAGGAGTAGATGAGGATGATGGATGTCAGCAAGACCGTGGCCAGGCTGGACTCTCTCACCCGCTCCACACTGCTAGTGCTGCTTGGACATTGCTCCGGTCTCGTGCTTGTCTTGTCGGCTGAAATAGATGAATAAATTGAACTGTGATTATTACCATTACGAAGAGTTGATGAATTAAAGGATGATAAAGGGTGGATAACACTAAATAGACGACACACTGAAAAATATAACGTGCTTGGGTGCGAAGCATGCAACCAAGAAGAGCAATGGGTAAACCCAGTTGCAGACGTGAACTATTGTGAGACAGGTAACATTAGAACTGCCCGGACTTATATAAAGTCACATCTGGTATGATACAGAAGCGATGTAAAAGTGATATGTAGAATTATGAAGATGTAAAGGAAGTGTAGACGACTTGGCTGTCAATGAGAGCGGAATAATATGCTGACCATGATATTTAGAACAAACTGTATAGAGTAAAAATTACAGTTCATGCAGAGTTTTGAAATCTCGAACTCAACGATATGATGGCTGTCATGTGGAGCTTTGGTAGATCTCTCACATTATACTCAGTCTTTTGTAAACTTATTTGAAAGGTTGTCAGTGCATGGGCCGGAGATGACAGACGGGCCGTTGATCTAATTTGAGAATGGACAGTCAAGTCCCGATAATATATAGACATGCAGAACAGGTGCTGGAATGAGGACAACATCAAGAGTGCATGAAAAATAATAATAAAAATATGGTATTAACCTTGGTAAGTGATATCGACAAAACTGGTTTAGAAAGACACGTGAGCACACAGTAGGATATATTTATTAGAAAACATTTCGGTCCTGCGACCTTCATCACTTCTAATTTGCTAGAAGTGATCAACGTCCCAGGACCGAAACGTTTTCTAATAAATAAGCCTTATGTTCGTTCAAGTGTCTTTTTAAACAAAGTAAAAAGAATCTAGCTTGATACTGAGCACATTAGTTCAGGCGGTGCTCTCAGGTACTGGATCTTCCCCCCCCTCACAAGGGAAGGGGGGGGGGAGAAGAACCTGATGCCGGTGAAGGTCTCTTTATTAAAGGAATTCGAGGTTGTTTTCGTTCTTGGATAGAACCTGATAACCTTCCACTTCCCTGGTGCTCTATGACCCCTACGGGATTTGTGCTTCCCCGTGAACTTAACTTTATTTTTTTTTTTTGCAAAAGGTTTGTGACGTAATTTTCTAGGAGAGATGTAGCTGTGGGTTTAGGAAGCAAACACTGAACAGTCTTGACTGGATGTTGCAAGACTTCTTATACATTATTTATATAATTGCCCGAGTCAGCCTAGTACAACTTTGATTACATTCAAATTATTTACTTCTGAGTTGGCGACATTATCACTGGAGTTATCGTTTTTTTTTTCAAATATCAGATTTACAGCAGCAGATTAATGAAAGTACAGAAGTTTTTATATAATTCAGATGTGTAATATAACTTCTTACCCTGAGAGCATAACACCACAAAGTAAGACACAAAGAAGTGAATGTGTCTGATTGACATTACTCAGTCAACGTTGCCTCAGCTTAGTTTTTCAGTTGTTAAGGTTAAAATATCCCGTAAATAATTTTGCTTAACAAGATGGGCATCTTCAGAGAAACTGAAGTAAAAATTAAGACATGTCAGTATATAAAGATGATGTATGGATCTGTTGTGTCAGTATGTAAAGATGATGTATAGAGCTGTTTTGTCAGTATACACAGATGTATAGAGCTGTTGTGTCAATATATAAAGATGTATAGAGCTGTTGTGTCAGTATATAAACACGATGTAAGGAGCTGGTAATTTTGAGTTACCAAGTGACTTAACATCCGCTGAATGATAGTCACCTGCTTTTAACAATTCTGTCTTGATTCCGTCATTCTACCCGCAGCCTCCTGCACCTCCCCCACACTTACATCTTCCTCACCCCTACAAGATGTTATACCTCCCTAGCCAATGCACGAAATCAGAGCTTCCCTGTCTTCATCAACATTTAACACTTCCTCAAATATTCTCTCCATCTTCCTGATACCTCCAACTAACCCATCAAACAACTCTCTTCTATTTATAACTATCAAATCCATTCGCTCCCTAGGATTTCTCAACTTATTAATTTCACTCCAAAACTTTGTCTTATTCTCAACAACATTTGTTGGCAGCATCTCACCCACTCTCTCATTTGCTCTCCTTTAATAATTCACAACAAACCAGAAGTTTGTAGAGAAAATCTGAGGTAAGTTTTCAGTCCATTCTGGATAATTATCATTGTCCCAAGTGAGAACAAATAGTGAGAAAGCCATAGAACGGCGGCTGCTGCTGTTCTCCTTTCTCAGTATAAAGAGAAATGCTCTATTCTTCAGAACACACATGACATGACATGACATCATATTTCTCTTCACCTCTCCCCTCAAGGAAGGTTCCTTGACGCTGGTGAGGGGCTCTTGATCAAGGGAATTGGATCTGTGTTCCAGTTACCTGAATTAAGCCTGAATACCTTCCACATCCTCCCCACAGGCGCTTTATAATCCTACGGGTTTAGCGCTTCTCCCTTGATTATAATAATAATAATAATAATAATCATTTTCTTCACCTCTTTTGACCTGTCTTTGTTTAACTTAACACCTGTTCGCCTGTCTTCTGCCTTGCTCCCACCTCTTCTCAAGAACTGTTTTTGTTTATCTCACTTCGTCAGTAGATGAAACATAGAGCAGCCGATACATGTTTGAGAAAAAAGACTTATAATAAAATGAGACTTTTTTTTTATGTTATCTCACCAATATGACGCTTTAACAAATGCACGAAATGTTAAAACAGTGACAAATAAATAGTACTGAGAAGTGGCAGAGTCAGGTGGTGGGTGAAGATGAGCTCAGTAGTAAGTGATGGAGTTAGGTGGTGGGTGAAGATGAGCTCAGTAGTAAGTGATGGAGTTAGGTGGTGGGTGATGATGAGCTCAGTAGTAAGTGATGGAGTTAGGTGGTGGGCGAAGATGAGCTCAGTAGTAAGTGGTGGAATTAGGTGGTGGGTGATGATGAGCTAAGTAGTAAGTGATGGAGTTAGGTGGTGGGTGATGATGAGCTCAGTAGTAAGTGATGGAGTTAGGTGGTGGGCGAAGATGAGCTCAGTAGTAAGTGGTGGAGTTAGGTGGTGGGTGATGATGAGCTAAGTAGTAAGTGATGGAGTTAGGTGGTGGGTGATGATGAGCTCAGTAGTAAGTGATGGAGTTAGGTGGTGGGCGAAGATGAGCTCAGTAGTAAGTGGTGGAGTTAGGTGGTGGGTGATGATGAGCTAAGTAGTAAGTGATGGAGTTAGGTGGTGGGTGATGATGAGCTCAGTAGTAAGTGATGGAGTTAGGTGGTGGGCGAAGATGAGCTCAGTAGTAAGTGGTGGAGTTAGGTGGTGGGTGATGATGAGCTAAGTAGTAAGTGATGGAGTTAGGTGGTGGGCGAAGATGAGCTCAGTAGTAAGTGGTGGAGTTAGGTGGTGGGTGATGATGAGCTAAGTAGTAAGTGATGGAGTTAGGTGGTGGGCGAAGATGAGCTCAGTAGTAAGTGGTGGAGTTAGGTGGTGGGTGATGATGAGCTAAGTAGTAAGTGATGGAGTTAGGTGGTGGGCGAAGATGAGCTCAGTAGTAAGTGGTGGAGTTAGGTGGTGGGTGATGATGAGCTAAGTAGTAAGTGATGGAGTTAGGTGGTGGGCGAATATGAGCTCAGTAGTAAGTGGTGGAGTTAGGTGGTGGGTGATGATGAGCTAAGTAGTAAGTGATGGAGTTAGGTGGTGGGCGAAGATGAGCTCAGTAGTAAGTGATGGAGTTAGGTGGTGGGTGATGATGAGCTCAGTAGTAAGTGATGGAGTTAGGTGGTGGGTGATGATGAGCTCAGTAGTAAGTGATGGAGTTAGGTGGTGGGTGAAGATGAGCTCAATAGTAAGTGGTGGAGTTAGGTGGTTGGCGAATATGAGCTCAGTAGTAAGTGGTGGAGTTAGGTGGTGGGTGAAGATGAGCTCAGTAGTAAGTGGTGGAGTTAGGTGGCGAGTGAAGATGAGCTCAGTAGTAAGTGATGGAGTTAGGTGGTGGGCGAAGATGAGCTCAGTAGTAAGTGGTGGAGTTAGGTGGTGGGTGATGATGAGCTCAGTAGTAAGTGATGGAGTTAGGTGGTGGGTGAAGATGAGCTCAGTAGTAAGTGGTGGAGTTAGGTGGTGGGTGAAGATGAGCTCAGTAGTAAGTGGTGGAGTTAGGTGGTGGGTGAAGATGAGCTCAGTAGTAAGTGGTGGAGTTAGGTGGTGGGTGAAGATGAGCTCAGTAGTAAGTGATGGAGTTAGGTGGTGAGTGAAGATGAGCTCAGTAGTAAGTGATGGAGTTAGGTGGTGGGTGAAGATGAGCTCAGTAGTAAGTGGTGGAGTTAGGTGGTGGGTGAAGCTGGGGTTAAAGGAAGGTCTTGCAAACAGTTGCTTTGCGAGGTTGAGGCTAAAAGAAACTAGCGGAGACTAAGTGAGGCTGAGTTCAGGGCAAAGTAGTGGATGTGGGTGGTGGGTGAGGCTGAGTTCAGGGCAAAGTAGTAGATGTGGGTGGTGGGTGAGGCTGAGTTCAGGACAAAATAGTGAGTGTGGGTGGTGGGTGAGGCTGAGGTATCAGTAAAATATTTTCCTATACATGGGTCTTCCTTTGTGGGTCTTTGTCCATCACACTAGTGTCAGGTGACTCCCATCTGAGCACTTCCCGGCTGTCCATAGGCCGAGTCAGTCTTGATCAGGCAGGTATACACGCACACGTACACTGAGCTTGGTCTCCGTCTTACTCGCCAATGTAAGCATATCAGTCCACTTATAGAGTTATTGCTACCTTACTTTTCACTTGAAGAACCCTCTAAGAAAATGGTGCCAGCGTGTGCTTACGTAAGCCTTTGGATTACGTCGATAAAGAGTGATTAAAGTGACGATCTTACGTGAGGGGACTTGGGCAGAAGCGTGTGGACTAGGGGAAGTTGTCTGTTAACCATCCTGCTCCACTTCCTCTCATCTCTACTACTCATCATCTTCCTGGCCCTTGTTGCTCAGTGCAAGTGGTTTTTTGTGTTCAGCCTACGAGAGATAGACCCGGGTTGATATGCAATTAAGCCAAGCCAGGATAAGCTGGTCTCTACAAGATAGCCCAGTAACCTACTACCTATTCCACACACATCTGTCACATTGTTGCCCTATCCACCCTATTATATGCCTTCTCCAAATCCATAAATCCAACGAAAACCTCTTTACCCTTATGTAAATACTGTTCACTTAAAAGAACACAAGTGAAACTAATGTGACATTTTATTGTGGCAACGTTTCGCTCTCCAGGAGCTTTATCAAGCCGTTACAAATAATAAATGTGCACAGAGGGTATATATAGGCTCAGAGTGAGGTATAATACTAGCAGTAGTACAATAAGTTGTAGTAGTAGTAGTAGTAGTAGTAGTAATACAATATAGTACAACAATCAACTTGCACATGGGTAAAGGTTATAAAAGCTATTGCTTGGGTAGTATAAAAATAGTTTAGGCAAATATTTCTGTTAGTGATTGGAATTGAGAAGATGTCTTTCAGTGTTCCTCCTCTGTTATGTTCTTGTGTAGTATTAGCAGCAGAGCTTATGTGATGGCAGGGTTTATTGTTTTGAGGAGGATTTTTGCTAATACTTCAGAGATGATGAAGCTGCCTTTATTTTGTTTGATTGTGTTAGAAACAGCTATTAATGATGATTCAAGGCATTTATGTCTGCAGAAATTAGGTTCTCTGATTACTAGTCGGGCGTCGTTGAATTTCATGAGGTGATTGGTGGAATTCCAGTGTTGTATCCAGGCGTTGTTCAAGTTATCATTCCTACATGCGTTGATGTGTTCATTTAGGCGTGTTTCGAGGTTCCTAGCTGTTTCACCTACATATATCCTGTCACAGCCTCCACAAGGTATAGCGTAAACTCCTGTATTGACTGCTTCGTGGTGGTTCGATTTTGTCCTGGTTAGATCCCTTATGGAAGTGCTGGATGCGATGGCGACTCTAGTGTTACCTTGTGTGAGTACCTCGAAAACGTTCAACACAACCTCGCTGTTGATAAAGCTCCTGGAGTGCGAAACGTTGCCACAATAAAATGTCACATTAGTTACACTTGTGTCCTTTTACCTAACATATTGTCGGTAATTCTACCAACATTAATACACTGTTCACTTATATGATTCACTGTAAACACTTGGTCTACACACCTCCCACTTTTCCTAAAGCCTCCTTGTTCAGCTGCAATCCGGCTCTCCGTCATACTCTTAATTGTTTTAGTTATAACTCTAACCAGGTATACCCAACAAGCTTATTTCCCTACAATTCTTACACTCTCTTTTGTCCCTTATGCCTTTATACAAATGAATTAAGCATACTCTCTGCCAATCCCTAGGTACCTTCTCCTCTCTTCTTTCGTACATTTATTAAATAAAAGCGCCAATCATTCCAAAACTATATCCCGACCTGCTTTTAACATTTCTGTCTTGATTGCTGCTTTACTCCCTTTCACTCCACCCACAACCTCACATACCTCACTCACACTCGTCATCTGGCTCTTCCTCAGTCTTAAAAGATGTTATACCTTTCTGGCCAATGCATTAATTCACAGCTTCCTTATCTTCATCAATATTTAACAATTCCTCAAAATATTCCCTCCATCTTCCCGATACCTTCAACTCTCCATCTAACAACTCCTCTTCTAATAATAACTGCCAATCCATTCACTCTTAGGCTTCCTCATTGTAGCAATCTCACTCCAGAACTTTTTCTTATTCTCAACACAATTTGTTTACAGCATCTCACTCACTCTCATTTGCTCTCCTTTTACATTCCTTCAACACACTAACACTGCATTCTTAAATCTACCCCATACGTCTTCAACCTCATTGCCTATATTCTCAATAGCCTATCTTTCAACTACTATTATTTTTTTTATTAACACACTGGTCGATTCCCACCAAGGCAGGGTGGCCCGAAAAAGAAAAACTTTCACCATCATTCACTCCATCACTGTCTTGCCAGAAGGGTGTTTTACACTAGAGTTTTTTAAACTGCAACATTAACACCCCTCCTTCAGAGTGCAGGTACTGTACTTCCCATCTCCAGGACTCAAGTCCGGCCTGCCGGTTTCCCTGAATCCCTTCATAAATGTTACTTTACTCACACTCCAACAGCACGGCAAGTATTAAAAACCATTTGTCTCCATTTACTCCTATCAAACACGCTCACGCATGTTCGCTGGAAGTCCAAGCCCCTCGCACACAAAACCTCCTTTACCCCATCCCTCCAACCATTCCTAGGCCGACCCCTACCCCGCCTTCCTTCCGCTACAGACTGATACACTCTTGAAGTCATTCTGTTTCGCTCCATTCTCTCTACATGTCCGAACCACCTCAACAACCCTTCCTCAGACCTCTGGACAACAGTTTTGGCAATCCCGCACCTCCTCCTAACTTCCAAACTACGAATTCTCTGCATTTTATTCACACCACACATTGCCCTCAGACATGACATCCCCACTGCCTCCAGCCTTCTCCTCGCTGCAACATTTATCACCCATGCTTCACACCCATATAAGAGCGTTGGTAAAACTATACTCTCATACATTCCCCTCTTTGCCTCCAAGTACAAAGTTCTTTGTCTCCACAGACTCCTAAGTGCACCACTCACCCTTTTCCCCTCATCAATTCTATGATTCACCTCATTTTTCATAGATCCATCCGCTGACACGTCCACTCCCAAATATCTGAATACATTCACTTCCTCCATACTCTCTCCCTCCAATCTGATATCCAATCTTTCATCACCTAATCTTTTTGTTATCCTCATAACCTTACTCTTTCCTGTATTCACTTTTAATTTTCTTCTTTTACATACCCTACCAAATTCATCCACCAGCCTCTGCAACTTCTCTTCAGAATCTCCCAAGAGCACGGTGTCATCAGCAAAGAGCAACTGTGACAACTCCCACTTTATGTGTGATTCTTTATCTTTTAACTCCACGTCTCTTGCCAAGACCCTCGCATTTACTTCTCTTACAACCCCATCTATAAATATATTAAACAACCACGGTGACATCACACATCCTTGTCTAAGGCCTACTTTTACTGGGAAATAATTTCCCTCTTTCCTATGTACTCTAACTTGAGCCTTACTATCCTCGTAAAAACTCTTCACTGCTTTCAGTAACCTACCTCCTACACCATACACCTGCAACATCTGCCACATTGCCCCCCTATCTACCCTGTCATATGCCTTTTCCAAATCCATAAATGCCACAAAGACCTCTTTAGCCTTATCTAAATACTGTTCACTTATATGTTTCACTGTAAACACCTGGTCCACACACCCCCTACCTTTCAACTAATAGTTGCTTATATTTTACCTTAACTTCTTTCTTTAGTTTATAAACCTTCATCTCTCTTTTACTTGCTGAAGCCATTCTCCTTGTATCCTATCTACCTTTTACTTTCACTATAGCTACAACTAAAAATCATCTGATAAATCTGTCGCCCCTCTATAAACATGCACATCCTGAAGCCTATCCATCAGACTTTTATCTACCAATACATAGTCCAACAAAATACTGTCAGTGCGTCCTATATCACATCTAGTACACTTATTTATCTTTTTTTTTCTTAAAATATGTATTACCTATTACCAAACCTCTTTTCTATACAAAGTTCTATCAAAGGTCCCCCCCCCATTATCATTTACACCTGGCACCCCAAGCATAACTACCCTGCCTTCTATAATCATTTCTCCCATTTTGGAATTCATGTCCCCTACCACAATTACTCTCTTACTTGGTTGAAAAGTCCCTAAACACTCACTTAACATTTCCTAAAATCTCTCTCCTCTACACTCCTCTCTTCTCCAGGTTCATAAAGACTTATTATAACCCACTTCTCGCAATCGACCCTTATATTAATCCACATAACACTTGAATTTATACATTGATATTCTCTATTCTCCTGTCATATATGATTTTTCAACATTATTACATCCTCTTCCTTATCTCTAACTCTCTCAGATACTCCTGACCTAATCCCATTTATTTCTCCCCACTGATATTCCCCGACTCATTTCAGATTTGTTTCGTTTAGAGCTACGACATCCAACTTCTTTTCATTCATAATGAAGGTAATCATCTCTTTCTTATCATCTGCACTACATCCACACACACACACACACACACACACACACACACACACACACACACACACACCCACACACACACACACACACACACACACACACACACACACCCACACCCACACACACACACACACACACACACACACACACACACACACACACACACACACACACACACACACACACACATATATATATATATATATATATATATATATATATATATATATGTACATACATATACATATATATATATATATATATATATATATATATATATATATATATATATATATATATATATATATATATATATATATATATATATATATATATATATATAAATATATATATATTGTCGTGCCGAATAGGTAATACTGATCAGTTAGCAAGAACTCATTTAAAATTAATTCCTTTCTAAAATTTTCTCTCTGTACGTTTTAAGATATATATTTTTTTCATTAATGCTAATGTAAAAATTAATAATTTTGTACCAAGGGAACCTTGGAAAACTTACCTAACCTTATTATAACAAGCGCAATTTAATTTAGTCTAATCCAACTAAATATATTTTAGATAAATTTACAATAATTTAATAATAAACAAACTCAATGAAATATTTTTTTTCGTTAGGGTCACAATGATTTTTCCGAAAATTATTTCATACACAAGTTTTTGCTTGCCTTATTCGACAAGTTTTACCTATATGGAACGACATATATATACACCTGGAGTCTACCTGGAGATCGTTTCGGGGGTCATCGCCCCCCGCGGTCCGGTTCTCGATGGTGGATCAGGGCCTGATCAACCAGGCTGTTGCTGCTGGCCACACACAATCTAACGTTAGAACCAGAGCCCATCTAATGGGGCACTGACTTTATTTATCTATCCAGTTCCCTCTTGAAGACAGCCAGGGGTCTATTGGCAGGAGGTTGTTGAACAGTTTTGGGCCCCGGACATTTATTGTCTTTTCTGTTAGTTTACTCATGGCGCCCCTACTTTTCACTTGGGGAATGTTGTACCGTCAGTCTAATGTTTTACTTTCATAGAGAGGGATTTCTGGGTGCACATATAGAGCCAGTCCCTCTATAATTTACCAGGTGTAGATTATAATGTGTCTTTCTTACCTGCGTTCTAGGAAGCACAGGTCAAGGAACTTCAAACGTTTGTAGTAATTAAGGGTCTTGACCGAAATAATACCTGCAGTGAAGGTTCTTTGTACATTCTCTAGAGAACCTTCACTGCACGTATATACTATATATCGAAAATAACCACAGTGAAAAAGCAGTGAAATTCCTAGTGCTTTCACGATTTCTCATATTATCTTTGATATTGTTAGAAATCATGAAAAACGTTTGGAATTTCAGTATATATTCACTGTGATCTTATTTATGTTGTGCCTACTCGCCCAGTTTGGGACATCTGGCAAGGGTACACTTTGCCAAATAAGCCGAATGAAAATTTGTTTCAGCGGAAATCAATGTGAACATTACGAAAAAATATGTATCATTTACTTTAAGGAATAGTAAATAAATTTAAATTAACATATGGTATGGTAAGGTTCCTATGTTACTGTTGATCCAAAAATAAATTTTTATATAATTGTTTACGAAAATCTTCTAGCTATCAATCTGCAAAAAATTTTTTTTGAAAAAGTTAAATTTTTAAGTAAATTTGGCCTATTCGGCAAATTCGACTTATTTAGTGCGACAGATATCTGTATGTCGTGCCGAATAGGTAAAACTTGGATTTGGGCTTAAATAGAACGCTTTTCTTGCCGAATATGGCAAGCGAAAATCTGTGTATGCAAAAATTTCGCAAAAATCATTCTGAACATTACGAAAAAAATATTTTTCAATGTGTTAGTATATTAAATTATTGTAAACTTATCTAAAACATATTTAGGTGGAATAGACTAAATTAACTTGTGTTTGTTTTAATAAGGTTAGGTAAGTTCTATGATTCTGTTGGTACAAAATTATTAATTTTTACATTAACATATATGAAAGAAATATATCTCTAAACGTATAAGAGAAAATTTTAGAAAAGACTTAATTTTATTTGATCGTAGTTGAGGTTATGATGCAACATGGGTATGTATCGTAATCAAGTTTAGTAAAATATTCCCCGAGCTACCTTGCAGTCTGTAATGTAATACAATAATGTAATACAATAATGTAATACAATAATGTAATACAATAACCTTATAACTAGAACTGAACATTTGGGAAATGTGTTGAATCACATAAAACAGTGTAATGGCTCGGTTGTACATGGTTTGCCTGGCATTCCTCAGATGGGAGTTCGCCTCGTACCGAAGATACGGGAAATGTTAGAGCTTCACCACCCAGTTGTTTTTTGGACTTCAAGGTGAAGAATCGACCAGGGCATCCTAACGTATATTGAGAAACCACTTAGATGTGCATGACTACAGAACCTTATATCGCTACCTCTGTGGTTCATTCCTTAATGTTTTGGCTGAGCTGGATTGCTAAGTCCTCACATGAAGAGCTCAGGGCCATTATACTGTTCTCCTCTGAGATTTAAACTTTTATCTCATTTTGATATAAGATGCATATCTAAATACCTAAGCATTTCCTGTAAGTAATTAAGTACCAATCAACAATAAATATAGGTGAGTGCATTAGGATCTGTCATGCTTACATATAACTATTGTGGTGTGTGGAGGTGATGTTTGGAGGTAATGGTAGGTGTGGAAACGTGATGATTGATGTGTGTAGGTAATGATAGGTGCTTGGGGGTGATAGGAATGTGGAGGTGACAGTGGGTGTGTGGAGGTAATGGTAGGTGTGTGGAGGTGATAGTGGGTGTGTGGAGGTGATAGTGGGTGTGTGGAGGTGATGGTAGGTGTGTGGAGGTGACGGTAGGTGTGTGGAGGTGATGGTAGGTGTATGGAAATGATGATAGGTGTGTGGAAGTGATGGTAGGTGTGTGGAGGTGATAGTGGGAATGTAGAGGTGATAATGAGTGTGTGGAGATGATGGTAGGTGTGTGGTGGTGATGGTAGGTGTATGAAAGTGATGGTAGGTGTGTGGAACTGATGGTAGGTGTGTGAAGGTGATGGTAGGTGTGTGGTGGTGATGGTAGGTGTGTGGAGGTTATGGTAGTTGTGTGGAGGTGATGGTAGGTGAGTCGAGGAGTTGCTAGTTGTGTAGGGGTATTGACAAATATATGGAGTGGTGTGTGGTTTGTAAGTGTAAGAAATCGTGCTGTGAGATGTGTTGTGGAAAATGAGATGTGATGGCAAGAGAGAAGGGTAGTTAAGGAGAGAAGGTAAGACAAGCACGGTCTCAGTCATGGCTTGAGAGGGAACACACTCTTGACCTTTCCTCCTCATTAAGGAAGTGGCATGTGAGTGAGGTGGGAAAGGCTTTATAACGTCGTGTACACTACAACACTGAACATTTAATGAAAGCTTTAAGTAAGCTAGCATATTATGATATTTTAATTAGCATGTGCAGTTGTAATGAGTTGGGAATGATAAATTGGTTTATCCAGATTTCTTGATCATTTGTTTATATTTATTGATCACCATAAACTTGGCTTTAACAAGGAACAAATGGAGCTCAGGCAGAAGTAAGACTACAGTCCATGTGGAACACCAAGAACAATGTTGCAAACTACGTGTCGATGACATACTAGGACCAGCTACGGTTACCTTCGTCTTCTTAACTAAACGGACCGAGTGGGTGAATGGTGCAGGTCCCTTCCTTGGTGACGTCACTATCGCATGCGCACTCACCTCCCTCCCCTGTCAAAGTGAACCGCTCAGTGGGACGGGCCATGCATCAAGCGGCCTCCAACACTCACTCGAGATCACCATCGACCTCCAGCACTCACTCCAGATCACCATCGATCTCCAGCACTTACTCTAGATCACCAGCGGCCTCCAGCACTCATTCTAGGTCACCATCGGCCTCCAGCACTCACCATCCTTATTAATACTATTCCTACGATAATTTTGCATACCACAGTGACAGGAAATCACGCATTTCTGTAACTTAGATTGAGCAAGACGAGTCTTTCAGGCGATTCTAGACAGTTGGATTAAATCATGTCACACCAACATGACCTTCATAGATATTAAGATCTAACCCTGAGACCTTGAGCTGTGGGAAACACTTGTACTGAAGCCGATGAAACATTGCGACAAAAATGGTAACAGTAATACATTAACATTGAATATTTAACGACTGAGTTATTTGAAATACATTATTTTTGAAACACTCAGTGTTAGCACTTAAGTGTTCAGAGTTATTGAAAACAATTCATTCGAGAGTTTGAGAATCCTAAAAGGAAATATTTGTCCAGAGAGATGTCTGATGCCGTTGGAAGGTTCTTGACTGGAGCTACTCTTCCGTTCCTGGGATCGAATATGACTGCTGTCCGTCCTCCAAGGTAATGTGTGCCTGTACGGGTGTAGCGCTCTAATTTTAGATGAATCCCTCATTACTTTGGTTAATTATATTAAGGTCAACTGAGGTTAACAACCAACTTTCATAATTATGAAGTAAATATTCCTCAGTACCATACAAACTTACGTCATAATAAAATTCATGTAATTTTTTATACTTCAGACCTTTGGAATCAGGATTTACAAATTTACTTATTAACAATTTCAAAAATTTGGAAACATATTTCACTTTAAAATTGATTACAAGGAAGCCTGGTTTATTACTGAGTCATGGGGGACGGTGACCCCAGAAATGTACTAAAGATAAGCTTCAGGTTACTAGGCGGAGTGTCTCCTTTGATTATCAAAAGGAGGATCGAGCCTCGTCTACTCCTAGCGCCTTGTTTACTGTTCCACATTAACATAACAACAATATTCTGAATTGATAATTTTTTAGTGGGAAATTTCTAGTTGACTGCACGGATGACAGGTGTGAGTGAGCGAGCGAATCTCAGGAGACTGATCTCCTGAGACACCTGACAACCTGGTACCTGGAGGTGGCTGAACGCCCTGTCTCTGGCTTCCAGGCGTAAAATGCCATTAAATGGAAGGAGCATAATAAATGCAGGTAAACCTTTACTGGTACAACGGTTCACTCACGAGAGGACTTTATCAAGTACATAAGAGACTCGACAACAAAGTTTCTTAAACAGTACACTCGGCGACTGAAGTCAGGAATTAGAGCATCAGAGAAGCACTGCAGGAGGCCTACTGGTTACGAGATGGTTCAATTTACCGACAAACATGAAATAAGACATCAGTGCAGTGTTGGAGTGTTCTGTTTTCATGCCCACGAACGAGTGGTATTGATCAATAACAACACTGCTACTAGCCAAGGACTCGAACCCATGCTGCTTTGGCCTTCCTCATGGTGGGCGAAAATTCATGACGCCTTAATCCACTGGATCATACAATCCTTAAGATTAGCGCATCCAGCGGAACTGGATGTTGTACTCGCTACCCAAGGACATACGATGGTGTCCTTGGGTAACGAGTACAACATCCAGTTCCGTTGGATGCGCTACTCTTAAGGATTTAAGGATTGTATGGTCCAGTGGATTAAGGCGTCATGAGTTCTCGCCCACCATGAGGCAGGCCAAAGCAGCATGGGTTCGAGCCCTTGGCTAGTCGCAGTGTTGTTATTGATCAATATCACTCGTTCTTGGGCACAATAATATATATATATATATATATATATATATATATATATATATATATATATATATATATATATATATATATATATATATTATATATTTATATGTACATAATACTTCACATTATGAAATAAGGTAATGTTGACTGAATGACTGATAAGACTGAGAAAACCATTCATAGCGAAATGTTTCCTCAATAAAATATCCTAACATTGCACATATGTCTTACTTCTCAGGAGGCCTACTGGCTCATGTTATATTGTAAGTTTGTGATGTTCTAAGATGATATGTGAGATGGGGGGGGCAGGGAGATCATGATACTATTCAGATTGATGAGGTTTGAAAACTGAAGACTCATCACGTCTGCGTTTAACTCCATCATTATCATGTAATAACAGTGCAGCTCTATCCCACGGTGTTACACACAAGAGTTACTACCGTTCTCAGTTATGTATGCATACTATGTTCTCGTAGGTATATGAGAAAACTTCTGAGAATTTCTCCAATGTAAACTTCGTCACATCCCCCACAAAGGATACTGTAAACCTCTGCGTCTTCATGTGAAGTATTGGGTGTGGAGGAACTAATAATGTCTCCGATTGTCTTAGAAGTGCAGTAAATACACTTACATGGTTGTTCAGTCTACGCAACATAGACTTGATGAGTCCTGCAGTGCAGGTGAAACTTTTTCTTAAATAAGGTCCACAGTTATTGCTTGTGTGTCTTTATAAAGCATGAGAGACTATGGTGGCAAGCTTCACTGTCTGTATTCTTTCACCAGACCTCAGTTGTTCAAAGTACTAATTTAAAAAGCGTTGTTATCGTATTTTCTTCGTATTCGATAAAGCCTCCCCACCCAACCCCTGTGCTGAAACGTTATGGCACTAAAGATTTCCGTGTATTCAGTGCCTTTTTATCCACCTGATTTCTAGAGCTGGCTGAGGGCCTAGTCCTCGAAGGTAACTGAGAACCTTTTCTCCGAAAGCAGCTAAGAGCCTGGTTTCCAGAGATTTCTGAGAGCCTAGCCTCTGGAGGAGGCTCATAGGCTGGTCTCTGGAGATGGCTGAGAGCCTGGTCTTTGGAGGTGGCTGAGAGCCTGGTCTCTAGAGGTGACTGAGCGCCTGATATCTGGAGGTGGCTGAAAGCCTGGTCTCTAGAGGAGACTGAGAGGCTGGTCTCTGGAGGTGGCTGAGAACCTGGTCTTTGGAGGTAGCTGAGAGCCTGGTCGCCGTAGGTCTCAGGTAGATCTTTCGTGAGGTGGAGCACACTAAAGGTTGCTGGGCCACCCTCCACGCCCTAACCCGCTACAAGGTCTTCCTTCTCCCTAGTCAGCGCTGTCACTGTAGTTACTACAGTCACTGCTATCACTGCAGTCACTGCTGTCACTGCAGTTACTACAGTCACTGCTGTCACTGCAGCTACTACAGTCACTGCTGTCACTGCAGTTATTACAATCACTGTTGTCACTGCGCTCACTGCTGTCACTGCAGTCACTGCTGTTACTACTGTCACTGCAGTGACTACAGTCACTGCAGTGACTACAGTCACTGCAGTGGCTGCTGTCACAGCTGTCACTGCTGTGACTGCAGTCACTGATGTTACTGATGTTACTGCTGTCACTGCAGTTTCTGCAGTCACTGCTGTTACTTCAGTCACTGTTGTCACTACAGATATTGTCGTCACTGCAGTTATTGCTGTCGCTACGCACACATGTGCTGTTAACTACGTTTCGACCAAGTACAGTTCCTCAATAATAGATGTATTTCAACCATGCAGAGGTGCGGTGATAGCGGTGTGTTAAACCTACCAAGGTTCTAATGACCTCACCGGACATAACACTCACTTGCAAACACACACACACACACACACACACACACACACACACACACACACACACACACACACACACACACACACACACACACACACACACACACACACACACACACACACACACACACACACACACGCCAGGGCTCCCTCAACCCCACAATTCTCCCCAAACCACAGTTTTAGAAAAGAAGTTGAAGGTTTGGTATACGAACGCAAATGGAAAAACAAATAAATGTGAGAAGTAGCATGAAAGAATCAAGGAGATGTCCTCAGACATTATAGCAGTCACAGAAACGAAACTCACTGGAACGATAACAGACGCAATCTTCCCACCCGGATATCAGATCCTGAGAAAAGATAGAAGGAGCAGAGGTGGAGGAGCTGCACTGCTCATTAAAAACCGATGGAGATTTGAGGAAATGGAAGGAATGGACAAAATTAATGAAAGGGATTACACAGTAGGTACATTTCAGTCTGGGGGACATAAGGTAGTCATTGCAGTGATGATAACCTACCACAGAACTTGAGGAGGCCAAGAGAAGAATATGAAGAGAGCAACAGAGCAATGGTGGACACACTGGCTGAGGTGGCCAGAAGACCTCACACAAGTACAGCAAAATTACTAGTTATAGAGATTGATTGGGAAAACCTGGAGCCACATGGGGGTCCCGAGACATGGAAAGACAAGATGATGGATGTTGTACTGGAAAACCTTATGCATCACCATGTTAGGGACGCTACCAGAGAGAGAGGGGAGGATGAACCAGCAAGACTGGACCTCTTGTTCACCCTGAGTAGCTCAGACATCGAGGACATCACATATGAAAGGCTCCTTGGAGCTAGTGATCACGTGGTTTTGAGCTTTGAATACATAGTAGAGTTACAAGTGGAGAGGGTAACATGAGTAGGATGGGAAATGCCAAACTATAGAAGGGGGACTACACAGGTATGAGTAGGAGGTTCAGGGGGAAAGAGAATTGGTAGGAAAGTCAGTAAAAGAAGTGATGAACAACATAACAAAGTGCTAGGAGGCAGAGGAAAGGTTTGTTCCAAAGAGAAACAGAAAAAATGGGAAGAACAGAACAAGCCCTTGGTATACCCGAAGGTGTAGGGAGGCAAAAACTAATTGCAATAGAGAATGGAAAAAGTACGAAACACAAAGGACCCAGGACAATCAAGAGATTAATCGAAGAGCCAGAAACGAGTATGCACAGATAAGGAGGGAGGCCCAGCGACAGTACGAAAATAACGGCATCAAAAGTCAAGTCTGACCCAAAGCTGTTGTACAGCCACATCAGGAGGAAACCAACAGTCAAGGACCAGGTAATCAAGCTGAGGAAGGAAGAAAGGAGGAGAGTTCACAAGAAATGACCACGAAGTAGGTGAGGAGCTCAACATGAGATTTTAAGAAGTATTTACAGTGGAGACAGAAAGGACTCCAGAAAGACAAAATAGGGACGTACATAACAAACTGCAAGGAGGCAGATGAAAGGTTTGTTCCAAAGAGCAAGAGAAAAAATGGGAAGACCAGAACAAGCCCTTGGTTTACCCAAAGGTGTAGGGAGGCAAAAACTAAGTGCAATAGAGAATGGAAAAAGTACAGAACACAAATGACCCAGGAAAATCAAGAGATTAGTCGAAGAGCCAGAAACGAGTATGCACAGATAAGAAGGGAGGCCCAGCGACAGTACGAAAATAACATAACATCAAAAGTCAAGTCTGACCCGAAGCTGTTGTACAGCGAAATCAGGAGGAAAACAACATTCAAGGACCAGGTAATCAGGCTGAGGAAGGAAGGAGGGGAGTTCACAAGAAACGACCACGAAGTAGGTGAGGAGCTCAACATGAGATTTTAAGAAGTATTTACAGTGGAGACAGAAAGGACTCCAGAAAGTCAGAATAGGGAGGTACACCATCAAGTGATACACGAGCAAATGCTGGATGAAATACACATGTTGCATGCAATGAGTATGTACCCTTTATTCGTAGCATGTGAACACACTCATAAAAAGCTACCTTCTCAACCAGCAAACCAGGTCACTAAGGGTTTAATGATTTTGGGGCCCCATCGTCAAATCAGCACCTAGGTTCAGCCAATCATATTGTGGAACTGGCAATTGTGAGGACGACGTGGATACCACTCACATTCTCATCCTTGTCATTTTCACCCAGCTGCTGGTTGAACATCGTTGCTCATTCTATCTCCAGGCTGTGTCTTTGCCTTTGCTTTACGGTGTTCTATACATATATTTCCAAACTGTGTATATTGTACATACTTGTAAATACTTATAATCGCACTTGGTGAAAGAAAATATAATTCAAAGTCATTCAGCTGTGTTTGTTCTGCTCCTTGCTTCCCTTTACACCCAGGATAACGGGCCTTATTGTTCCTGGGTTGTAATAACACAACGGAGGAGGAGGTGAAGAAGCTGCTATGTGAACTTGATACCTCAAAGACGGTGAGACCGGACATCTCTCCGTGGGTCCTTAGCGAGGGATCAGAGTTGCTGTATGTGCCACTAACAAAAATCTTCAACACATCCATTGAAACTGGGCAACTATCCAAGGTATGGAAGATGGCAAATGTAGTCCCAATGTTTAAGAAAGGAGACAGACACGAATCATTAAACTAGAGACCTGTGTCACTGACATGTATAGTATGCAAAGTCATGGAGAAGATTATCAGGAGGAGAGTGGTGGAGCACCTAGGAAGACACAAGCTTATAAACGACAACCAGCACGGTTTCAGGGAAGAAGAATCCTGTGTCACAAAATTACTTAAGGTTTATGACAAGTTAACGGAAGTAAGACACGAGAGAGAGGGGTGGATAGAGTGCATTTTCTTGGACTGTAAGAAGGCCTTCGCATAACAGGAAAGGCACTGCATTGGATCAGAGAATACCTGACAGGGAGGCAACAACAAGTCATGGTACGTGACGAGGTGTCAGAGTGGGCGCCTGTGTCGAGCGGGGTTCCACAGGGATCAGTCCGTGGACCGGTGATGTTTTTGATATGTGTGAATGACATGCCGGAAGGGAGAGACTCAGAAGTGTCCTTGTTTGCAGATGAGGTGAAGTTAATGAGGAGAATTAAAGCGGGCGAGGGTCAGGCAGGACAACAAAAAGACCTGGACAGGTTACAAGCCTGGTCCAGCAACTGGCTCCTTGAATTTAACCCCGCCAAATGCAAAGTCATGAAGATCGGGAAAAAAGCAAAGAAGATCGCAGACCGAGTATAAGCTAGGTAGCCAAAGACTGCAAACCTCACTCAAGGAAAAGAATCTTGGGGTGAGTATAATAACGAACACATCTGAGGCGCACATCAACCAGATAACTGTTGCAGCATATGGGCGCCTGGCAAACCTAAGAATAGAGTTCCGATACCTCAGTAAGGAATCGTTTAAGACTGTACACCATGTATGTCAGGCCCACATTCGAGTATACAGCACTAGTTTGGAAACCACACCTGGTCAAGCACGTCATGAAATTAGAGAAAGTGCAGAGGTTTACAACAACACTAGTCCCAGAGCTAAGATGATTGTCCTAAGAAGAAAGATTAAGGGAAATCGGCCTGACGACACTGGAGG
This sequence comes from Cherax quadricarinatus, assembly GCF_038502225.1. Classification (NCBI taxonomy): domain Eukaryota; kingdom Metazoa; phylum Arthropoda; class Malacostraca; order Decapoda; family Parastacidae; genus Cherax; species Cherax quadricarinatus. Next base: position 10,888,114 of record NC_091313.1, on the reverse strand, counting down.
ACAGGGGGGCAGGGAAGACATGATAACGACATATAAAATACTACGAGGAATTGACAAGGTGGACAAAGACAGGATGTTCCAGAGACGGGACACAGAAACAAGCAGTCACAATTGGAAGTTGAAGACTAAGATGAGTCAAAGGGATGTTAGGAACTATTTCTTCAGTCATAGAGTAGTCAGGAAGTGGAATAGTCTAGCAAGTGATGTAGTGGAGGAAGGAACCATACATAGCTTTAAGACGAGGTATGATAAAGCTCATGGAGCAGGGAGAAAGAGGACCTAGTAGCGATCAGTTAAAAGGCGGGGCCAGGATCTATGTCTCGATCCTTGCAACCACAAATTAGTGAGTAGTAATAGGAGAGTACACACACACACGCACGCAAGCATGTACAACAGGCCTAGTGTCTAATTTACATGTACCTGGGACACAATGGTAACTAACATACACACACATACACACACACACACACACACACACACACACACACACACACACACACACACACACACACACACACACACACACACATACACACATAAGTAACATGAGCAACATTACGTCACAGGCAGGTATCTGACGTCAGCAACACCTGAGGAGATACAGGTGTGACGTTTGTACCTGCACAGCTGTCAGCCAACACGAATTCTACTGTCAGTGCAACAGTGAGTGCCGAAAGGGTGACGGGGCCATAGTGCCATGCTCACACACTATCCAAACCTCTAACATACTGACTTACCTTTATACACTCCAGGTTTCTTATTTAGCTACCAATTTTCAAATATATATATATATATATATATATATATATATATATATATATATATATATATATATATATATATATATATATACAATTTATACATATAATATATATATATATATATATATATATATATATATATATATATATATATATATATATACATATATATATATATATATATATATACATATATACACATTGTTGATAAATGCATAGTTAACAAAGGTTAAGAAAGACTTGAAATTCTTCATCAATATATTTTACTGCATTATTATCAATATTTCTGAAAACACTGTTAGTGCTCTATAAAATTTAAAATATTTAGGACATTGAAAATACGTTATAAATTTTCTCTCTTTTTTTAATAATGATTCTTTACCAGGGACTGACCACCTCAGAACCACTTCCTCGAGGTTAATGGACTAATTACATCATCTTTACATCTGCACTGCTTCTGATGGCTCCTGTGTAGTCGACAGAAGAAGCCTACTGTCTAATGTCAATATTTTGGACGGACATTCCAGTCTCTTAATAAAGATGTTGAGCTAAAGAGGAAAGAATCTTTTGTGTTGACAAATTCAAGTTTAATATTTTTGGATAGTATTTCTAATAGACTAGTCAGACACGTGTCGATAGTAGACGAAAAGTTTCCTATATAAAGATAACAAACTGTTGCATAAGTTTCTTACTCATATATTAGAAATACTTTCCATAAATATTAAACTTGAATTTTTTAACACAAAAGATTATTTCCTCTTTAGCTCAAAATCTTTATTAAGAGACTGGAATGTCCGTCCAAAATATTGACACTAAACTAGAGACATTAGACTTTAAAACTATTGGTAGTGCCAAAATAAAGTGAATACAAGATTTCTGAGAATTTGACATAATTTACAACATAAAAGTGAACTTAATAATACTGACTCAGGAATTAAGGTGTTCACGTTAAAACAGCTGTAATATATCTTATGATATATTTTGTTTTGATGTCATTTATCTGCCATTATTATTGTTGTTGCTTTTACAGTTATTATTATTGTTGTTTGTAGTTAGTAGTCGCCTGTTTCACGACGGAATAAACATGGTCTCATGTTTCCTTCAACTTTTAAAGAAAAATCAATTTGGGATTTTAACGATTGTCATAAAATTATTATCCTGGCTGTGTTTTCATATGAAAAATGATGATAGTGACAGAATTTTTTGACAAAACATTTGATGATAATGCAGTGTACTATACACGTCCAAGACAAAAGTTAAGTCTTTCTTATTTCCTCTAAATATATATATATATATATATATATATATATATATATATATATATATATATATATATATATATATATATATATATATATATATATATATATATATATATATATATATATATATCTTTACACCTCATTTCATTATTAGTTGTTCAGTTTAAAGATAGTTTTATGTTTAATGTTACAGTGTCATCCTTGTAGCTGAGTAAGGGCAGGAGGAGGCCCATTTAAATGTTAATACGTAAGCATGCACATATGTTTTAAAAATTAAGTAACAAAATAACATTTAAGATAAAAAGTTATATGTTTATTAGATTTAATTGGTTTTACTATATATATTGAGAGAGATGAGGCATATATACGCAAAAAAATTATATGAAGTACCTTAAGGAAAAGACATATTATGAGACTCATAAGCTGTGACTGGCGACATATTGAGTATTTTTTGGTATAGGACAATGTTAAGAGCCAGTTAGAAGAGGGGAAAACTTGTGCTCCGTCAACAGTATAGGACTGCCAACGCTAGCTGATGCTAATTAACTGAGTAGAAAAGGCAGTACCGTTCAATTCACACACATATGCACACACACACACACACACACACACACACACACACACACACACACACACACACACACACACACACACACACACACACACACACACACACACACACACACACACACACAAACACACATGCACACATGCACACACATGAAGACAATATTCATGAAAGCTTACACATACATTTCAACGTCAGCTTAGTTTTTTATCCCCGTAGATAAAATGAGACAGACACAATGCTGCCTTCGTACACATCGCTATACCACGCATGTCCTAACACGTCCGTCTTAATCTATACTTTACACCTCAACAAATGCGTGTTATTTAACCTACCACAAACATCTGCTCGTTATTATATACCGTAATTAGCTTAAAATACGTGTGATTTAATGTATTATGTCCTGTTAATTACTAGCTCCTGATGTATGCCACGTGTCCCTCTGTGCTGGGAGGCCAGCCACGCGTGTACTAAAACACGTGTCCCTCTGTGCTGGGAGGCCACATACGATAACATGATGATGATGGAACAGGAGGTGGTACCTTGATGCTACAAAGGGCTCTTGATCCAGTGAAGTGCGGCTTTCCTCTTCTTCCTTGTATCAAATCTCATTACCACCCATTCCCAAGTCACTTGATGATTCATACGGGTTTAGGTCAGCCTTATGAATCATAATCATAATTTGGGATAAAGGAAAACAGATAACTAACTGGAATAGGTTTAAATAGGTTCGGAAGCGAGAAAAGAACCGATAGAAAAATTATTTATTTTGTTTACAGACACGTCTATCGTCACGAAGGCACTGGACAGGCACCTAAAGTCAGTACCTGACCAGCCCGACTGTGGTTTGTACGTCAGATTGCGTGCGCCCAGCAGTAACAGCCTGATTGATCAGAACCTGATCCACCACCGGGCCTGGTCTCAGACCGAGCCGCGGGGGCGTTGACCCCCGAAACCCTCTCCAAGTAAACTCCAGGTATACATAAACATAAGCCTGTAATGAAGTCTAATTTATGCAGGAAAACCAAAACAATGAATGTTTACGTTATCCTCTAAACTAAACAACAATCCTTATTATGCTACGGTTTATCTTTATTAGAAACAATATTAGCGATTATCTTTATCAGAGATACTCTTCATTAAAGAAAATGATAACTGAAACGCGGCAATATGGTTCCGTAGACCTTATTAAACTTTGAGACGTCCGTAGAAACCTAGTGTATTCCTCCAGCACGTGCCTCTCCTCTGTATTATATAATGTCATGCTAGACAGCAAACTAAAAATATTTGTTCTTATAGAATTTACCAATTAATGTGCTTGTAACACTATCAACAAGGTGCTAGACGAAAGCACCTTGTTGTGCCAGAAAGAGTACCTGGAAGCACGCTAACTCAGCAGGTATATACCTGAGAGGTAGTTAGGGAAAAAGGAGAGCTCTGTGAAAGGTTGTTTTGAGACAACACGTAATAGACCCCACAAGAAATGAAAATGCACTAGACGTGCTATCACGAACAAGGAGGGACTAGACAGTCTCAGCTGCAACGTACTCCGGTCACAGCCTCACTCAGGTACAGTCAAGATTATATTCATGTGTATAGAGCATAAGACATCGCCATCCTGACGGGATGCTGAGGAAATTTAATTTCAATAATCAGAGAACGGACTGCCTCCTCATACCTCGACGGAGTGTATTCACCGAGAAGGTCCCCTCAAGGGAGGTTCTTTGACGCTGGTGAGGGGCTCTTGATCTAGGGAACTGGATCTGTGCTCAGGTTCCCTGAATTGAGCCTGAATACCTTTCATCCCCCCCACATGCGCTGTATAATCCTACGGGTTTAGCGCTCCCCCATGATTATAATAGTTATAATAATCACCGAGAAGGTAGACAAAAACAGGATGTTCCAGAGATGGGACACAGCAACGAGGAGGCTGAAGACTCAGATGAATCAGAGGGATGTTAGGAAGTATTTCTTCAGCCATAGAGTTGTCAGGAAGTGGAATAGTCTGGAAAGTGACGTAGTGAAGGCAAGATCCATGCATAGTTTTAAGATGAGGTATGATTAGGTTCATAAAGCAGGGGGAGAGAGAGGACCTAATAGCGACCAGTGAAGAGGCGGGGGACAGGAGCTGAGACTCGACCCCTGCAACCACAATTAAGCAATTAAGTGAGTAGGTGAGCGCACACACAGAGATTATCTTAACGGGATGTCTGCTGCTTACTTTGAAACACAATGATTCTCATCCCCCACAGCGTAAAACTATCTGCGGCTCACCTTATAAATTCTATACACCCAGCCTCCGACCTTCGAGACAAAGCGATCGATAGCGCCACCCAGGAGAGGCAGCCGTAGCTATTAACGAGGGCAGAGGAAAAAAGAATTTCAACACTGCAAAAGTTACCAGCTCCTACAGGCCAGCCACGGACTAGAGATGTTCCCCCCATCATCATTGACTAGGATGCTAGCTGACTGAGACAGCAGCTTCATAGAAAGAATTAGCTGATCGTTGATGCGGTTAATAAGGACACCAAAACAGAGATAACACAATAACTGCCAGCCTGTACCGAGAATGTATTGTGTTGAGACAAATCATGTGCAAGTCATCATGCTGGAGACAGCACTACCAACGGGAAAATAAGTTTACCGAAGAAATAACACAACACTGGAAGACGTGCATGAAAATTTAAGAGTCAAGTAGACGTGTTACACCTAAGTGTAGACGTGCTACACATCATCTCCACTGCCACCTACCATTGCTAACGTTATACTTCGTGTTAATCTTTCAACACTCAGCCTAACCTTATTTTTCTTCGCTAATTTTATTATTAAATATTCAGTGTTAATTTTTTAACGCTTTCCTAAATCTACAAATTCTACTTTAATTATAAACAGTTAAACTAAAATAACATAAGTCAGTATAGGCAACTTTCAAATCTGCACAATTATAATTGACGTAGCCAACATCCTCACTTGACTGGTCAGCCGGAATATTATTACCACACAGGCTAGGAGGAGAGCACTAAATCCGTAGGAGTCATGCAGCGCCTAGAGAGAATGGGAGACTATGAAGATCGATGCAAAGGAGCGGCCGTCAGGTTGAGATCGTTGGATCAAGAGTTACGCACTACTCTTGAAGAATAACTCATGGACGCCTTAACAGCCCAACACTGACTAGTTACGCCAGTCACGTCAGTATTGTCTTCTCTCAGAGTAACATAACAGTAACAACAGTGTCTTCTCTCAGAGTAACATGACAGTAACAACAGTGTCTTCTCTCAGAGTAACATAGCAGTAACAACAGTGCCTTCTCTCAGAGTAACATAACAGTAACAACAGTGTCTTCTCTCAGAGTAACATAGCAGTAACAACAGTGCCTTCTCTCAGAGTAACATAACAGTAACAACAGCGTCTTCTCTCAGAGTAACATAACAGTAACAACAGCGTCTTCTCTCAGAGTAACATAACAGTAACAACAGTGTCTTCTCTCAGAGTAACATAACAGTAACAACAGTGTCTTCTCTCAGAGTAACATAGCAGTAACAACAGTGCCTTCTCTCAGAGTAACATAGCAGTAACAACAGTGTCTTCTCTCAGAGTAACATAACAGTAACAACAGCGTCTTCTCTCAGAGTAACATAACAGTAACAACAGTGTCTTCTCTCAGAGTAACATAACAGTAACAACAGCGTCTTCTCTCAGAGTAACATAACAGTAACAACAGTGTCTTCTCTTAGTGTAACGTGACAATAAGATAGCGAACAATTGTTTCTGTTTGTGCGGCATTATTAGTCACTCTGCTACTGCAGCATTATTACTAGATATTCTGCTGGTCCTGCAGCACTAGTAATTTGCTGTTCTGCTGCTGTTGTTGCTGCAGCATTATTAACTAGGGACTCTGTTGCTGCAGCTATATTAACTAGGAACTCTGTTGCTGCAGTTTTATTAACTAGGCACTCTGCTGCTGCAGCTTTATTAACTAGGCACTCTGTTGCTGCAGCTTTATTAACTAGGGAATCTGTTGCTGCAACTCTATTAACTAGGCACTCTGTTGCTGCAGCTTTATTAACTAGGGAATCTGTTGTTGTTGTTGCAGCTTTATTAACTAGGCACTCTGCTGCTGCAGCTTCATTAACTAGTGACTCTGCTGCTGATGCTGCACCTTTATTAACTAGGCACTCTGCTGCTGTTGCTACTGCCACTCTGCTGCTGCAGAAATCTTGGAAGGAGACTGTTTGTACTGTTACAATAGTTCCGCTCTCCCAGAGTGAGTATGATAGCTCTGTCCTCTCGGTTAGAAATCAAGGTTTTCAACTGTTTAAGATCAGCTGCATATAAAGCACCTTTAATATCAGTGTACTTGTGTAAACTAAATAAGGAAAGTCTTACCTATCTTTGTTGTGACTTAATTTGTATGTCTTAACTGATTTTGTCTAAGGAAGTGTTGATGCTGAAATCTGTTTTTTTTTCAATTGTTTTTTGTTCTCTTTTTTTTTAACGTTAATCTAAGAGGTTGTTAAACCATTGATAAACTACTAACCGGTTCTATATTTCTTATAAACAATAATTTTGCTCTGTTAATCTTGAATAGTAAGACTGGTCGACCTCACTCATATCTCTTATAGTACTTACCATTATTACCATTGACCC
>NC_091313.1:10820876-10875876 GCF_038502225.1 Cherax quadricarinatus | reverse complement strand
CTGTACCGTGATGATCCTCGTGGTGCACAGATGTACAGGTGTTATCCAGGTGATATCCCACACACCTGTTCCCTGCACCATGATGGTTTATTTATCATAACACATGACTCGTTCTACATAATATTTACTACGATCTGATGTAAATAGAAGTAAATTATTAATTTTAATATTACTGATATTGTCAGATGTGCCATTCTGCAGACATAAGTCTATCATGGTGACAGTGAACACATTATTTCGCTTGTGGGTGAAACGTTTCCATAATAAAGATATTCCAAAATGTAGCAAAAGTGTCTAATTAGTTAAGTTGTCGGTTTTCTGAACCATTAAATAAATACAGAGGAGTTTGTTTTCAAATACCGCAGCTGCGGTATTTGAAAACTTTCAACATGCTAAACATTTCTGCATTTAACACAAACACAAATATTTAGGCATTGATGTTTTGCGTAAATAGTACTTATATACACAAACACATAAGATAGAAAAGAGTACATACACAGGCACACAGGGAGGGAGAGAGACGTACATACAGTCACACAGGGAGAGAGGATCATCCATGGAGTCACACAAAGAGGGCGAAACGTACATATAGTCTCACAAAATAGAAAAACTTGCACACATTTCTCACTCAAATATCATTTGCAACAACAGTAACGATCAATTGCAAAAACATTAATGTTCATTTGCAACAACAGTAATGATCATTCTCAACAACTGAAGAAATGTTGCCAAACACGCTGTCTTGAAATTGAAAATCGGGGATGTAGTGACCTACCGTTATTCATCTAGTGATGTATATACCTACCGTTATTCACCTAGTGATGCATATAGCTACCGTTATTCATCTAGTGATGTACATACCTACCATTATTCACCTAGTGATGTATATACCTACCGTTATTCACCTAGTGATGTATATACCTACCATTATTCACCTAGTGATGTATATACCTACCGTTATTCACCTAGTGATGTACATACCGTTTTTCACCTAGTGATGTAGTATATGCCAACCGTTATTCACCTAGTGATGTAGTGTATGCCAACCGTTATTCACCTAGTGATATATACACCTACCGTTATTCACCTAGTGATGTATATACCTACCGTTATTCACCTAGTGATGTATATGCCAACCGTTGTTCACCTAGTTATGTAGTATATGCCAACCGTTATTCACCAAGTGATGTATATACCTACTGTTAATTACCTAGTGATGTATGTGCCTACCGTTATTCACCAAGTGATGCATGTAGACAGCCTGTACTGTCTGCATAGACAGCCTATGTTGTTTGCCAGCTGAGTTCATATTTCACACCATGCTCGTGATGCCACCTATAGGCCAATGCCACTTCAGTATGCCCAGACTCGCCTCTCGCTCACTCTGGCAGTTCACTTCACTCAGTCAACAAGGTCTACTCCTCTCTCCCTCGTGGGCATGGCCCTCCCGGGCCATGGGCACTTAAACACATTGCCTGTGTACCCAGATATCGCAAATAAAGTAAGAAGCCTCCGAAGTCTTCTCATTGAACCCCGCCTGCAAGAATCACCAATAAACTAGTAAACGGTGACAGCGGTTCCTGCAGCAAGTGTGTTTGCCCGGAGAGATGAAGTCGTCTTCACTTAATCACCCTACACAAGAAGCATCCGTCTCTCAACGAGTTATCCTGATGTCGTGTCTGCAAGTCTTAGCATCCAGACACAGGTACAAGCAGGATCTAACTGAAATTTGTCGAATTTCTTCGAGAAATTAATGTAGACAGCCTGTACTGTCTGCACAGACAGCCTATGCTGTCTGCCAGCTTAGTTCATATTTTGCGCCACTAAGGTGCTGCCCTCTGGGCCTGTCCAAGTCTGTGGGAAGCTGGTCCCACACTCACTCACTCACACAGCGGCCTAGCAGAAAGACACAAGGCCTACTAGTTCCCTCTCGTGGGCATGGCCTACCCGGGCCATGGGCACAACACACAAGCCTGTGTACCCACCACGACTTTGCAAATGAAGTAAAGAAGCCTCCGAAGACGTCTATAATTCACACCCCGCTTGCAGATCAACAATTAATCGCGTTATAAATGGTGGGAAGCGGTGGTCGCAGTAGTTGTGTTTGCCTGGAGAGAGGAAGGAAGAGGTATGAAGTCATCTTCACTTTATCACCCTATACAAGAAGCATCCGTCTCTCAACGAGTTATCCTGATGTCGTGTCTGCACGTTTGAGCATCCAGACACAGGTACAAGCAGGATCTAGCCGAAATTTGCCGAATTTCTTCGAGAATTGTAAGTGGTGTCCCAGTGACCCCATGCAACAGCGTCCCACGCTGTTTCTTAAGTCACGTGTTCAGCATCACTTGTATGTTGATGTTGTTGTTCAGCTCAGCACAGCTCTTTCAGCAAGCCAGAGGTGAGTTTTGTGGTGATTTCTGCATCCAGTGTCTCCCTGTGTTTGTGGGTGGGAGAGGAGGAGGAGGAAGTGGCCGTTTCCTCGTCTCGCCCACGCTCGCCCTACTCACACCTCACCAGCCTACCACCACACTCCACCACTATGTACTCACTCCCTCTGCTGTGTTTTCTGCTGTTTTTCGTGTGAATTCATTGCCAGTGCTGTGTATCCGAGTGCCCGAGGCCACTCGAAGCCACGTGGATCAGCAAGCCACGTGGATCAGCAAGCCACGTGGATCAGCATGCCACGTAGATCAGCAAGCCATGTGGATCAGCAAGCCATGTGGATCAGCAAGCCATGTATATCAGCATGCCACGTAGATCACGACGCCACATGGATCCCGACGCCATGTGGGGTGTGGGCGATGTCACGTGGATCTACAAGCCACGTGGGTTACCAAGCCAGATGTCCCAGGCCTCATGCTGCGGTCTGCTGCCCGCATCACATTGACATCACCGACGATGCTGCCTGACTTTACGACGTCACGATGTCTGCCTGACATCACAGTGCTGCTGATGTCACCTCGCGACATCACGCCTGACATCACACATGTCACATCGAGTGTTTCCAGTAATTATTTCAGTGTTGTCGAGAAGATTGAGAGAAGATATATGTTGTGTGTTAATAAGTTCCTCTCAGTCAGTGTTCTCACATGTTAGTGAATGGCTTAGTGTCAATTTTGTGCACAGAAAAGCATCATTTGCTAGTTTAAGCCATGTTGTACCGCATGTACCGCGGGTGTGTGTAAACTTTTCCATGTGTCCAGTGGTCTGCGGTCAGACCCCTGTGTAGCACCATTGTGCTAAGTCACCCGGTGTGACCAGTGCATTTGACAGCTGATATCAGTCAGCTCCTGAGTGGATGAGCTCCCTTGTACAGAAAGCTCTTATGCTCGTCGCTCATAGATGTTCTGCAGAATCGTACCTGCTATGATTCCCATCGAGATTTGTTTCACTTCACCTCCAGACCTTCAGAGTGCAGTTATATGTAGAGAAACAAGTCTGGGGATGCTTAGACTAACCTCTGCTATAACTCCAACTATAGAGAGAATGACACTCGTCAAGCCGCAGTTAGCCCTGTCGGCAGGCGCTGTGTCAGCCTCATGTCACAAGCTTCAGTGAGCAGCCTGCACGAAGATGATGTCACTTCGACTGCTAGCTCGCTCACTGCAGTCTGGTGTATGATGTTACGACTCCCAGATGTTTCGCCCAGTCGTCTCTGCCACGACTCGCTCCACGCTCGCCAGCAGTGACAGCCCAGCGACAGTACCAGTCGAGAAGTGTCCTCCTGAGTCGCTTGCCAGAAGTCCTGCTCAGTTGCCGAGTTTTGTCGATGCCTCACTCGAAGGCACCAGCAGGTTGTGCCCCAGGTTGAGTGAAAACCTGCAGCGACTCCTACGATGACTGCTTCACCGTTCCAGAGGAGACCGTACCCTGTTATGTCACAGCTCAGCTGCAGCGATGTCTCCTGCGTTGCAGTATCTGTCCAGACGCAGGAAGGCGTGCAGTGATGCCCTTTGACGCTCACTGCCTATGACCACGATGTTTAGCACACTCCACATGTTTTTTTCTTCCCTCCCTGTAGGAAGTTTTTTTTTTCCATGTCCAAATGTATATATATGTTTTTTATTTTGTGTTCTGTGCCCTGTTCCTACGAGAGAGAGACCGAGTTTTTTTTTACCGCCAGACATGGTCGGGACGACCATGTGGTAGGTGGCCGAGCATATGTAGACAGCCTGTACTGTCTGCACAGACAGCCTATGCTGTCTGCCAGCTTAGTTTATATTTTGCGCCACTAAGGTGCTGCCCTCTGGGCCTGTCCAAGTTTGTGGGAAGCTGGTTCCACACTCTCTCAGCGGTCAGGCAGCAAGACACAAGGCCTACTAGCTCTCTCCTCTCGTGGGATGGCCCTGCCCGGGCCATGGGCACAACACACAAGCCTGTGTACCCACCACGACTTTGCAAATAAAGTAAGAAGCCTCTGAAGACGTTTATCATTGAACCCTGCTTACAGCCTACAGATAATCGCATTAAACATTAAGTGGCGTCCTGGGACTCCATGCCACAGCACCCAACGCTGTTTCTCAAGTCATGTGTTCAGCATATGGTTCTTCTGTTGTTGTTTAGCTCAACACGGCTATTTCAGCAAGTCAGAGGTGAGTCTGTGGTGACTTCAGCGTCCAGTGTGGGTGTTTCTCCAAGTGGGTATGTGGGAGAGGAAGCCGCTGGGTTCCTCGCCTCTCACACCTTACCCGCCTACCACCACACTCCACCACTATGTACTCACTCCCTCTGCTGTGTTTTCTGCTGTTTTCCGTGTGAATTCATTGCCAGAACTGTGTATCAGAGTGCCCGAGGCCACTCGAAGCCACGTGGATCACCAAGCCACATAGATCACCAATCACGTGGAACAGCAAGCCACGTAGATCACAAAGCCACGTGGAGCAAGCCATGTGAGGTGTGGACGATGCCACATGGATCTACAAGCCACGTGGGTTAAGCCAAATCCCAAGCCACATGCTGTGGTCTGCTGCCGCATCACTCCACTGACGTCACCTCACGACGTCACCCACGATGCTGCCCAACTTCACGACGTCACGATGTTTGCCTGGCATTATCTCGCGATGTCACCCCATGACATCCCTCACAACATCACTCCAGGACGTCACCTCGAGACGTCTGCTGACGCCACATCGCGACGTCTGCTGACGTCACCTTGCGATGTCACCCCATGACATCACCTCACGACGTCACGCCTGATCGACAGGGTTAGTTTCACAGTGAGCAATATGTTATGCTGTCGAGAAGATATATGTCACGTGTTAATTAATTCCTCTCAGTCAGTGTTCTCACATGTTCGTGTCTAGCTTAGTGTTGATTTTTGCACAGAAAAGCGTCAATTGCTAGTAAGCCATGTTGTACCACATGTGCAGTGCGGGTGCATGCAGTTTTCTGTGTGTCCTGTGTGGTCTTGAGCCCAGCTGTGTGGACCACAGGTCTGCACCCAGACCACTGTGTTGCCTGTTACCGGGTGTAACCCGCGCGTTTGACAGCTGATATTAGTCAGCCCTGAGCGTCTGAGCCTCTTGTACAGAAAGCTCTTATGCCCGTCGCTCGTGATGCCCTGCAGAATCGTACCTGCTACGATTCCCATCGAGATTTGTTTCACTTCACTTCCTGACCTTCAGAGCAATTCTATGTAGACCAGCTTGGGGAAGCTTAGACTAACCTCTGCTATAACTCCAACTATAGAGAGAATGACACTCGTCAAGACGCAGTTAGCCCCTGTCGGCAGGCGATTGTCTGCCTCCTGTCACAAGCTTCAATGAGCTCCTGCACAAAGATGATGTCACTTTGGCTGCTAGCTCGCTCACTGCAGTACAGTGTATGATGTTACGACTCCCAGATGTTTTGCCAAGTCGTCTCTGCCACGACTCACTCCACGCTCGCCGGCAGTGACAGCCCCAGCGATAGTACCAGTAGAGAAATGTCCTCTTGAGTCGCTTGCCAGAAGAAGTCCTGCCCAGTTACCGAGTATTGACGACGCCTCACTCGAGGGCACCAGCAGGTTGTGCCCCAGATTGTGAGTGAAACCTGCAGCGACTCCTACGATGACTACTTCACCATTCCAGAGGAGACCGTACCCTGTTACTTCACAGCTCAGCTGCAGCGATGTCTCCTGTGTTGCAGTATCTGCCCAGACACAGGAAGGCGTGCAGTGATGCCCCTCGACGCTCACTGCCTATGACCACGATGTTTAGCACACGCCACCGTTTTTTTCTTCCCTCCTTCTAGGAAGTTTTTTTTTCATATCCATGTATGTATGTATATATATATATATATATATATATATATATATATATATATATATATATATATATACATGTTTTTATTTTGTGCTCTGTGCCCTGTTCCGGCGAGAGAGAGCCCGAATTTTTTTTTACAGCCAGTCATGGTCAAGGACGACCATGATGGTGCATGGCCGAGCAAGTATAGACAGCCTGTACTGTCTGCATAGACAGCCTATGCTGTCTGCCAGCTGAGTTCATATTTTGCGCCAAGCTCGTGCTGCCACCTATAGGCCTATGCTACTTCAGTATGCCCAGACCTGCCTCTCGCTCACTCTGGCAGCTCACTTTACTCAGTCAACAAGGTCTACGCCTCTCTCCCTCATGGGCATGGCCCTCCCGGGCCATGGGCACTGCCATTGAACCCTGCCTGCAGGAATCACCAATAAACTAGTAAATATGCATATACCTACCGTTGTTCAGCTAGTGATGCATAGACCTACCGTTATTCACCTAGTGATGTATATACCTACCGTTATTCACCTAGTGATGTATATACCTACCTTTATTCACCTGAGGATGTATAACCATTGCTATTCATCTGGGGTAATATACACCTTCTGTTATTCAACTGGGCAAGTATATACCAACTGTTATAAATCTAGGGATTTATACCTTTACTGCTATTCAGCTGGGCACGCATAGTCCTAGCGTTATTGATCTAGCAATGTACAGTATACCTCTTGTCCTATTAATTAGAACATGTATACACTCAGTGCTATTCATCTGGACAAATATATACACCCAGTGCTATTCCTCTGGACATATATTCACCCACTGTTGTTCATTGGGACACATATAAACCCAGTGTTATTCATCTGGACATGTGTACACCACTGCTATTCATCCGGACATATATAGATCCAGTACTATTTATCCAGACATATATACACCCATTGCTATTCATAAGGGGATGTATCAGCTTCTATTCAATGATCATTACTGTCAACACTGAAGTGTCAATACTCCCTCACATTAGTTATACATAATCTTTAATGTAACATATTGTTGTGAGGCAGTAGGTAAAATGAAAGGGGGTAAGGCAGCCGGGATTGATGGGATAAAGATAGAAATGTTAAAAGCAGGTGGGGATATAGTTTTGGAGTGGTTGGTGCAATTATTTAATAAATGTATGGAAGAGGGGAAGGTACCTAGGGATTGGCAGAGAGCATGCATAGTTCCTTTGTATAAAGGCAAAGGGGATAAAAGAGAGTGCAAAAATTATAGGGGGATAAGTCTGTTGAGTATACCTGGTAAAGTGTATGGTAGAGTTATTATTGAAAGAATTAAGAATAAGACGGAGAATGGGATAACAGATGAACAAGGAGGCTTTAGGAAAGGTAGGGGGTGTGTGGACCAGGTGTTTACAGTGAAACATATAAGTGAACAGTATTTAGATAAGGCTAAAGAGGTCTTTGTGGCATTTATGGATTTGGAAAAGGCGTATGACAGGGTGGATAGGGGGGGCAATGTGGCAGATGTTGCAGGTGTATGGTGTAGGAGGTAGGTTACTGAAAGCAGTGAAGAGTTTTTACGAGGATAGTGAGGCTCAAGTTAGAGTATGTAGGAAAGAGGGAAATTATTTCCCAGTAAAAGTAGGCCTTAGACAAGGATGTGTGATGTCACCGTGGTTGTTTAATATATTTATAGATGGGGTTGTAAGAGAAGTAAATGCGAGGGTCTTGGCAAGAGGCGTGGAGTTAAAAGATAAAGAATCACACATAAAGTGGGAGTTGTCACAGTTGCTCTTTGCTGATGACACTGTGCTCTTGGGAGATTCTGAAGAGAAGTTGCAGAGATTGGTGGATGAATTTGGTAGGGTGTGCAAAAGAAGAAAATTAAAAGTGAATACAGGAAAGAGTAAGGTTATGAGGATAACAAAAAGATTAGGTGATGAAAGATTGGATATCAGATTGGAGGGAGAGAGTATGGAGGAGGTGAATGTATTCAGATATTTGGGAGTGGACGTGTCAGCGGATGGGTCTATAAAAGAAGAGGTGAATCATAGAATTGATGAGGGGAAAAGGGTGAGTGGTGCACTTAGGAGTCTGTGTAGACAAAGAACTTTGTCCTTGGAGGCAAAGAGGGGAATGTATGAGAGTATAGTTTTACCAACGCTCTTATATGGGTGTGAAGCATGGGTGATGAATGTTGCAGCGAGGAGAAGGCTGGAGGTAGTGGAGATGTCATGTCTGAGGGCAATGTGTGGTGTGAATATAATGCAGAGAATTCGTAGTTTGGAAGTTAGGAGGAGGTGCGGGATTACCAAAACTGTTGTCCAGAGGGCTGAGGAAGGGTTGTTGAGGTGATTCGGACATGTAGAGAGAATGGAGCGAAACAGAATAACTTAAAGAGTGTATCAGTCTGTAGTGGAAGGAAGGCGGGGTAGGGGTCGGCCTAGGAAAGGTTGGAGGGAGGGGTAAAGGAGGTTTTGTGTGCGAGGGGCTTGGACTTCCAGCAGGCATGCGTGAGCGTGTTTGATAGGAGTGAATGGAGACAAATGGTTTTTAATACTTGACGTGCTGTTGGAGTGTGAGCAAAGTAACATTTATGAAGGGGTTCAGGGAAACCGGCAGGCCGGACTTGAGTCCTGGAGATGGGAAGTACAGTGCCTGCACTCTGAAGGAGGGGTGTTAATGTTGCAGTTTAAAAACTGTAGTGTAAAGCACCCTTCTGGCAAGACAGTGATGGAGTGAATGATGGTGAAAGTTTTTCTTTTTCGGGTCACCCTGCCTTGGTGGGAATCGGCCAGTGTGATAATAAAAAAAAATTGTCGGTAAGTTTACCAATATTATTACATGATTCCCTTGCATGAAGAAAAAAGAAAACCTTAAGTGTCATTCACCCATCTCATCCTTAAATTTCGTTATTTCATTTGTGTGTGTGTGTGTGTGTGTGTGTGTGTGTGTGTGTGTGTGTGTGTGTGTGTGTGTGTGTGTGTGTGTGTGTGTGTGTGTGTGTGTGTGTGTGTGTGTGTGTGTGTGTGTGTGTGCGTGTACTCACCTAATTGTACTCACCTAGTTGTGGTTGCAGGGGTCGAGACACAGCTCCTGGCCCCGCCTCTTCACTGATCGCTACTAGGTCCTCTCTCTGATTCCAGAGCTTTGTCATACCTCTTCTTAAAACTATGTATGGTTCCTGCCTCAACTACATCACTTGCTAGGCTATTCCACTTCCTAACGACTCTATGACTGAAGAAATACTTCCTAACATCCCTATGACTCGTCTGAGTCTTCAGCTTCCAATTGTGACCCTTGTTTCTGTGTCCCCTCTCTGGAACAACCTGTCTCTGTCTACCTTATCTATTCCACGCAGTATTTTGTATGTCGTTATCATGTTTCCCCTGACCCGCCTGTCCTCCAATGTCGTCAGTCCGTTTTCCCTCAACCTTTCTTCGTAGGACATACCCCTGAGCTCCGGAACTAGACTTGTTGCAAACCTTTGCACTTTCTCTAATTTCTTGACGTGTTTGCCCAGGTGCGGGTTCCAAACTGGAGCTGCATACTCCAGTATGAGCCTAACGTACACAGTGTGTACGTCAGGCCCATACTGGAGTATGGGCCTGACGTTCCTTACTAGGGTATCGGAACGCTATTCTCAGGTTTGCCAGGCACCCATATGCTGCAGCAGTTATCTGGTTGATGTGTGCCTCCGGAGACATTCTCGGTGTTATGGTCACCCCAAGTTCTTTCTCCTTGAGGGAGGTTTGCAGTCCTTGGCCACCTAGTCTATACTCTATTTGTGGTCTTCTTTGCCCTTCTCCGATCTCCGTGACTTTGCACTTGGCAGGGTTGAATTCAAGAAGCCAGTTGCTGGACCACGTGTCCAGCCTGTCCAGGTCTCTTTGAAGTCCTGCCTGGTCCTCATCTGATTTAATTCTCCTCATTAACTTCACATCATCTGCGAACAGGGACACCTCTGAGTCTATCCCTTCCATCATGTCATTCACATATACTAGAAATAGCACTGGTCCTAGGACCGACCCCTGTGGGACCCCGCTCGTTGTTGCCTCCCTGTCAGGTATTCTCTGATCCATTGCAGTGCCCTTCTTGTTATACGTGCCTAGTCTCTTGAGAGGAACTGTGTCGAAGGCCTTCTTGCAGTCCAAGAAAATGCAATCAACCCACCCCTCTCTCTCTCGTGTCGCACTTCTGTAACTTCGTCATAGAACTCCAGAAGGTTTGTGACACAGGATTTGCCTTTCACGAATCCGTGCTGGTTATCGTTTATAATCTTATTCTGTTCCAAGTGCTCCACCACTCTCCTCATGATAATCTTCTCCATGAATTTGCATACTATACAGGTCAGTGACACTGGTCTGTAATTTGGTGCCTCTTTTCTGTCTCCTTTTTTAAAAATGGGAACTACATTTGCGGTCTTCCATACCTCAGGTAGTTGCCCAGTTTCAAGGGATGTGTTGAAGATTGTGGTTAATTTCACACACAGTATATCTGCTCCCTCCCTGAGGATCCACGGGGAGATGTTGTCCGGTCCCATTGCCTTTGATGTATCAAGGTCACTTAGCAGCTTCTTCACCTCCTCCTTAGTTGTGTGTATATCGTCCAGCACCTGTTGGTCTATTCCCTGTTGGTGTCCCCCTCTGTCCTGTCTTCCAAGAGTCCTTCCTGTCTCCACTGTGAATGCTTCCTTAAATCTCCTGTTGAGCTCCTCGCATACCTCTTGATCGTTTCTTGTGAGTTCCCCACCTTTCCTCAGCCTGATCACCTGGTCTTTGACTGTCGTCTTTCTCCTAATGTGGCTAAACAGCAGTTTCGGATCAGACTTGGCTTTCGATGCTATGTCATTTTCGTACTGTCGCTGGGCCTCCCTCCTTATCTGTGCATGTTCGTTTCTGGCTCTTCGACTGATCTCCTTGTTTTCCTGGGTCCTTTGCCTTCTATACCTCTTCCATTCTCTATGCACTTAGGTTTTGCCTCCCTGCACCTTTGGGTAAACCTAGGACTTGCTTTGGTCTTCCCATTGTTTCTGTTGCCCTTGGTAACAAACCTTTCCTCTGCCTCCTGCATTTTGTTGTTACATACTCCATCATTTCATTTACTGTCTTTCCTACCATTTCTCTGTCCCACTGCATACCTCCTGCAGGAAGTTCCTCATACCTGTGTAGTCCCCCCTTTTGCAGTTTGGCTTTTCCTATTCGACTCCTGTTACTCTCTCCACCTGTAACTCTACTATGTAATCAAAACTCAGGACTACGTGGTCACTAGCTCCTAGGTGCCTCTCATATGTGATGTCATCAATGTCTGAGCTACTCAGGGTGAACACAAGGTCCAGTCTTGCTGGTTCATCCTCCCCTCGCTCTCTGGTAGTGTCCCTGATGTGTTAATGCATGAGATTTTCCAGTACCACATCCATCATCTTGGCTCTCCGTGTTTCAGGGCCCCCATGAGGCTCCAGGTTTTCCCAATCGATCTCCCTGTGGTTGAAATCACCCATAACCAGTAACTTTGCTCTGCACGTTTGAGCTGTTCGTGCCACCTCCGCCAGTGTGTCCACCATCGCTCTGTTGTTCTCATCATATTCCTCTCTTGGCCTCCTGCAGTTCTGTGGTGGGTTATACACCACAGCAATGACTACCTTATGTTACCCAGATTGAATTGTGCCTGCTATGTAGTTCCTTTCTCCAGTCTCGTCCATGCCCTCCATTTCCTCGAAGCTCCATTGATTTTTTATGAGCAGTGCAACCCCTCCTCCCCCTCTGCTCTTTCTATTTTTCCTCAGGATCTGATATCCCGGTGGGAAGAATTGCTCCTGTTATTGTCTCAGTGAGTTTCGTTTCTGTGACTGCTATGATGTCCGGGGACTTCTCGTTGATTCTTTTGTGCTATTCCCCGTATTTATTTGCTATTCCATCTACGTTTGTGTACCACACCTTCAGCTTCTTGTCTATCATGGTGGACCTGGGAGAATATTAGGGTTGGGAGGTGGGAGTCCTGGGGGGAGTTATGGGGTTTGTGGTGTGGGTGGGATTTGTGGTGGGGGTGAGGAGCTGCTGTGGCAGTGGGGTTTGTGATGTGGGGGGCGGGGGCAGAGGAAACAGTGTGTGGGTGTTGGTTGAGATTGTTCAGCTGCATTGGGGTTTTCACAGTGTGGGTGGAGTTTGTGGTGGGAGGGGGGGAAGAGGAAATAGTGTGTGGGTTTTGGTTGAGGTTGTTCAGTCGCTTCATGGTTGTTGTGGTTGGAGTCCTTCTGTGGGTGTCTCTGTAGTGTGTATTTGTCCTTCCACCTGAGTCTGGGTTCTGCTCGTCCTCATCGATGCCTCCCATTCCTCCTTTCGTTTTCGTACCCTCTCTCTGTCTCGTCCTTTCCTCCTTTGCAATGGAAGTACACGCTCTGGTACTCTGATTTGTCCCTCAGTTGTGCTTTCTCCTGCAGGACCCTGGTTCGAGCTGATTCTGCCTTGAAGACTACTTTGACAGGCCATCTCCTTCTGCGTGCAAACCACCCAATTCTCCGAAAATTTGCTACCTGAGTCATGTCTCCCTCTCCTATTGCTTTCAAGATACCTTCGATCGCTTTCTTCTCCCCCTGGATTCTTTCATCATAGGTTTCCCCTTCAACTTCTTGGAGCCCGTAGACAAACACTGACCTCTCCCTCTCCTCCTCCCACTGTGTCTCTCTTTGTGTCCTCTGAGGTGTTTTATTTCCTTCCCTAGAGATGTTCCTGCCTTCAACCCCTGCCATTGCTGCAGCCCCTATGCTCAGTGGACTGTCTTCCCTGCTCAGCTGTTCCTTGCCATTGTAGTTGACTGTTAGAGCCTCTGCACAAGTCTTGTCTCCTGCAATGACTGCAGGCTTCACGATTGGTCTTCCTGTACTCATCTTTTCCTGAATCCCTACAGCCCCCTCGTCTGTGACTTGTATAGAAGTCCCTGATGTCATTCCTGTGCTGTCATGTGTCTCTCTATTCTGTTTCAGGTTTTTTAGCTCCTCTTCTAAGCACTTTATCTTATCTTCTGCTGCTAGGACTTGTAGTCCTCAGTTCCTGCTCTCTTCAGCTATCCTCTCCTCCATTAGCCTGCCGAGCTCAGCTAGCTTCCTTCCCCACTCTTCCTCCAGTTTTGTGAGCTCTACCTCCCATTCTTCCCTCCCAGGTTCCTCCCTCCTGGGTTTGACCTCCAGACCCCTGGGTCTACGCCCTCTTGGGTTACCCATTTTTTTTACCACGGAAAGGAGCTTGTGTGTGAGAGGGAGGGAGAAAGAGAGTTAGAGAGAGAGGGAGAGAGAATGCTGGGAGGGGAGTGGGGAGGAAGGGGAGTTAGGGGAGGCCAAGGGAGGGAAGGGAAGATGAATGAAAGGTGTGTGTGTGAGGAGGGGAGAGAGAAGATAGAAAGGAAGAGAGCAGAGGGAGGGGAAAGATGGGAAGAGAGGGAGAGAGAGAAAGGTAGCGAGAGAGAGAGAGAGAGAGAGAGAGAGAGAGAGAGAGAGAGAGAGAGAGAGAGAGAGAGAGAGAGAGAGAGAGAGAGAGAGAGAGAGAGAGAGAGAGAGAGAGGAGGAGGAGGTGCATTTCCTTCTTAAATCGCTTGACCAAGAAAAGGCTGTGGGCCCAGACAAGTTGAGCCCTAGATTGCTGAGAAGATGTGCAGACCAGCTAGCAGCACCTCTAACTCGCATCTTTCAGCACTGCCTAGTACAGTGTAAATGGCCCTCTGTGGAAAGAGGCAAATGTAGTCCCTGTTCACAAAAAGAAGAGCAGAGCAGAAATCAGCAACTACAGACCAGTGTCACTCCTGTCAGTCACTAGTAAGATCCTTGAAACAATAATCTCAAGACAAATGGCAGAGTTTTTTGTCTACCACTCACTACTTTGTGATCGTCAATATGGCGTCAGGAAAGGTTACTCTGCTGCTGATCTGTTGGTAAACCTCTCCACTAAGTGGCACAAGTCACTGGATGAATCCAAAGTCAGCTGTGTGGTAGCACTGGACATTGCTGGTGCTTTCGATCGGGTGTGGCACCAGGGCCTCTTAACGAAACTTCAAGCATTGGGAATTGCAGGCTCTACGCTATGTCTCCTCAGTGATTACCTTCATGGTAGATCTCAAAGTGTAGTTCTCAATGGAACGGAATCAGCAAGACATCCTATTGGGGCAAGTGTTCCACAAGGAAGCGTGCTGGGACCATTGTTACGGAATGTCTACTTCAACGGCCTTCTTCATCTCATCCCAGAATCACATGCATATACAGATGACTGTACACTGACATTCACTTATCCAAGAGAAGAAATGCCAGCTGCTCTAAGCTACATCAATCACTAGCTAAGAGCTATATCAGCTTGGGGAAATAGATGGCAAGTAACATTTGCACCTGAGAAAACGCAAATGATGGTCGTCTCTAGGCACCATGATGGTAATGCTGGTGCAGTAGTAAGGATGAATGTGAGCGTGTTGGCACCTGGAGAAGAAGTTGATATCCTTGGGGTGAAATTTGACTCTAAACTAACCATGAAGAACCATGTTGTAAATCTAGCAAACAAGGCAGCCAGGAAGCTTACAGCACTTCGCCGTATCTCGCATCTGCTTGACAGTAGGGGTTGCAAGATTCTGTACGAGGCACAAGTACGCTCACACCTTGAGTATGCTCCACTTTCTTGGTTTGCCTGCCCCCCTCTCATCTGCGACTGCTTGACAGAGTGGAGAACAGAGCAAGACGTCTCATCTCTCGCCTGGACCCATCCTGGATAGATCTGTCATTTCAGCAGAGCCTTCAACACAGGAGGGATGTGAGTGGCCTTACTGTTATGTATAAAGCCAATATTGTCAAAGTACCACATTTGGATCCACTTCGAGGACAGCGTGAAACAAGCTTTTATGCCACAAGACGGGCAGAAAGCAGCAACTTCACTCTGGCTGTACCCTTCTCCAGAACATCACTCCATCTGAGATCATATATACCCAGGATGACTCGAGTATGGAACACATTCGTACAGCATAATGATGTCAACGAGATAACGTCAGTTGATCAAATGAAAATGCTGGCTCACAGATGGCTCCAACTTCATCCTGTTCCCTACTTGTATGTCTCATAACAATAAAAATGCTTTCAAATCAGCTGATGTAGGTAACAGCTCTTAGCTTGTCAATAAAGTTAGGAATCCTTAACCTGTAAATAGCTTGTCAATAAAACTAGGGATCCTTAACCTTGTCAAACCCTGTGTAAAAGAGAGAGAGAGAGAGAGAGAGAGAGAGAGAGAGAGAGAGAGAGAGAGAGAGAGAAAGAGAGAGAGAGTGTGTGTGTGTGTTAATATGTGTGTCTAAGTTTTTTTTTAGTTAGCATAATTTGATACATGTGCAATGTTCTGCTACACTATTCTGTATGACAGTTACACAGCGGTTTTACAGTTCCATGAAAAATCTAAATTCCACCAACATAATTCCTAAACCACTTCCACATCACCTTTATATGGAGAAGTTTTTATGAACAGTTTGTCTTCAGCTTCCATTTATCATCTTAGGAGTCTTAACTGCGCTCCTGGGATTGTGCGTATCAAGGAAAAGCAATTTTGAATGTGTGTGTGTGTGTGTGTGTGTGTGTGTGTGTGTGTGTGTGTGTGTGTGTGTGTGTGTGTGTGTGTGTGTGTGTGTGTGTGTGTGTGTGTGTGTGTGTGTGTGTGTGTGTGTGTCTTCGTGTGTGTGTGTGTGTGTGCGTGTGTGTGTGTGTGTATGTGTGTGTGTGTATGTGTGTGTGTGTGTGTGTGTGTGTATGTGTGTGTGTGTGTGTGTGTGTGTGTGTGTGTGTCAACAATATTACATTGTTTGTGTGTGTAAGGAAAAAATCAACTATGTATGTGTCACGACAATACTGCTGTGTTTGTGTGTTAACACAATACTACTGTGTTTGTGTGTGTTAACACAATACTACTGTTTTTGTGTGTTAACATAATACTACTGTCCTGACTCAAGAAATCGTAATGACACGATTGCAAACAAACCATACCCCCGGCCGGGATTGAATCCGCGGTCATAGAGTCTCAAAACTCCAGCCCGTCGCGTTAGCCACTAGTGGCTAACGCGACGGGCTGGAGTTTTGAGACTCTATGACCGCGGATTCAATCCCGGCTGGGGGTATGGTTGGTTTACAATACTACTGTCTTTGTGAGTGTTAACACAAAACTACTGTGTTTGTGTGTTAACACAATACTACTCTGTTTGTGTGTGTTAAGACAATACTACTGTGTTTGTGTGTTAAGACAATACTACTGTGTTTGTGTGTGTTAAGACAATACTACTGTGTTTGTGTGTGTTAAGACAATACTACTGTGTTTTTGTGTTAACACAATACTACTGTGTTTGTGTGTGCTAACACAATACTACTGTGTTTGTGTGTTAACACAATACTACTGTGTTTGTGTGTGTTAACACAATACTACTGTGTTTGTGTGTTAACACAATACTACTGTGTTTGTGTGTTAACACAATACTACTGTGTTTGTGTGTGTTAACACAATACTACTGTGCTTGTGTGTGTTAACACAATACTACTGTGTTTGTGTGTAACACAATACTACTGTGTTTGTGTGTTAATACAATACTACTGTGTTTGTGTGTTAACACAATACTACTGTGTTTGTGTGTGTTAACACAATACTACTGTTTTTGTGTGTTAACACAATACTACTGTCCTGACTCAAGAAATCGTAATGACACGATTGCAAACAAACCATACCCCCGGCCGGGATTGAACCCGCGGTCATAGAGTCTCAAAACTCCAGCCCGTCGCGTTAGCCACTAGTGGCTAACGAGACGGGCTGGAGTTTTGAGACTCTATGACCGCGGATTCAATCCCGGCCGGGGGTATGGTTGGTTTACAATACTACTGTGTTTGTGAGTGTTAACACAAAACTACTGTGTTTGTGTGTTAACACAATACTACTGTGTTTGTGTGTGTTAAGACAATACTACTGTGTTTGTGTGTGTTAAGACAATACTACTGTGTTTGTGTGTGTTAAGACAATACTACTGTGTTTGTGTGTGTTAAGACAATACTACTGTGTTTGCGTGTTAACACAATACTACTGTGTTTGTGTGTGCTAACACAATACTACTGTGTTTGTGTGTTAACACAATACTACTGTGTTTGTGTGTGTTAACACAATACTACTGTGTTTGTGTGTTAACACAATACTACTGTGTTTGTGTGTTAACACAATACTACTGTGTTTGTGTGTGTTAACACAATACTACTGTGCTTGTGTGTGTTAACACAATACTACTGTGTTTGTGTGTAACACAATACTACTGTGTTTGTGTGTTAAGAGAATACTACTGTGTTTGTGGGTGTTAACACAATACTACTGTGTTTGTGTGTTAACACAATACTACTGTGTTTGTGTGTATTAACACAATACTACTGTGTTTGTGTGTTAACACAATACTACTGTGTTTGTGTGTGTTAACACAATACTACTGTGTTTGTGTGTTAACACAATACTACTGTGTTTGTGTGTATTAACACAATACTACTGTGTTTGTGTGTTAACACAATACTACTGTGTTTGTGTGTATAGATATGCTTGGATATGCAACCTACAACATTTTCTTCGAATCCCCATCACACAGTTTCATCCATATCTTTCAGTCAGTTTTCGAGAAATAGGCCGAGTCATAGCGACGAATCAGACATACGTGATTCCAAAGAGCTTTCGAATTGGTTACGAATGATTTATATGAGTTCACTAACGTGTGGCCTTTTCTTATATTAAATTATAATTCATGCTAAAAGTAGCGATAACTAAAGCACACACACACTCACATACATACAAACACACATGCGGAAGCGAACACATACATGACCATGCACGTTCACCTACCCAGTCTTAGCGAAGTTGGCCCAGTAAGTCATCATTCGTCTGGAGAGTTCCTGTTCCTCCACCGTATATGATTTTTCAGGGTTTAGAGGCTGGCCAAAGAGGAAGCTGATCTCGTCGCCGTGAAGAACGCCCATCCACTTAGGCCAGACGTGCTGTGAGGAGCGATGCGTGTAGTAATACATGTAGACATTGTTCCCGGCCAAGGCGTAGTGGTAAGCGAACTCGTTGACGTTGCAGGTAAAGTGATAGTCTCCCACCATCTTGTCAATAGCATTGCGGTACATTACGCCGTCGTCTGGAGAAAGCCAGTCTGTGTACTCGAACATAATGGCTTGGCGAACTACTTCGTTGAAGTACGGATGGAGTTCCCGTACTGAGCTTTCAAATTCTGGCCGTGTCACTGTGATTTCTTCCTCAAGGCGAAAAATGTTTGAGAGAAAATATATGATAAACCAATAACCTTCCTCAGTGTTACTGCCCATCATGATGTTGGTCTTCTTGAAGTTTTTATCTTTAAGGGATTTGCTGGGTCGTTCGTCAAGAAAAGCGCCGTCAATGATAGGCACGAATGGGAACTCACATATATGAGAAGATGGTTCATTATGGACTAGAGTCTTGGCATCAGTCTCGCGGAGACAGTTAACAACAGCGGTCAGGTTATTAGGGTCATGTGGGCATCCCACAGCCTCGGCAAGACGTAACCCTCGCAGCACACTTTCTTCCTTTGTGATGATGGCCCAGGGTGCAGTTGCTGACCCTGACTGCATAATAGCCTGACTGTATAGGTTGCGGGAGAGTGGAGACAGTAGATGCATACTCACACTTACAGCACCGGCAGACTCGCCAAATAGAGTAATGTTATCAGGATTGCCACCGAAGAAGCGGATGTTATCATGAATCCACTGCAGCGCCATGAGTTGATCGAAGAGGCCAGCATTGCCAGGTACATCAGAGTTCATCATGTAGAGGAAACCAAGCGAGGCGACGCGGTACTGCGGTGCCACCATGATCACCTGCTGCTCTGCCGCAAACATTTTGTAGTCATAAACATCGAGCGTGGAAGTGCCTGAGTAGAAGCCACCCCCATATATCCACACCATCACTGCAGCATTCCGTGGACGCGGTTTCGGAACTACCACGT
The DNA here is from genome assembly GCF_038502225.1 of Cherax quadricarinatus. Classification (NCBI taxonomy): domain Eukaryota; kingdom Metazoa; phylum Arthropoda; class Malacostraca; order Decapoda; family Parastacidae; genus Cherax; species Cherax quadricarinatus. Next base: position 10,856,624 of record NC_091313.1, on the reverse strand, counting down.
TGATGTAGAGACAATCCTCGCTCATCTCGGTGTTGGGATTCCACATGGTTGAGCCATTGAATTCACCGAAGAAAGTGTCTGGAAGCTGGACGCAGGATTTCGGTAGCATGGTTGTATCCTTAACGCCATGCCAGCGGTCGATGGGTCGTGGATGACGGAAGCGGAGATCTCCGATGGGTGGCTGGGCGAAGGGAATGTTATACCAAGCGTCGACCTGGCGGCCCTTAGCTGTGGTAAGCGTAGTACCTCGCACTGCTCCCTTCAGCGTCTGCACGACCAAGGGGTCACGGGCCTCTGCCCCGTACACCACTGTCACCATCACCCACGCCACCACCATCACGCTCTGCCACGCCATCACTCTGTAACATAAACACATTTTTTATGCCACTAAACGTATTACACAATAAATAAGGGAACAAATAGTATCTAAAACAAGATCTTTGAGGAGAATACTTATGCGAGAACTGTTTTTTTTCCATAAACAGCTTTTGTCTGTTTCATTTAATACTTAAAATTATATTTCAGCTTTATAAAAAAAGTAATAAAACTTTTTAGGTCGTGCCTGCCCTAACAAGCCAAACTTTAACACAAGGTATGGAAAAAAGACACTTATGTACACATCAGGACATTTATTAGATGAATCGTTGCGCCACGAGTGGCTTCTAAAATTTATTTGCTTAAACTGAACTGTGAATATCTGCTGAGATTTTTAATAGTAATTAATGAAGTGTGACTCGAGCCTGGTAAATACATTAAACCTCTGCTTCTTCTTCTTCTTATGACCAGAGCTTTGGTAAGATGGGTAAGGAAGGATGGGTAAGGATAGAAATATTGGAAAAGGGTGGGAGGGGGGAGAGAGGTAGGATATAAAAGGTAAGTGGCCCAACCACTTTGGTGTAATTTAAAAGGTGTATGTGGAATAATAAAATATTCTTGAAGGGGTATAATACTAACCCATCAGAGTCACATAGATATAACAGATATATAAGTACATGACTCTGAATTGGTAGTAAATATACAAGTTGCAATTGTTTTTTTTTTTTTTTTGCGATTGCACAACGGATATTTAAACGACAATGAAGGCAATAATTTTCTGGCCAGTTTATAAATAATTACTTGACACATTAGCTTCTTACAAGGTGGTGTCCAGCCATAGTAAATGTAGCATAATTTTAACAGTAGAATGTTATACAAGATGTCTCCCTAATTGGGGGCGATGATTTTCTTAGTAAACATAGAAGGGTTCTGGTGTTACCCAATCATCTTCATCTGCAGGGAGGTTGCTCAAGATCATTGGTCGATGGTAATCGTCTTTATGGATGAAGCGACGGACCCTCTGTGGGAGAGTCATTCTTTGAGTCCTCTGAGGAGGAGTATTGATGATATAATCCGTGGTATTTTCAACTTGGAGAGGATGTTCTCTATCTGGCATGTAGAGTTCTTGCATTGCATAGAGTTGTTTCTTCTTCAGGGTATCAAGGCGTACATTTAAGGCAGTAATATCTTGTTGTACGTGTAAATCTGCCATTTTAACTCTGTCTCTCCTCCTGGTGCTCGTAATAACCTCTGCTCATTTAATAGAAATTAATAAAGTGTAAAATGAGCCTGTTGTACACACTGAAGCTCTGTTGTAAGTGTTCTCGTTTAATAGTAAGTAATGAAGCGTAAAATGAGCCTGGTACATTGAAACTCCGCTGTAAATACTCTCGTTTAACAACAGTTAATGAAGTGTAAAATGGTACACACAATGAACTTCTGCTGTAAGTGGTCTCGTTTAACAGAAATTAATGAAGTGTAAAATGAGCCTGGTGCACGCAGTGTGTGTTCTCGTATAATCACTTAACTAAAACCATACACACACATACTAACACCATACACACACATACTAACACCATACACACACATACTAACACCATACACACACATACTAACACCATACACACACATACTAACACCATACACACACATATCAACGTATCGTGCATATTTTCTCCACGTATAATTAGGAGCAACCAACTTTACTGTGGAATGGAAAAATATTGAATCATTCAAAGGTGAAGCAATCTTAATCTCCAATATAAAACAAATTCATTTGGAAGTCTTCTTGACCTGCAGTCATGTTGCATGAACACGTGAATGTTAAGGTTGGTTGGTTACTTAATGGGGTTTTAAGCCTATCATCTATACTTGGGTCATTAAGGCTGCCTGTAACCTATTCACCACCACACAAGAATATTTTGATCTCTGAAATAGGAATGAAAGCAAACTCTCAGCATTTACGCTGAGAGAAATACACATCTCGGTGTATAGATCCGGTTCATGATAACTAATACCTAGCGTGATAATGACTAATATTTTCGGTAACAAGTGTCTAGAGAGAAAGAGAGAGAGAGAGAGACAGAGAGGGGGGGGGAGGAGGAGGGTGAACTTGAGTTGCTGAGATACTTCATGAACAGCTTCGGAGCTGCGAAATACAGTGTGTCAGTCCCTAATAATCATCAGTACCCAGGGTTGAGCAAGTGTCTCAGCGAGGATCATCACGCTGCTCTAATCTACATTAAGAATCTACGTTACTTACACCAAGTGGAGTGTATCTAAAAGTGTATATACAACGAGTGGAGTGTATCTATCAGTGTTTATACACCGAGTGGAGTGTATCTATCAGTGTTTATACACCGAGTGGAGTGCATCAGTGTTTATACACCGAGTAGAGTGTATCTATCAGTGTTTATACACCGAGTGGAGTGGATCTATCGGTGTTTATGCACCGAGTGAAGTGTATCAATCAGTGTTTATACACCGAGTGGAGAGTATCTATCAGTGTTTATACACCGAGTGGAGTGTATCAGTGTTTATACACCGAGTGGAGTGTAAATATCAGTGTTTATACACCTAGTGGAGTGTATCTATCAGTGTTTATACACCTAGTGGAGTGTATCAGTGTTTATACACCGAGTGGAGTGTATCAGTGTTTCTACACCGAGTGGAGTGTATCAGTGTTTCTACACCGAGTGGAGTGTATCAGTGTTTCTACACCGAGTGGAGTGTATCAGTGTTTATACACCGAGTGGAGTGTATCAGTGTTTATACACCGAGTGGAGTGTATCAGTGTTTATACACCGAGTGGAGTGTATCAGTGTTTATACACCGAGTGGAGTGTATTTATCGGTGTTTATACACCGAGTGGAGTGTATCTATCGGTATATATATACACCGAGTGGAGTGTATCTGTCAGTATATATACAACGAGTGGAGTGCATTTGATAGCTACACTCCACTTGTTGTATATACTGATACACTCCACTTGGTGTATATACACTGATAGATGCACTTCACTCGTTGTATATACACTGATAGTGTATATACAACGAGTGGAGTGTATCAGTATATACAACAAGTGGAGTGTATCACTATATACAAGTAGTGTATCTATCAGTGTATATACAACGAGTGAAGTGCATCTATCAGTGCATATACACCAAGTGGAGAATATCAGTATATACAACAAGCGGAGTGTATCAGTATATACAACAAGTGGAGTGTATCTATCAGTGTACATACACCGAGTGGAGTTAAACAACAATCAGTGTTATAAGTTCTTATGTTAAGTGTTAACACAGAGGTGGTGACAGCAAGTGTGTTAACATGGTGGTGGTGACAGCAAGTGTGTTAACATGGTGGTGGTGACAGCAAGTGTGTTAGCATGGAGGTGGTGACAGCAAGTGTGTTAGCATGGAGGTGGTGACAGCAAGTGTGAACATCTGGAACAAATTGTTGATACTGAGTATTAGTGCTTCCGAGTTATATAACGTGCTCAGTTGAGTTTCAGCACCACCTGGGGGCCCATGTAACCCCTGGGAAGTCGTGTCCCACCTGGAGGGATGCTGTATCACCTGTGGCCCAAGTGCCAACTGGGGGCTCCAGTCTCGCCTGAAGTCTCGAGAAGGCCCGAGCACCACCTGGGGACCCTCAGTACCTCCTTGCAACCCCAGCATCTACTGAGAGTCCCAGGACCTCCTAGCACCCCTAGAACCCCCTAGCAGCCCCAGCGCCCCCTGGGGCCCCAGCACTACTTGGATAAGCTTGTCATCATGCATCATCAACCAACATGGGAAGGTGAGTTTGGTTGTAGACAAGTGAAAGATGATGTAAGTTCCACTGTACTGAGAGAATGATTTATAGTGTCACTAGTTTTCATTTTACAAGTTGAGAACACCAGCAGAAAGTTCAGGTGAAGGGCGTAACTGGGGATACTTCCTGAAGGTGCAGGTTGAAGAGTATAATTAGGGATATTTGTATAGTACGTGTAGAAGGTACCAGTAATATTATTGGTGTTTACCTTGCAGGTAAGTGAAAGCTCGTCGTGGAGGAATCAACACTTCATCAGTAAGGTTAGTTCATGTTTTACACTCGTTACTATTTGCGTTTGCACCGTTAAGGAGCATCTGTTATGTAGTGCGCATAACGAATTTCAGTAATGAAAAGTAATAGGAGTAGTTGTCAGTCTGAGTTTAAGAATGCGATATATTGTTTCTCTCGATACGGGAGGGTTTAAGTAACCTCGTCCAGAGGTCGTCAGAACAACTTCTGGTTCAGATGAACCTGGTCATCGAAGACTCCATGTCCTTATGTTGGCAGTTTTGCATATGAATATATTTTAACTTGCCATTCCTGGGTAAAATTCATGCGAGGCTTCATTCCTTTAAATCAGTGAATTAGCCGTTTAGGATGAGCTCTTGTGTGTCTGTAAGTCTTAACATCTTAGTAAATCGTCGTTAATCAAAATATCTGGCCGCCCCGCATGTTGTTAATCTGATCATAAACACTGTTAGAAAATATATTTTCAAGGTGAAAAACCTCCTTAAAATAAACAGGGTTTACAAGAATTAACAAGCTCCTGACGTCTGAATGTTGTGTCTTTGTACGTTCGACACACAAAGCAAAATATTTCAAAACAGGTGTTTTTATTTTTTTTTTTTGCCAGTCTTGGTGATTCTTCACATTTTTCATACTAGTGATAAAACTTTGCAGTGGTACGAGCGTTACGCTGGGGTCTAGAGGTAATACACAACTCATGAGAAGACACTCGCAGCCCAAGTTAGGGCTCGTGAACCATTGATTTAGATATTTAAAACTGTGTTCCTTAAAAACTATTTCCTTGACTCACTGTAACATCACATACACTCAAGGCCAAATTCCAGTGTCTAATCGAGAAAAAAGTCTCCTATTAGAATCTAAAACAATATAACAGGCAAGCTAATTTAAAGATTTGATTCGTTAATCAAGTCATACTGTAATAATTTAAGCAGATTCATTCTATCAATTAAATATGCAACAAAACCAGTAAATCTATTTGACGCTGACCTGATCAACGTGACTGTGCCTGCTAATTATTTTGGTGTACTGTAGTTCACATAGCACTACACATATATCCCCTGCACTCTTCACTTTGTTCCTCTCGCTGGTTTTTAACCTGCCACAGTGGAAACTTGAACCTCACACTTGTGACTTGTGTGAGGTTAGAGGAAGCAACGAAACACATAAGACTGGATTTTGTGTTTAAACATTGATACACATTGATAACAAAATAGATTTGTAGGTGTTTTAATTGTATAATTACTTGAAATGGAGGAACTCCTTTACTTGTTCAGGTGTTTTGTATTTTCAAGAGAAAAAGGATCATTTACTCTGGGCTTTCTCTTCAAAACTTTAAACTTCTCACTTGGCAGTTGACCAAAATAGACAGACAGAACAGGGAAGTATAATTGAATAGCACCTTTAATTCTGTTTAATCTCTTCCGTAAAACTGTTTTCTACAATGTGTTTCAGTAGTGATGGCCAGGCCCGCGAGACACAGTGTACTGTGCAACTTGTCTTCAAAATAACATTATGTACAAGAAATGATTAGTTATTCCGTGCTGTACATAAGCTTAAGGCTTTGTAAAATGTAATATACCGAGCAGCTGTCGGTAAACATTATCATTTAAATAATTTAGACATGCTAAAGAGAACAGTCTCGTTTTCTATTTGTCATTATAAAGATCTGTTAAATCAGAGTTTGTTTTCCTATAAAAAGAGAATCTCGGCCCATATCTTATAAACTCTTAAGATTCTGCATCGGGAAAGCCATCGAAGTTCAGTGTGATGCAGTGTATGGGAATGACCATCTGCGTCTAACACGGCACTGCAAACAGCAGTGTTTTCAGTGACGTTCCCTTATGGGTGGTGTTAGTTTCACCGATTTTAGAACCTCGCCAAAACTCTAAAGAATATCCTTGGAAGGTAAAGACTAACAGTGAATATGTCATTCCAAGTACAGTGTCAGCATTGCTGTATTGACCCTGGGGAAGGACCTGGGGCAGAGAGAGTGCAGATTAGGAAGGAATAGAAAAAAAAGGTACCAATTCAGAGGAAAAATAACTTAATGAAAATTTCTTTGCAATCTAGTGAAGTTACGTATAGCTACGTGAATTTTGTTTGATATATATACAACACACAGTATCGTAGTGTACTGCTGCATGAATCTTGTATCAGGTGGGCGATCAGATATTGATAGCGAGTGATGCTGGAGGAAGGTCACCTACCCTTGCACCGACCGCATGAATTATTTCAGTCCATTACTCTGTATTAAAGCAATCAATTTCTTGCTTCTATTTCTGTTTATTTATCCTTTATTAAAATAACCAGTTTCTTGCTGCTTCCATTTGTAAGTTATTTACTCTATATTATGACAACCAGTTTCTTGCTTCTGACTATTTCTATGCCAGTTTTTTTTGCCTTTGTTTTCAGAATAAGTTCGCCACGGAAGATACACAATAAATCCGCAGAAAGCAAAACATGAAGTTTGTATTCTTCGGCAGTGCTATTAGTGGGTGTCAGACAGCTGCACCTGACCATCTTACACCATATATACGAGTGTTTTACTAACTACATTCTTATTTCCAACATTTTTTTTATCTTTAAATGAACTTTGGGCAATTTTTTTTTTTCGTCAGTCCTCGTCCTCCCCTTCCACAAGGAGTCAGTGCCATACTATTAATATTTTCCTCATGAACCAGCTATTCCTCGCAATCCTCACCTGTAATTTCTTTACAATTAACCAGTCCAGTTTGCGGTGTCCAAATACACAATAATGCGACACACTGTATATTTTTGACTTTGTTGTATTTATTAAGATCAGCGTAACAAAGAAAATTTTTAAAAAAGAAAAATTCTCGCAACAGATATATAAATATTGACATGAGAGAAAAATTTATTTTTTTTCGTAGACTATACGTGATACCAGCTGGAATTTTATTTATTTTTTTTTTGTGACGGATATATCCCCCAAAAGATTGGTATCATGGAGAGGAAATCTTCACCTTTGATGCAAACTCAGTGTTAATTGCATTCACCATATTCAAAGTGTCTTCAAATATGCCATTTTTATTTTCCAGTGTGATATGAAATACACAAAAATGATTTGCAATGTAATACGCAATTAAATATGATGACAGTTGTGCTTTATCATTAAATTTAATAATAACGTGTGCTGATGACTTTCATGAAACAGAGTAAATTCTACACATTTTCTTCTATTCCTATCATCGAATAACCAAGCTCGTCTTGGGTCAATAAATCCATGTAGTGAGCAGCAGTTACAGTGCAAAACAGTTATTGGTGTGGCGAGCATAAGTGTGTTCGTATACGCATGTGGACAACTCCCAAGTCGTCTCGCCCACCTAAACATTATTACATTACAAAAGATGGTGTAAATACCTGGATGCTCCTTGAAGGGGCGACCTTGAACCTAGGAAGTAAGGAAGATTAAAAAGTGGTCATTGGTGGTATCGACTCTCGTAGTGCGAATTCCTCTACGTGTTTTCCTTCTACAATCCCGTATGAAAATGGCATAAAAATTTAGGCTGCGGAAGATCTCTGTGATTATGAATCGAGCCTTCCAGAAGTTGGGGCTGTAGACTGTAAGAGTCATTCACAACAACAATAACCACCACCCCTTCCTTTTGTATCTAGGGGAGTGGTGAGACCAGAAATGAGTATTCTGCGTAGTGGCTCCACAGCAAACACAAATTAACAATTGATGTTACTAGCAGTTTCTATTACAACAAATGAGTATGATCATAGGGTTCTCGGTCATCTTGATCCTTGGGAGTATTTACATGCGAGTCCTTGACATCCCTGAGGAAGAATCCTGGATGAAGTGTATGGATGACATTCTCATCAAGTTACCCGACACACTTAATATCATCTGGCTCAGACGATCTCAGTGCTATCAAGTCTTCAATTTAGTTCATCCTAATAAGCCGAACTTTCCGAATACGCCGAATTCTCTTAATTATTTTTGGATAAATCTTAACTGAAAATTCTCACCTAACGTAGCTTAACCTTGCGTGCTTTTTTTTTAACCCCTGATTAAGATATTTATATCATAGATCAGTTTAAATTTATTTAATATTTAAAATCAGTGATGTATATTTTTTTTATGCTCAGATTGAATTTCGCGAAGTCATGACAAAAATTTTCTCTGCTTATTCGGCAGAAAACACCCTTGTTTATTTTAGGTCAAACTCGCCGGTTCAGCTTTTTCTGCACCCCCCCCCCCCACACACACACAACGAACCCAGGAAAATAAATAGATTATTTGAAGAGGCAGAAACGAGTAAGCACAGATTAGGAGGGAGGCCCAGCTACAGTACGAAAATAACATAGCATCGAAAGTCAAGTCTGACCCGAAACTCCTGTATAGCCACATCAGGAGGAAGACAACAGTTTAGGACCAGGTGATCAGGCTGAGGAAAGAAGGTGGAGAACTCGCAAGAAACGACGAAGTATGTGAGGAGCTGAACACGAGATTTAAGGAAGTATTTACAGTGGAGACAGAAGGGACTCTGGGAAGACGGAACAGAGAGGGACACCAACAAGTGTTGGTTGAAATATACACAATCGAGGAGGAGGAAAAGAAACTGCTATGTGACCTTGATACACATCTCTTGAAACTGGGCAACTACCTGAGGTGTGGAAGACGCTAAATGTAGTTCCCATGTTTAAAAAAAGGAGACAGAAGCGAAGCACTAAACTATAGATCTGTGTCACTGACGTGTACAGTATACAAAGTAATGGAGATGATTATTAGGAGAGTGGTGGAACACCTACAACTGAACAAGATTATAAACGACAACCAGCACGGATTCATGGAAGGCAAATCCTGTGTCGTAAACCTACTGGAGTTTTATGACAAGGTAACAGATGTAAGACACGAGAGAGAGGGGTGGGTTGATTGCATCTTCTTGGACTGCAAGAAGCCCTTCGACACAGTTCCTCACAAGAGATTAGTGCAGAAGCTAGAGGATCAGGCACGTATAACAGGAAGGTCACTGCAATGGATCAGAGAATACCTGACGGGGAGACAACGACTCATGGTAAGTGATGAGGTATCACAGTGGGCGCCTGTGACGAGCGGGGTTCCACAGGGGTCCGTCCTAGGACCAGTGCTATTTTTGGTATATGTGAATGACATGATAGAAGGGATAGACTCGAGGTGTCCCTGTTCGCAGATGATGTGAAGCTAATGAGGAGAATTAGATCCGACGAGGATCAGGCAGGACTACAAAGAGACCTGGACAGGCTGGATACGTGGTCCAGCAACTGGCTCCTCGAATTTAACCCCGCCAAATGCAAAGCCATGAAGATCGGGGAAGGGTAAAGAAGACCACTGAGAGATTATAGGCTAAGCGGCCAAAGACTATAATCCTCATTCAAGAAAAAAGATTTTGGGGTGAGTATAATGCCGAGCACGTCTCCAGAAGCACACACCAACCAGATAACTGGTGCAACATATGGGCGCCTAGCAAACCTGAGAATAGCTTTCCGATACCTCGGTAAGGAATCGTTCAAGACATTGTATACCGTGTGCGTCAGGCCCCCACTGGAGTATGCAGCACCAGTTTAGAACCCACACCTATTCAAACATGTAAAGAAATTAGAGAAAGTATAAAGGTTTGCGACAATTCTAGTTCCAGTGATGAAAGGTTAAGGGAAATCGGTCTGACGACACTGGAGGACAGGAGGGTTAGGGAAGACATGATAACGACATGCAAAATACTGCGAGGAATGGGGAAGGTGGACAGAAACAGGATGCTCCAGAGAGGGGACACAGAAACAAGTGGTCACAATTGGAAGTTGAAGACTCCGATGAGTCAAAGGGATGTTAGGAAGTATTTCTTCAGTCATAGAATTGTCAAGAAGTGGAATAATCTGACAAGGGATGTAGTGGAGGCAGGAACCATACATAGTTTTAAGACGAGGTATGATAAAGCTCATGGAGCAGAGAGAGAGAGGACCTAGTAGCGACCAGTAAACACGTCGGCCGTTTCCCATCGAGGCAGGGTGACCCAAAAAGAAAGAGAACACACACAAAAATCGTTCAGCACTTTCACTATCCTTCATACATAATCACTGTCTTTGCAGAGGCGCTCAGCCAATATCCTAAACCATTCCCTTAAAGTGAAGGCATTGTATTTCCTACCTCCACGACTCGAGGCCGGCTAACCGGTTTCCCTGGATCCTTTCACGAAATACTGCCCTGCTCTCACTCCAACAGCTCGTCAGGTCTCAAAAAACCATTCGTCTCCATTCACTCCTGTCGAACACTCACGCACGCTTGCTGTAAGTCCAAGCCCTTCACTTGAACATAATGAAATGAGGAGTCAGGTGAAGTATGCTGAGGCAGACCTGCTGGACACACTAACAACAGGTTGGACAAACATATGGTTGAGAAGAGGCTGGACTCGAGGAGAACCTGCCCAACCTGAGCCAGCAGGCCCACTGCAATGCTCCTTAACACGATGACCTGCTGATATGTGGGACAATCACACACACACACACACACACACACACACACACACACACACACACACACACACACACACACACACACACACACACACACACACACACACAATAAATATATATATATATATATATATATATATATATATATATATATATATATATATATATATATATATATATATAGTGTTTGTGCAGAATAGGTAAAACTTGCTATTTTGGCTTAAATAACAACGCTCTTCTTGCCGAAAAAGGCAAGCAAAAATTTGTGTATGCAATAACTTCGCAAAAGTCATTCTGAACCTAACGAAAAAAAAATATTTCATTGTTTGTTTATTAAATTATTGTAAACTTATCTAATATACATTTAGTTGGATTAGGCTAAATTCAATATCGCTTGTTATAATAAGTTTAGGAAAGTTTTCTAAGGTTCTTTTGGTACAAAATTATTAAGTTTTACATTAGCATAAATAAAAATATATATCTTTAAATGTACAAGAGAAAATTTTAGGAAGGACATAATTTTAAACGAGTTCTTGTTAATTGACCAGTTTTACCTATTCGGCACGACATGTATATATATTACACATATAAAACAACCATGGGGGGAGTTAAATGAAAGCTCTAGGTCTTTTGTGTTGCAATCAGCACATCATCAGTGCATCACTGTACCCTAAGAATAAACGATGGAGGAGACAGACCGATTGAGGCTGGCAACACTCTCCGACACCTTATTGCCAGAGCTGCAGTAATCCAGTCGCGAAGCTGCCACAATGATGAAACTAATTCAGCTCGGATATGGAGTTCAACCATGCTATGAGGCCGCTGCTACACAACAAGGGAGTACAATGCTAACATGACAGATCAAAAAGCCGTTATTAAAGACAACTTTCTCAATGCATTTAACTTAGAAGGAATGCTGCTCTCTTTGTTGTGTTTTAGATATTTCCGTGTATCTAGTCATCCAAGCATGTTATGGTGGTACTTCTAAACTCCTGTTTGATTAACATGAAATTGATTTGTGTGAAGGCGTGAAGCAGAGTAACCCCCTCGCCCCTCTTTTGTCTTGTTATCAAGGAAGTCTCATGAACACTGTCCAGTGAGTTCAGTATCTCGTTCTAAGATGATAGTACCCTGGCTGGCACTATGGAAGCCCTCTTAGAGGATATTAGAAAAAAAGAATCTTAAGGAGAGCCTAAGTCTATCTTTAAACCCAACCAAATGTGAAAGTTTCTACCATCGGATTAGTGCTTGGTTTTGATGATAATTCTACCATCGGATCATTGAGGATATTAATGCTGCTTTGCCGGGAGCACGAATCACTGATCCAACCAACAGTTGAGCCTCCTTGAGGCTCCTCTCCGGTCCATTGCTATAATCTGAGACTAGGAAACGAAATCTTGGACCTCGGAATGATGTAAGGCAGGGTGAAGGATACTGATGCACCTGATTCCTTGTACCTACTCACCAGATGCCTGTCCCTCCCAAGACCCGCCTACTTCTTGAGGTGATCCCCAGTCTTCGACAGTCCCAGACTAAAGGAATATGACTTCTAAAGTCCATGCTAGGGAGAGTACTGAATCTTTACCTTGAAGATGGACAGTTGATGCAAGCCTAACTTCCAGTCAGTCTTGTTGGGTTGGGAATACGCGAAGCCTCCCAAATTGCCCTACCAGTTCTTTTTGTCCTTCTTAGCATTGGACGATCTAGTAAAGCAAATTCTTCCGGACGACGTGTATGGCATAGAAAGAATACAAGATCCAAGCTGCACCAAGGCCATCACTGTTCCAGTGCTGATTCCCGTTGTAATGTTGGCCTACAAACACTCCAGCCAGGACAGCCCAATTGCTGAAAAAATATATAACATGCTCACTGCTGCAAAGTCCAACAAGGAGACGGCCCGTCTCCAAACTGTGAGGGCACATCACTCTGGCGTCTTCCTCCTAACACTTTCCATTTTGGCAGTGGCACAGATCAAAACCACTGCAAAACAGTGGTTCTCCGCCTCGCTGCCTCAATTCAAGTAGAATATAATTATATTTAGGGGGATGTATGAGCCGACCAATACGAACTACTGTTCCAAAACTAAGAATTGGCATGAGACACAAAGAGGTCATCATAAAGAAGAGCCTTGCTTTGACTGGGTGCCCGGTTGAGAGAGATCTCTGATCCCTAACATCCAGTAATTCTCACAATCCTGCTAAGTACCTCGACGGGATCACAATCTATCCCTGAAAAAAACGGCAAACTCTTAGCATGAGACTATAACTGTGGCTGACACCAGCATCTGTGACAGCGTTCAGCAACAGGATGGTGCTGCGGATCACAGGGAGGAGTAAAAGCTCAGCATACAATAAGTGTATTGCGTACATGTTTAAACCTTTTAAATAAAAATGTATATAGGTACATATGGAAGAAATAATGAAACTCGTGATTATCAATAAATATAAAATATCTTGGTGAAAATTGGAAAAACCTGAGTGTTCTCATGTGCTTACACTCTCGTCTTCAGAGTAATAGGAAAAGAAGGAGAAGCTCATTTTATGTTAAACACTGAGCAGGTGACAACTCAGTGTGGCAGCACCTCAGAGTGAGGTGATATATATGTTAATATATTCTTATTCTGAAGACTGTGCAAGCACATGAAAGCACTCAGGTTTCCTAATTTTCGCTGTGGTATTTTTATATATGAGTAAATATATATGGTTGTTACTCTGACGTTTATGGTTCTATCTTTCCATGAAGCTGCGTATTTGTTGTATCCTCGTTCAATTTTCTTCATACTTCAGCGGGTGGGTCCGTGTCATTATTTTCTCCTGGTTCGCCCGTGGACATGTTGCGTGTCTGTGTCGGATTTTTTCTATGCCACCTTCACCACTGTCCATGGCACGTGTGTCGGGGGGGGGGGGGGTTAGAGTGGTGCGTGCGCCCGCGTTCGTTCTCATTTATGGTTGTAGCAGCAGTCTCTCAGCTTCTGGCTTTGGCTATTACAGTGGACCTCACTGGGTTCACTCATTTAGCTTCGTAACCCCTAACATAGCTCTTCTTAGTTCTGTATAGATCCTGCCTCAACCACATCGTTTTTGCAGAACATTAACTAGCCTTCCTGAGCACCTGGAAGAAATACTTCCTACGACCTTGTGACTCGTCTGTGTTTAACTTCCATCAGTTTCCTGGTGTACCAGTGTCCAGCCTCATGGACCGCCTGTCCCTGTCAACCTTATCTGAGCTTAGTATAAGTAATCACATTTTTCCAGGGCATTGTATCCCCTTGTTCGTGTGTTCTCTTCCTGTAACTCGTACCCCTTAGTTTTTAAGACTAAAAGTTTGCATGAAACTTCTGCATTTTCTATAGTGTCTTGACAAACATTTTCTGTGGGATCCACTATATACACTACATGTCAGACCCGAAGATGGGTCTGACATGTAGTGTGTATAGTGTCGTGAGTAACTCTGCTAAGAATCCTGAAAGCAAAATACGAATTTGTGAGTGAAGGCATTTGGTTGATGTGCGCCTTTGTCGGTATGTTGGGCGCTATGCTCACTCCAAGGGTCTTATCATTTAGCGAGATACGAGGCCTTTGTCCCTGTACCCTGTACTCAGTTTCAGGTCTTCTCTGCGCTTTCCCAGTTTACATAACATGTACATGTTTGTTACACATATCCAGTAGTTTATTCAGAACCATTTGTAGTTTTTTCCTCTCCTGTCCTATATTATGCCACTCGTTAGTTTCGTGTAAGCTGCAACATTCTATGCCACAAACATAAACCAGACTTAAGTACAAGTTTAGGAACAATGTTTAACCCTATTTGTCAACTCTTGCCCATTCTGATGCCTCTTCCCACAAAATAAGTCTTTTACCTTCTTCCTGTTAATTATTTGATACACTGTAGTATACTTATTGTTATTCCAGCATGTTCCTCCAGCTTTTGTGCTGCTCTCTTGTGTAATATCTTGTCAACTACCTTCTTACAGTTCAATAAAAAGCAGTCTCCTGTGCATCTCTCTCTTGGCTCACTTCTGTTACCTTGTCATAACTCTCCAGTACGTTTGTGAGTCAGGAGATACAGTCTTCAAAATCATGTGTTGTTGTGTGACATGCTAAGAGTACATGGCATTTTATTCGACGCATGTCACACTTCCAAATGGATATGCTCTTGTTATGCAGGTTCTGCATTGCATTATAATATGTATAGTGGAGGAGTGTACCATAACTTTATAAACTGTTATTGCTGTAAACCATAATTTTATAAATAGTTATTTATGGGCACTGTAAATTAGCTTAAACTGTAAAATGTAAGGAAGTCTTGTCGTGGCTTTATTTTCCAAGTTAGGAAAGTAAAGTTCATCAGGAAACAAGTCTTTCCTGACGCGGGTCTTAGTCATATGATGACCCGCCGTTGGAGCTTATGGTCATCTGGCAGAGGCCTTCTGCTGGCTTACCGGTCCACCCTTTCAAAAGTTATGGACATAGTTATAACCATTTTATATAATTTTCTAAGTGTGGGTGTATAGCGTGGGTGTGTGAGCGGGGGCAGTCACGTGGGAGCGCCATGGGTGACATGCTAGCGAGACGCAGTTTATTTAAGCTAAAGTCTGTACTTCTTTCCTTTATCCGACTCGAGCCATATGCTACTTTAGTGCTTACCAGTAGGCTCACCTGGGCTCTGATGTGGTCAGGGCTCTGTGGGATGAGTGAGGGCTGGTCAGACTGGATGAAATGGTGGGTAGGAGAGTAGGGGAGGGCATGGCTCCCGCTGGGCACTAACCCCATACGTGCGTATTTTGTTTTGCCTTGATATCGCAGCTTGTCGGCTTCTTACGTATCTTCATTTTGATGTACATACTGAAGGAAATCTGGGTGTGTGTATCTAGTGTTTGTATATATTGTTAGAAGTAATAAATGTATATTTTTCTACCGAAGAATTTTGCCTGAAACGCTAATAACCAGTACATAGAAGTAGTGAACACTGGTTTAGCGCTTTTTGTTTTGATTAAGGTACACCTGAGTGGCTCACTTTTTACATATTTGTGTAACTTTTACCCCTAGACAAGGCCCCAGGCGCCCCATTTTCTGCATTACATTCTCCCTATCAGTAAACCAGCAGTTTAAGAGTATGGGAGATGCACCACTGCTATACTAAACTGCCTGTTTACACCTAACCAGTCACGACAAAGCCCGCCAAAGTTGTGAAGCAATGTTTGGAACTCGTGAAACATTGGCAGACTTAATTAAGTCTGGTCGTTCACACAGCTTACCGTATCTAATACTCGCAAACTTGTCATATTGTACATGTAATATTGTGCGAAAATCATGTTTATTTGGGTAGGGAAAGTAATATAAGTACTCCCTGCCGTCTTTGCTCGGTCCTACTTTGATATTTGGTTATCGTACCGACACGGTTACCAGAGAGGTGAGCAGACCACAAGACTACACCTGTGTTCGTAATATTGTCTATGACACTACGTGTCGCCACTTTTCTTAATCTCCGTTACTGGCCTGTAATACACTGCTTCTTGACTGTCCCCAGTCTTAAAAACTGTTTGCTGTGTGTGTGAGAGTACGTGAGAGTGCGTTTGTGTGTGCGTGCGTGTGAATGCGTTTGTGTGCGTGCGCGTGAGTGCATTTGAGTATGCGTGAGTGCGCGCGTGTGTGTGTACTCACCTAGTTGAGGTTGCAGGGGTCGAGGCCCAGCTCCTGGCCCCGCCTCTTCACTGCTCGCTACCGCATGTGTGTGTGCGCTCGCGCGCCCAGGTATCGAGCAGTGCTCGGCACTGCTGGTCACGAACTGCGTGTCGCTTATTGCGTGACAAACGTAACATTCTGCTGTGACCTTGGTCACCCAGCAGCTGGTGTGACCTTGGTCACCCAGCAGCTGGTTTGACTTTGAAGTGTTACAACTTTGCCATAAACATGTAGTCAAGGTCATCATGGACGATGTAGAGGGAGGAATGTACAGAGAGGATGTTGTAGTGGGGAGGATGTAAGGGGAGGATGTTGAAGTGGGGAGGATGTTGTAGGGGGAGGATGTTGTAGTGGGGAGGATGTAGGGGGAGGATATTGTGGGGAGGATGTAGGGGGAGGATGTTGTAGTGGGGAGGATGTAGGGGGAGGATGTAGTGGGGAGGATGTAGGGGGAGGATGTTGTAGTGGGTAGGATGTAGGGGGAGGATGTTGTAGTGGGGAGGATGTAGGGGCAGGATATTGTAGTGGGGAGGATGTTGTAGGGGAGGATGTTGTAGTGGGGAGGATGTAGGAGGAGGATGTTGTAGTGGGGAGGATGGAGGGGGAGGATGTTGCAGTGGGGAGGATGTAGGGGGAGGATGTTGTAGTGGGGAGGATGTAGGGGAAGGATGTTGTAGGGGGAGGATGTTGTAGTGGGGAGGATGTAGGGGGAGGATGTTGTAGTGGGGAGGATGTAGGGGGAGGATGTTGTAGTGGGGAGGATGTTGTAGTGGGGAGGATGTTGGGGGGAGGATGTTGAAGTGGGGAGGATGTAGGAGAGAGGATGTTGTAGTGGGGAGGATGTTGTAGTGGGGAGGATGTAGGGGGAGGATGTTGTAGTGGGGAGGATGTAGGGGGAGGATGTTGTAGTGGGGAGGATGCAGGGGGAGGATGTTATAGTGGGGAGGATGCAGGGGGAGGATGTTGTAGGGAGAGGATGTTGTAGTGGGGAGGATGTAGGGGGAAGGATGTTGTAGTGGGGAGGATGTAGGGGGAGGATGTTGTAGTGGGGAGGATGTAGGGGGAGGATGTTGTAGTGGGGAGGATGTAGGGGAGGATGTTGTAGTGGGGAGGATGTAGGGGGAGGATGTTGTAGTGGGGAGGATGTAGGGGGAGGATGTTGTAGTGGGGAGGATGTAGGGGGAGGATGTTGTAGTGGGGAGGATGTAGGGGGAGGATGTTGTAATGGGGATGATGTAGGGGGAGGATGCTGTAGTGGGGAGGATGCAGGGAAAGGATGTTGTAGTGGGGAGGATGTTCTAGTGGGGAGGATGTAGGGGGAGGATGTTGTAGTGGGGAGGATGTAGGGGGAGGATGTTGTAGTGGGGAGGATGTAGGGGGAGGATGTTGCAGTGGGTAGGATGTCGGGGGAGGATGTTGCAGTGGGAAGGATGTTGTAGTGGGGAGGATGTAGGGGGAGGATGTTGTAGTGGGGAGGATGTAGGGGAAGGACGTTGTAGTGGGGAGGATGTAAAGGGAGGATGTTGTAGTGGGGAGGATGTAGGGGGGAGGATGTTGTAGTGGGGAGGATGTAGGGGGGAGGATATTGTAGTGGGGAGGATGTAGGGGGAGGATGTTGTAGTGGGGAGGATGTAGGGGGGAGGATGTTGTAGTGGTGAGGATGTTGTAGTGGGGAGGATGTAGGGGGAGGATGTTGTAGGGAGAGGATGTAGGGGAGGATGATGTAGTGGGGAGGATGTAGGGGGAGGATGTTGTAGGGGGAGGATGTTGTAGTGGGTAGGATGTAGGGGAAAGATGCTGTAGTGGGGAGGATGTAGGGGGGAGGATGTTGTTGTGGGGAGGATGTAGGGGAAGGATGTTGTAGTGGGGAGGATGTAGGGGAAGGATGTTGTAGTGGGGAGGATGTAGGGGAAGGATGTTGTAGTGGGGAGGATGTAGGGGGAGGATGTTGTAGTGGGGAGGATGTAGGGGGAGGATGTTGTAGTAGGGAGGATGTAGGGGAGGATGTTGTAGTGGGGAGGATGTAGGGGGAAGGATGTTGTAGTGGGGAGGATGTAGGGGGGAGGATGTTGTAGTGGGGAGGATGTAGGGGGGAGGATTTGTAGTGGGGAGGATGTAGGGGAAGGATGTTGTAGTGGGGAGGATGTAGGGGGAGGATGTTGTAGTGGGGAGGATGTTATAGTGGGGTGGATGTAGGGGGAGGATGTTGTAGTGGGGATGATGTAGGGGAGGATGCTGTAGTGGGAAGGATGTTGTAGTGGGGAGGATGTAGGGGGAGGATGTTGTAGTGGGGAGGATGTAGGGGAAGGATGTTGTAGTGGGGAGGATGTAGGGGGGAAGATGCTGTAGGGGGGAGGATGTTGTATTGGGGAGGATGTAGGGGGAGGATATTGTAGTGGGGAGGATGTAGGGGAAGGATGTTGTAGTGGGGAGGACGTAGGGGGAGGATGTTGTAGTGGGGAGGATGTAGGGGAGGATGTTGTAGGGGGAGGATGTTGTAGTGGGGAGGATGTAGGGGGAGGATGTTGTAGTGGGGAGGATGTAGGGGGAGGATGTTATAGTGGGGAGGATGTAGGGGGAGGATGTTGTAGTGGGGAGGATGTTGTAGTGTGGAGGACGTAGGGGGAGGATGCTGTAGGGAGAGGATGTTGTAGTGGGGAGGATGTAGGGGGGAGGATGTTGTAGTGGGAAGGATGTAGGGGGAGGATGTAGTGGGGAGGGTGTAGGGGGAGGATGTTGTAGTGGGGAGGATATAGGGGGAGGATGTTGTAGTGGGGAGGATGTAGGGGGAGGATGTTGTAGTGGGGAGGATGTAGGGGGAGGATGTTGCAGTGGGGAGGATGTAGGGGAGGATGTTGTGGGGTGGGTGTAGGGGGAGGATGTTGTTGTGGGGAGGATATAGGGGGAGGATGTTGTAGTGGGGAGGATGTTGTAGTGGGTAGGATGTTGTAGTGGGGAGGATGTAGGGGGAGGATGTTGTAGTGGGGAGGATGTTGTAGTGGGGAGGATGTAGGGGGAGGATGTTGTGGGGAGGATGTAGGGGAGGATGTTGTAGTGGGGAGGATGCTGTTGTGGGGAGGATGTTGTAGTGGAGAGGATGTAGGGGGAGGATGTTGTAGTGGGGAGGATGTTGTAGTGGGGAGGATGTAGGGGGAGGATGTTGTAGTGGGGAGGATGTAGGGGGAGGATGCTGTAGTGGGGAGGATGCAGGGGGAGGATGTTGTAGTGGGGAGTATGCAGGGGGAGGATGTTGTAGTGGTTAGGATGTAGGGGGAGGATGTTGTAGTGGGGAGGATGTAGGGGGAGGATGTTGTAGTGGGGAGGATGTAGGGGGAGGATGTTGTAGTGGGGAGGATGTAGGGGGAGGATGTTGTAGTGGGGAGGATGTAGTGGAGGATGTTGTAGTGGGGAGGATGTAGGGGAGGATGTTGTAGAAGGAGGATGTTGTAGTGGGGAGGATGTAGGGGAAGGATGTTGTAGTGGGGAGGATGTAAGGAGGAAGATGTTGTAGTGGGGAGGATGTAGGGGGAGGATGTTGTAGTGGGGAGGATGTAGTGGAGGATGTTGTAGTGGGGAGGATGTAGGGGAGGATGTTGTAGAAGGAGGATGTAGGGGGAGGATGTTGTAGTGGGGAGGATGTAGGGAGGAAGATGTTGTGGTGGGGAGTATGTAGGGGGGAGGATGTTGTAGTGGGGAGGATGTAGGGGAGGATGTTGTAGAAGGAGGATGTAGGGGGAGGATGTTGTAGTGGGGAGGATGTAGGGGGAGGATGTTGTAGTGGGGAGGATGTAGGGAGGAAGATGTTGTGGTGGGGAGTATGTAGGGGGGAGGATGTTGTAGTGGGGAGGATGTAGGGGGGAGGATGATGTAGGTGGGTAGATGAGAAACGGAGGATAATTCAGGGTCCGGATGTTATGCTGGCCGGATGTTATGCTGGCCGGATGTTATGCTGGCCGGATGTTATGCTGGCCGGATGTTATGCTGGCCGGGTGTTATGCTGACCGGATGTTATGCTGGCCGGATGTTATGCTGGCCGGATGTTATGCTGGCCGGATGTTATGCTGGCCGGATGTTATGCTGGCCGGATGTTATGCGAGGGGTGGGATAGATGTAATGCTTCTGATAAAAGTGTACTTTTAATGTAGTTAAAACAGTTTTGTTAACAAAACTGTTAACACTTCTTTTAATTTCAATAAAGTTCGTGTTAGCAGTTCACTGCTGTGTTAACTATTGTCTTAACTGCTGTGTCTACTGTTGTTTACTGCGTTCACTGTTGCCTTAACTGTTTTATCCGTTGTGTTCACTGCTGTCTTAGCCGTTGTCTTTGCTGTGTTCGCAATTATCTTTACTGCTGTGTTCACAGATTTGTAACAGTTGTTTAACATGTTAACAACTTTGTTAACAATTGTGAGGTCAGCTGTGTTTTCCAAGTAATATTAGCTACTGCGTTAACTCTAACATTTGTGGTAACAGAGTTGTGTTAACATTCATGTGTTCGAACGCGCGACCAAGCACACAAATACACACTAGAAGACGGAGGAGATATGATCCTAACATATAGGATACTCAAGAGGAATACACTAGTTGTATACACAGATTGCCTACCACAGTAAAATTTGGCCTGGTCATGTCCTAATGGGTACTGAAGTATTTCGGCCCCGAAACACACTCCAGTATCACTGGAGTGTGTTACGGGGGTCAACGCCCCCGAAACACACTCCAGGGATAATGTTAGAACAAGCTAGCTGGTAATGTCTTAGGAAACAATTCCTGAACTTCAGCGTTGTTTTGAAGTGGAGCTTTCTAGTTTGTGACATCAGTGACTCGCAGCTTCAAGAAGGGATGCGATCATTTTAAAAGAAGTCAATAATGAGAGACTGAAAGAGGAGGAGCAATATAACATGCATCTCAGTAACTGCGAGCTCTTCTATGTAATTATTATTAAGTACCCGCATACACACGTGTGCATCACTATAATATATGCACGCACGCACGCACATTAGCGCGCCTAGAACAGACGTCAACCACGCCACCCTGGGGAAAGTGCTTCATGTGAATGGTGTCCTCCCCAAAATAAATGGATATTATTAATATAGAACATTGTCTGGGGTAAGAATAACTTTGTTAATATATTGTCTGGGGTAAGAATAACTTTAATATATTAGAGAAACAGAGCAACACAACAGTAGTGTTTTGTTGGTTGACAATAAGGCTGAGGCTACACGGTCTATGTACAGGTGTGCTCGTACACCTGCCGATAAGGAAACCAGTGGATGGATGGATGGATAGAATTACTGTAATGAAAAACTTCAAATAAGACAAGAAGGATCAATAAAGAAATAAAATAAGGATAACACTCGCCCATCTCTAGCAAATGTAAAAGATAGTTGAGAAAAGCTGAGACAATGAAGGGAAGAGGTGATATATCAGGAATTATCTATTAAGAAGGGTAATACTAAGAAGAAAATTAAAGATTTAATAGACTACAAAACTAAAGTAGAAGTTAGTTATGCAGAAATAAGTAATAAGATAGAATTAGAACAGTATGAGCAGCTACCACAAAATATTTCTCAACTTGTCAACAAAAGCTTAGATGACGAGAAATGTCTGGAAGAATATAAATCAAAAGTCTGAAAATAATTTTACAAAATTCACCGGAATAAAGAGAGACAACAACAGTGATGTTGATAAATAATTCATTACTAGAACCAACATTAGTCAATAAATTTAAAAAGAAATGACTATTAACTTTCGAGTTATTGACTGAGGAACGATGTTGATAGAGATGAAACAGTTAATGTTTTTGGTTGTATTCAAAAGGGAATAATAAAAATGAATAGAAAGAATCAAAGAGGAAGAATAACACATAAATGATATGACAAAATACATTGTGGAGTTTAGCTTTTAAGAAAATATTGTGGCATATAGGCCTACTGGAAAATGTGAGAAATATAGGCTACTGAAAATGACATTTATACAGATGAATCACGAGGAAGAACTTTAAAAAAAAAAGCTAAGATCATCAAACAATTTAAGGGCTACAAGGATATGAAAATTATACATGATTATTCATAAGGACAGTGAAAATAAAAGATTTGATAAACACTGTTAAGAGGTTGAATGAAGGTAAAACTGAGGAAGAAGCTCTTTAATTAAAATAACAGGACCACATCAAGAAATTAAATATTTTTTTTTTAAAGAAACTACCTCAGGATAGATGAAAAATGTTGAAACAAACGGAAAAAGGAGCAACAGTGAGTATTTTACATCTATAAAGATTTTATACACTAAAAAAAATAGAACTTAGCGATGTTAAAAGTGAAAAAAAACTGATATACTCTAACTAAAGCCAACCTGGAAAAGAAATATATTTTAAAGGATGTTGAATTCAAAGAAATTACAGCCAGCCCTCCAGTTTTGCGAGCTTTGAACATTCGCGAATGACCAGCCGCCCAGTTTTCATGTGTTTTATGATTGTTCGTGGTTCAATAGGTTAAGGAAGCAGGTATTGTTAGGCTAAGTAAATGCTATTATTATATTTCTCTACAATATATTTGTGCATCAAAACATTCGTGAACGCTACAGTACAGTATTATTATATTTTCCTACATATTTGCACACCAAACATTCGCGAATTTTCAAGATTCGCGTGGTATTTGATCCCCTAACCCTGGTGAACGTGGAGGTGATCCTGTACTCATGGTGGAGGTCCTCCTGTACTCAGGGTGGAGGTCCTCCTGTACTCAGGGTGGAGGTCCTCTTGTACTGGTAAAAGTCTCTCTTCAGGTTATTGAAATCCAAAATACTGAAATGTTGAAACTACTGAAAATTTTGAAACTTTAGGGATAAGAGTATGAAATAAATCTTAGTAGTACGAAAATCTTAGCAGAAAAAATTTATATAACACTTCATTTAATAATATTTGTGAAAGAGAAGTGTTCGACAGGATAAATGGGGGATTATATAATATCCTTAAAGAACTAGTAACGACAAGTGACCATGAAAAGTTATTATACTTGAAGATTTTAACTATAAAGAAATAAATTGGGCAGCTTAAGAGGCTGGAACTGTAGATAAATGGCCAACAGATTCTTCAGTTCAGTAAGAGTTTTTATGCATCAGCATATGAACGAAGCGACAAGAATGAGAGGGAACAACACACCGTCAATATTAGATTGTGTTTGCACGAACACCTGAGAAAATTTTCAACACAACCTACTTGAACCCACTTGCAAAGAGTGATCATATTCTGTTGGAAAGAACTTTTGCAGTGAAATATGATAGGATACCTGAAGGCCATTTCTGGGAATGAATACCCCGGCGGCCTGGTCTCAGACCAGGAACGATTAGATTATAATTTTAAAGAAATTAAATGGAACAGTATACTACACGACATAAATAATCTGTTCACAGAGTTCTGTAGTGCATATGATAATGGAATTAAACAGTTTATTCCAAATAACCTGGAGAACTGTGAAATCACTATAGAAAGTGAGCTAATCAAAAATCTTTTCTAATTTTCAATCAGCCTAGAAATCAATAGATAAACGTAAAGAGAGAGGAAGAAAGAAATCTTGGAAAGGAAATAGACAAGATCATTGTAGAACCAAACTTTTTATTTCAGTTTGTAAAAAGTAAACTAAATGTTAGATAAAATACAAAAATTAATTGACAGTAAACTGAGGCGGAGGAAGAAATGTGTGAGGTATTAAACAGAAAGTTTTAGGAAGATATTATTACTAGATGCTGATAGGAAAAAGCTCTAGGACCAGACGGTATAACACATTGGCTCTTATAACAATGTACAAGTGAGTTAGTTATCCAATACGGAAAGTATTTAAGATATCACTCCAGGAAGGTAAATTATCAAACAGGTGGAAGGCAAGTGCTGTAAAATTATTGGAAAAAGCCATTAGACTTAAGTGTACTAAACATTTAGAGAATAATAACATGCTATCTGGTAAACATTTTGGTTTTCAGTTTGCATGTTCATGCATATCAAATTTATTATTATGACAATTATGGAAATTATTCAAGAAAGAAATGGATGGCCAGAGTGAATGTACTATTGAGAGAGTTCCCCATGAAAGACCAAACTAAAACCATATGAAGATTTAAAGGTAAATTATTACAATAGACCAAGTTTCTAATGCCAAGTGACTTTGAAGAACTGGTAAATAATTCATACATACACACAGGTAAAGGACGGCAGATACTACAATAGATTTCATGACAAAAAATCTGTAATGAGGGAATTCTTTAATGCGGTTAATTAGCAAAAGAAACTGAGAGGAAATTCAAAGAATGAGATCCTAGCCTTAAAGTGTCATTAAACCGAGTAGACTGCCATAACCAGAAGATGTAACGGAAAGAACAGAATATGACAGTAAATGACCAGGCAATAAGACTGCAGAAGGAAGGATAATTGACGAGAAACGATAAAGAAGCGAGTGAGAGCTGCAATCCTCAACTATCCAATTTAAGACCTGTGTGGGCTCCCAACTCCTAACTTCATCACTCAGCCAAAACCCTCCGGGGATGCTGCCAACAAGCCAGCCCCGTGGTCTAATGTGAAATGCCGTATGTAACCCCCTATGATCATTTCGCTTGCTGAAAGGATTGTACACAAAACACACGGCTACAAACGAATTTTCAACGACCTATGGAGGTCCAATAACTTTTTTTCCCGATCGTCATATACTGTTCATGTAGTAACTGGGGACTTTCCACAGACAGTGAAGAACCACCCTCCCTCTACTTCGGCAACACTCCCACTGACAGCATTCTCCACCATTACTATCCTTATTGGTCATACAGCATGGACTACCACCTCTCCTGTCCCCGAGGTGACTGAGGTTAGGCCTCCACAACCCGATGACTGCCGCTGAGGCTGTTCCTCCCTCTCCCATCTCTGGAATAGTCCACATCAGTGAAGACCACTCATCAGAGCCAGTTTATTAATAAAATATTAATTACAAAGAAGACCACTAGCATGCCTAGGCATTTCGGGCAGACTAATACTGATTCTTACTCTATATTGACACAGGTTATGGAGCATACTGATATTATGGTTAGGTAGCTGTAGTGATTAAATAGATTTACAATAGTGAGGTAGTTCAAAACATTTAAGAATATAGCAATTTGTAAATTTAGTAATGAGAATGGTTTTGTCTTGGTGATGCACAGTTTCTATTGAAGCTCCTATATTGGAGTATCTCAGGCAAATTTATGACAAGCTTAAGATTTATTAGGCAATAGCTATATTCGGAATTTAATGTTTACAGTTAATTGGGTGAGTGTAAGTGTAAATTAGGGGAAAACACAGATATCGAAAGTAAGTCTATTTTGTTCTGGATATGTGAATGATACGGTAGTTTTCATGTGGTTAGCTGAGGGTGGAGTGTGTAGGGAGATGTTTTTTAACGGTAGTTTTGAAAATGGTGGTTGAGTCTGTAGTTCTAGAGTTTTCAGACAGGGAGTTCCAAATTTTAGGCTCTTTTATGTACATTGAATTTTTGTATAGATTTAACCGGACACAGGAAATGTCATAGATTTTTGTGTCTGGTATTATGCCTATGTGTCCTGTTACAACTATCTAGGATTATTATTGGAATTTCTGGTTCCCTAAATGTAGGTTGCACAGTAGTGTGTATGTTCTGAACAGTAAGTTTAGGTCTTTGAAGAGTGTGGGGGGGGGTTGCCTAGTATTGGATTGCATGATAATTCTTACTGAGGCTTTTTGTTGGATTATTATTGGCTTTAGGTTGGTTGCTGCTGTTGATCCCCAAGCAGAAATGGCATATGTGAGGTAGGAATAGATGAGTGAATAGTATAGTGTGAGTAGGGCTGATTGTGGCACGTAGTAACGTATCTTAGGATCCCAACCGTTTAGGATACTTTTTTTTTTTTTGTTATATGATGGATATGGGTGCTGAATTTCAGGTTCCTGTCGAGGTGTAGGCCCAGGAATTTGCCCTCACTATGTTTAGCAATAAGAATGTTGTCAATCTTAATCGGTTGTGCAATACCTGCTCTGTTACCAAACAGAATATAAAACGTTTTGTCACCTCCCACCCGTAAGACAACGTCTCTCAGTACTCTTCAACAGCTCGTCCGAGTCTGAGGATACAGAACAGGAGATTATATGTGAATGTTAAACGATCTGACGAGTCCTCCTAGGACAGCGAATTTGAAATGTAGCAAACCCTGACACAACACTACCAGAATGAGCAATGTAGTTGTGAGAACGAAGCCTCCATGAGACCCTTGAGGTTACAAGTGCTGGGGCAAATAACACGTGTTACCATTATGCAGATTAACATTTTCAACAACGTGCATCTCCTGGAAAATGAGTTATTTAACCACAACATAGATCTCAACCTTCAGAATGAAACATTAGCGAGACAGGACCAGCAGTTCAAACTTTACTTTCCAGCAAGGAAAAATCCCTCTCAAAGATCACCACTACAAACTATGTTGTCCATTAACCTCTTTTCCCTCAAATAACGCAAAGGATGATTGCACCAGAAAACGAGACGCTACATTCTGAAGGGCGAGTTCCTAAAGTCAGACACTGAGTGACCTCACAGTAGATGACTTTAACACCTGATCCATTCTATGAGCAAAGTTAATTAATCCAGCACTGATGTGACGTCACCAACACGTGAACACCACGAAGACAAATATAGACAGAACACCGGAGCTAGCAAGTACCCAGCAACCAGCACCTGCGCTCACACCTTGAGCTCATAAGCCTTTTGAGCCTCGACTTTCTACAATCTTTTACCACATGGAGAATAACGTCATGGAAAACAACTGTACATATTGTACGTGTCTGTGGGCCGGGCCGTGTGGTACATAACCTAAAATATATTACATACTGAAATAACATATAAACCACACATCCAGTGTCAAAATCAGATCAAAACTGGATGGGCTATTAACTTCTCCTCCCACCTCCTCCTCCCCACCTCCTCCTCCCCACCTCCTCCTCCCCACCTCCTCCCTACTGAATCCCTTTCCTTTCCTCGTCTTACCAGGGTCTGTTCAACGAAGCGATGAAAGGAGTTAAACCTGATGACAGAGGACAGAAACCCCAGGGGAAACATTACATAAAATACTGAGAGGACTTGGCAGAGTAGACAGGTACAAGCTATTCGAAAGAGTAATAAAAAAATTAAATAAATAAATAAGAGAACAGCTGGAAGTTACAAAAACAGGAGAGCAAAACGGATATTAGAGTATTTCTTGGGCCGAAGGCTGGTCTGGATGTGGACTGACCTGGACAGTGGAGTGGTAGAGGCAGGATCCATTCACAGCTTAGAGGGCAAGGCAGTCTAAAGTGTGAATTTGAAAGTGATTTCCTATGAGGGGATAGAGCCACTCAATGTAAGGTCACTGAGACCATCCAAACAGAGTTGTGAAAGTAACATCTCGCGCAATTGCAGATATTCGAAGACCGAGTATATTCGGTCCTGCCCGTTTGGGGTATACCATTTTTGAATGTTGCAATGTTGCAATTGTTGTAAAAAAACGAAATAAATATTTTTTAAATTTATTATACAAGTAGACAATATAAAAAACATAAATGGAACTTGTTTCTGAACAATTTGTAACCAGTAAAAAAATAGAAATAGGAACTACTTATCAACAATGACACATTGCAATGGGATGCAACTTACAAATGAAATATTCCTGAGTTCCCTGAGAAAGAACAATCATTTCACATCACTAATTTTGCAAATGAAACTTCATGAAACAATTTCTATCCTTCTTTATGCACAGATTTACTTTACATATGGCACAGCAAAATGAGGATGTGACATGATTATTCTTTTTGCTGCAAAACTTGCATGAAAGCAGCTTACCTAGCACTGGCCAGTGACCTAGCTGTTTATCCAGCCTCACACTGTCATCTGGCCTTTCTGCACGTTGGTACTGAAATGCAGATGGGTATTCCACGTTTGACAAATCGTCATTACTGTCAACCAAAGAAGTACTGGGTGAATCTCGACTTCGTCTCATGCTGGTGCGGTTGACCTTTTGTCCTTTGGATCTTGCAGTGACAGAGATCTCAAGCCTGAATAGCTTCAGTGGTGTGCATGGCATGTTTAGTGACCTACAATCACGACAGTAAAGAAGCCATGCATTCACAACAGCAACATCCAAAACATAAGCAAAGAGCCACATGTACCAACGCTTTGATTTCATTGGCGTTTTGTAAAGATGGACCAACATGTTACTTTTGTCGATACCTCCCATGTTTGCGTTGTAGTTCTTGATGATGCCTGGGCACTCAAAGTGGTCTTTCTTCTTTGATGCCTTGTCATATCTTTCAATAAGACCCAAAGGATAAACTCCGACATCATTTGTGACTAGAGTCACAACTTTGTTGTCCTTCCATCTTACAAGAAGGATATGATCATTGCTTTGGAAATCAAAATAGCCCCTGGCCACATTATTCTTTTGCATTTCTTTCACAGGCATCAGTTGTGGCTTACCACATCTATTATCACGTATTGTTCCAGTGTACCTGCAGTTATACTTGTCTCTCAGTACCTTGACCAAAGGTAGACTTGAAAAGAAATTATCAGCATAGACTGCTGATGTTTTTCTTTGGTCAAGAGATGCTGCAAGTACAAGAACAATCCTGGAACTCATTGGGAGTTTATTTTCTTCATTTGACAGCTTTATGTGATGGTTCTCAAAAGTTGGGTTACCTTGATACATCAGTATATCATGTATGATTCCATCTTCACTGCTACGACAGAAGAGTTTGAAACCCCACTTGTCTGGTTTGTTTTTGATGTATTGCCTTAGGTTTCCAGCTGTTTTACCCTTGAAAGCAACCATAACTTCATCAACAGACTGCTTGGGTGTAGCTGGAACTTTCAAGCAAGCTTTAGTTAGTCCATTGTAAAGAGGCCTTATTTTGTAGAATCTGTCATTATCCTTCTTTTGTGTGTTATCATTGAAATGAATGGTACGCCTCAGCAACCTAAACCTCTTTGATCCCATGACTTCTGCAACTTGAGTTATCCTACTTGCACTTCTCCAATAGTCCTCAATGGATGGCTGTACAGTGTAACCCATATGCAACAGAATACCTATAAACCTAGTCATTTCCTCAGAATCTGTTTGAAAAGTAGTATGTATGTCTTTTTGCCTGGCATACAAATTAGTTTGAAATGTAATGTTGTCTATCATGTCTTGAGTAAAAAAGTCTGTAAAATAATCATATGCACACCTAACTTCAACAGGCTTTATATGTTCATATTTAGGCAAAGGGTCATTGTGGATGTCCTCATTCTTCCATTTGGTGTCTACTTGAGAAGCAAGATCATCTTGAAGCACTTCTTCATCAGGGTATTCCTCCATAGTAATACGTTTCTTCCTCTTGTTCAATTTTTGTTTTTATGGTGGTGGCCCAGCTTCCTCCTCCCCATCTGTTGACACCTCTGCATCTGGTGGCAAGAATTCATCCTCACTATCCAGGAAATCCAGGTCATCTGAGTCTTGATCTGAGTCACTATCATCCCAAACACAGACAAATTTCGAGTTATCCTTGGAGGACTCACCGTAGAACAATTTCTTATTGATCTGGAAGGACAATAAAAACATTCTGTACACACCCAGACCATTACTGAATTCATATATACACTACCAAATTTTATGGAAATATTTATATACCGAAACTTGAAAACTGCACCTAAAAGGGCAGGAACGACTGTGCTTGGTCCTATTTTGTTGCACTTTTTTCATTTGCATGGTGCACTCGTAATATGCTTCACAACGCCTTCATATATATATCAAAATATGGCTAAACTATTCATTTACACACTAGACACACAAATCAGTACTTACCGACATTGTATTGGGTGAAATGCTTCAGTATATAAGGAGCACTCAACCGAGAAACACGAGTTTTGGCGCCGGCAAGGTAGAAGTGTTTACATTCTGCTGTCTCGACCAATGGGAAGCGAGCAGCCGCCATCACCGCTCAGCCTGGGCGACTCAGGGAAGGTCTGTGATTGGTCAGAAATAGAGAATGGGAACCTAGATGCGCTGGGGGAGTTGGAGGACGTGCGCAAAAAACCACGTTATGAGGACCGACTACACTCGGTCCTGCCCGGTAAAGGGTATTAACCAAGCCATGAGTGTGTTAACGAAGTAGCGGCCAACAGAGGCGGGGCCAGGAGCTGAGATTCGACCCTTGTAACCACACGAGTGAGTGCATGTATACAACACACACACACCACGAGAATGAAGAAGAGGATGGAAGCAGCAGAGAAGAAGTAGATGAGAAAAGGTGCAGAAACCAGGATGAAGAAACTAGAAGCTGAAGTAAAATTGCTGAAGCAATATACAGGGCCAATGACCAGACGAGACTTGATATCTGGAAGGGGACACAACTTATGTGGAGCCCCTGTCAGGACACCAGGAAATGTCGAGGAATGAAAGGGGAGAGATGCTGGGCACAAGGACAACAGTAAGTGAGGGGGGGGGAGTGTTGGTAGAGAATGTGACAGGCTCCACGAAGAAGCACGAACAGGCCACCTGGAGATACAGGAAATAATATGGGAGGCAATAACTATGTATGAATGGGACCCAGAGATGTGAAGGGAGAAGCAGTGAGAGGAGGAAAGGGAGAGGTCAGACTTTATACATGGGCTTCAGGAAAATGAAGGGAGGACATACGGCAGAGAGGGAAAAAATTGAGATTGAAAATATCATCAAACAAACAGGAGGGGAGACCATGACTGAGTTGATAAATTTTCAGAGAATAGGGGATACTTGAGGGGAAGAAACTGGCCAGTCGAAGTGATTTTTGAGGCAGAAGTGGTGCAGAACAGGATCCTGTAGGAGAAGCTAAAGGAATCAAAAACGAAATGGAGGTGTTCCTAGACTGTGACAGAACGAGAACTGAACAACAGAAGTTGAGAGAGAACACAAAAACGAAAGGGGCATGAGAAAGCTAGAGTCGAGTGGAGCAACAAGCATAGACACCCACAGAACCCCACAACCAAACATATTACCCCAAAACAAATCACACTCCACATTCTAAGCCCCCTCCCCACCAAATTCAGTAGAATCCCACAGCATCCTGCCAGATCTCCCACTCCCCCAGCCCCCAGAACTCGCCAGAATACAGTGTTGGAGAGGAAACTGAAGGTTGGTACACCAACGCTAATGGAGTAACGAATATGT
Source organism: Cherax quadricarinatus (assembly GCF_038502225.1). Lineage (NCBI taxonomy): Eukaryota > Metazoa > Arthropoda > Malacostraca > Decapoda > Parastacidae > Cherax > Cherax quadricarinatus. The sequence continues at coordinate 10,824,882 of NC_091313.1, read as the reverse complement.
GGGAGGAGTGGCAAGAAAGAATCATAACGGCATCACTAGACATCGTAACTATCACGGAAATGAAGCTCACTGGAATGATATCAGATTCCATCTTTCCAACTGGATATCAGATGCTGAGGAAAGACAGAGGGAATAGAGAAGGGGTGGAGGAGTTTCACTGCTCATCAAAAACCCAATGAAATTTTGAGGAGCTGGAAAGGGGCGACAGAGGAGAAGCAAGGGACTACTTAATAGGAACAATTCAGACTGGTGGTTCCATTGTGGCGATTGAAGTGATGTATAACCCACCACAGAATAGCAGGAGTCCAAGACTAGAATATGATGAGAGTATCATAGACATGGTCAATACAAAGGCTGAAATGGCAAGAATGAGAAATCTGGAGCCACACAGGGGCCCAGAAATGTGGGGGCTAATATGGAGGTGGTACTGGAAATCCTCATGCATCAACATGCTAGGGACACTACCAAAGAGAGAGGAGAGGACGATTCAACAAAACTGGACCTTGTATTCACCTTGAGTAGGTAACATATTGAGGGCATCACACATGAAAGGCCCTTCGGAGGAGCTAGTTATCACGTGGTCCTGAGCTTTGAATACATAGTAGAGTTACAAGTGGAGAGGGAAGCAGGAACGGCAAGACGAATGAAGCCAAACTAAGAGAGGTTACAGAGGCACGAGGGACTTCCTGCACGAGGTTCAGTGGGAAAAAGAATTGGCAGGAAAATCAGTAAATGATATGATGGAATGTAATAGCAATAAGCAAGAAAGCAGAAGAGAGGTTCGTACCCAAGGGAAACAGAAACAATGAGTATTCCAGGATGAGCCCTTGGTCCACCCAAAGGTGTAGAGGCCAAAACTAAGTGGACTAGTCAATGGAGGGAAGCCCAACGACAATACGAAAATGACAGCAGCGAAAGCCAAGTCTGACCCACGCTGTTGTACAACCACATCAGGAGAAAAACAACAGTCAAGGACCAGGTAATAAAGCTGAGGAAGGAAGGAGAGGAAACCACAAGAAGCCGAGAAGTATGTGAAGAGCTCAACAAGAGATTTAAAGAATTATTTACAGTGGAGACAGAAGGAACTCCAGAAAGCCAGAGTGGTGGGGTACACCATCCAGTGCCAGACACTGTACATACAACCGAGTAGGTGGTGAAGAGGCTGCTAAGTGAACTAGATACCTCAGAGGCGATGGGGCCGGACAACATCCCTCCATGGGTTCTGAGGGAGGGAGGGAGCAGAGGCGCGTTGTGTACCACTCGTAACAATCTTCAACACATCGAAATGGGGCGACTACCTGAGGTGTGGATGACAACAAATGTAGTCCCAATTTTTAAGGAAGGAGACAGACATGCAGCATTAAACTACAGACCAGTGCCATTGACAAGTATAGTATGCAAAGTCATGGAGAAGATTATCAGAAGAGTGGTGGAGCACTTAGAAAGGAATGAGCTTATCAATGACAACCAGCACGGTTTCAGGGAAAGGAAATCCTGTTTGACAAACCTACTGGAGTTTAACGACAAGGTGACAGAAGTATGACAGGAGAGAGAGAGGGGTAGGTACATTGCATTTCCTTGGACTGTAAGAAGGCTTTCAACACAGCTCGTCAGAAGAGGATGAGGCAGAAAATAGCAGGAAAGGCATTGCATTGGATCAGAGAATACTTGACAGGAAGGAAACGAGTGATGGTACGTGATGAGGGATTGATTCAGTGGTGTTCCTGTTTGCAGATGATGTGAAGCTAATGTTGAGAATTCCAATGGATGAGGATCAGGTAGGACTACAAAGGGGATCTGGACAGGCTGAAAACCTGGTTCAACAACTGGCAAAGTTATGAACATTGGGAAAGGTCAAAGAAGACTCAAGAAGACTGCAGAATACAGAACAGAAAGCCAAAGACAGCAAACCACATTCAAGGAAAAGTATCTTGGGGTGAATATTATACCCTGCACATCTCCTGAGGCGCACATCAATCAAATAACTGAAACATATGGGCGCCTGGCAAACCTAAGAATAGCATTTCGATGTCTGAGTAAGAAGTCATTCAAGACACTATACACCGTATACGTCAGGGCCATATTAGAGTATGCAGCACCAGTATTTAACCCACACCTGGTCAAGCACGTCAAAATAATAAAGTGCAAAGGTTTGCAGAAAGACTTGTTCCGGAACTGAAGGGTATGTGCTATGAGGAGAGGCTAAGGGAACTCAGCCTGACGACACTGGATGACAGGAGGGATAAGGGGGACGTGATGACGACATACAAGATACTTAGAAGAATTGGCAAGGTGGATAGGGACAGAATGTTTGAGAGATGGAACACAGCAACAAGGAGTCATACTGGAAGGTGTAAACTCAGATGACCCAAAGGGATGTTAGCATTTTATCAGTCAATTGCCAGAAGTGGAACACACTGGAGAGTGATGTAGTGGAGACAGGATCCATACATAGCTTTATGAAGAGATACGATGAAACTCATGGAGCAGAGAGAGAGAGAGAGAGAGAGAGTGTACCTAGTAACGACTAGCGAAGAGGCAGGGCCAGGAGCTATGACTCGACTCCTGCAACCACTCTCACTCTCCCTCTTTCTCACTCTCTCATTCACACTCATTTTCTCTAATTCTCGCTCTCACTTTCACATACGTGTTCACTCTGAAGTGTCTATCGACAAGTGCCTTTGACAATCAGTAGCTAACCAGTAGTTGGGAACCAGCTGCAATAAATCCTCAATTTCCCAGATGCTTATTACTTTATATTTTTTTTTTGTCGCTCTCTGGAGAATCTTAAAGTAGGAAACTACACGATGCTACTTTAGTACTGTTGGGATTTTTTTTTTTTACGCTAGGAAGAATATTCAAATGTATATGTGTGTGTGTGTGTGTGTGTGTACTTACCTAATTGTACTCACCTAATTGTGGTTGCAGGGGTCGAGACTCAGCTCCTGGCCCCGCCTCTTCACTGATCGCTACTGGGTCCTCTCTCTCTCTGCTTCCTGAGCTTTGTCATACCTCTTCTTAAAACTATGTGTGATTCCTGCCTCCACTACTTCACTTGCTAGGCTATTCCACTTGCTGACAACTCTATGACTGAAGAAATACTTCCTAACGTCCCTGTGACTCGTCTGAGTCTTCAGCTTCCAGTTGTGACCCCTTGTCCCTGTGTCCCCTCTCTGGAACATCCTATCTCTGTCCACCTTGTCTATTCCCCGCAGTACCTTGTATGTCGTTATCATGTCTCCCCTGACCCTTCTGTCCTCCAGTGTCGTCAGTCCGATTTCCCTCAACCTTTCCTCGTACGACATTCCCCTGAGCTCTGGGACTAGCCTTGTTGCAAACCTTTGTACTTTCTCTAATTTCTTGACGTGCTTGACCAGATGTGGATTCCAAACTGGTGCTGCATACTCCAGTGTGGGCCTGACGTATATGGTGTACAGAGCCTTAAACGATTCATTACTGAGGTATCGGAACGCTATTTTTAGGACTGCCAGGCACCCATATGATGCAGCAGTTACATGGTTTATGTGAGCCTCAGGAGATGTGCTTGGTATTATACTCACCCTAAGATCTTTTTTCTTGAGTGAGGTTTGCAGTCTTTGGCCACCTATCCTATACTCTCTCTGTGGTCTTCTTTGTCCTTCCCTGATCTTCATTACTTAGCATTTGGCGGGGTTAAATTCAAAGCGCCAGTTGCTGGATCAGGCTTGTAGCCTGTCCAGGTCTCTTTGTAGTCCTGCCTAATCCTCATCCGATTTAATTCTCCTCATTAACTTCACATCATCTGCATACAGGGACATTAATGAGTCTATCCCTTCCGTCATGTCATTCACATATACTGTACCAAAAATAGCACCGGTCCTAGGACTGACCCCTGTGGAACCCCGCTCGTCACAGGCGCCCACTCTTACACCTCGTCACGTACCATGACTCATTGTTGCCTCCTCCTGATCCATTGCAGTGCTTTTCATCTTGTGTGTGCCTGGTCCTCTCTCTTTTGCATTAACCT
>NC_091313.1:10779192-10820776 GCF_038502225.1 Cherax quadricarinatus | reverse complement strand
GGAGCCAGCCAGCCAGTCTCTGTCAGAGTGGTAGTGTGGAGCCAGCCAGCCAGTCTCTGTCAGAGTGGTAGTGTGGAGCCAGCCAGCCAGTCTCTGTCAGAGTGGTAGTGTGGAGCCAGCCAGCCAGTCTCTGTCAGGGTGGTAGTGTGGAGCCAGCCAGCCAGTCTCTGTCAGAGTGGTAGTGTGGAGCCAGCCAGCCAGTCTCTGTCAGAGTGGTAGTGTGGAGCCAGCCAGCCAGTCTCTGTCAGAGTGGTAGTGTGGAGCCAGCCAGCCAGTCTCTGTCAGAGTGGTAGTGTGGAGCCAGCCAGCCAGTCTCTGTCAGAGTGGTAGTGTGGAGCCAGCCAGCCAGTCTCTGTCAGAGTGGTAGTGTGGAGCCAGCCAGCCAGTCTCTGTCAGAGTGGTAGTGTGGAGCCAGCCAGCCAGTCTCTGTCAGAGTGGTAGTGTGGAGCCAGCCAGCCAGTCTCTGTCAGAGTGGTAGTGTGGAGCCAGCCAGCCAGTCTCTGTCAGTCTCTGAGTGGTAGTGTGGAGCCAGCCAGCCAGTCTCTGTCAGAGTGGTAGTGTGGAGCCAGCCAGCCAGTCTCTGTCAGAGTGGTAGTGTGGAGCCAGCCAGCCAGTCTCTGTCAGGGTGGTAGTGTGGAGCCAGCCAGCCAGTCTCTGTCAGAGTGGTAGTGTGGAGCCAGCCAGCCAGTCTCTGTCAGAGTGGTAGTGTGGAGCCAGCCAGCCAGTCTCTGTCAGAGTGGTAGTGTGGAGCCAGCCAGCCAGTCTCTGTCAGAGTGGTAGTGTGGAGCCAGCCAGCCAGTCTCTGTCAGAGTGGTAGTGTGGAGCCAGCCAGCCAGTCTCTGTCAGAGTGGTAGTGTGGAGCCAGCCAGCCAGTCTCTGTCAGAGTGGTAGTGTGGAGCCAGCCAGCCAGTCTCTGTCAGAGTGGTAGTGTGGAGCCAGCCAGCCAGTCTCTGTCAGAGTGGTAGTGTGGAGCCAGCCAGCCAGTCTCTGTCAGAGTGGTAGTGTGGAGCCAGCCAGCCAGTCTCTGTCAGAGTGGTAGTGTGGAGCCAGCCAGCCAGTCTCTGTCAGAGTGGTAGTGTGGAGCCAGCCAGCCAGTCTCTTTCAGAGTGGTAGCGTGGAGCCAGCCAGCCAGTCTCTGTCAGAGTGGTAGTGTGGAGCCAGCCAGCCAGTCTCTGTCAGAGTGGTAGTGTGGAGCCAGCCAGCCAGTCTCTGTCAGAGTGGTAGTGTGGAGCCAGCCAGCCAGTCTCTGTCAGAGTGGTAGTGTGGAGCCAGCCAGCCAGTCTCTGTCAGAGTGGTAGTGTGGAGCCAGCCAGCCAGTCTCTGTCAGGGTGGTAGTGTGGAGCCAGCCAGCCAGTCTCTGTCAGAGTGGTAGTGTGGAGCCAGCCAGCCAGTCTCTGTCAGAGTGGTAGTGTGGAGCCAGCCAGCCAGTCTCTGTCAGAGTGGTAGTGTGGAGCCAGCCAGCCAGTCTCTGTCAGAGTGGTAGTGTGGAGCCAGCCAGCCAGTCTCTGTCAGAGTGGTAGTGTGGAGCCAGCCAGCCAGTCTCTGTCAGAGTGGTAGTGTGGAGCCAGCCAGCCAGTCTCTGTCAGAGTGGTAGTGTGGAGCCAGCCAGCCAGTCTCTGTCAGAGTGGTAGTGTGGAGCCAGCCAGCCAGTCTCTGTCAGAGTGGTAGTGTGGAGCCAGCCAGCCAGTCTCTGTCAGAGTGGTAGTGTGGAGCCAGCCAGCCAGTCTCTGTCAGAGTGGTAGTGTGGAGCCAGCCAGCCAGTCTCTGTCAGAGTGGTAGTGTGGAGCCAGCCAGCCAGTCTCTGTCAGAGTGGTAGTGTGGAGCCAGCCAGCCAGTCTCTGTCAGAGTGGTAGTGTGAAGCCAGCCAGCCAGTCTCTGTCAGAGTGGTAGTGTGGAGCCTGCCAGCCAGTCTCTGTCAGAGTGGTAGTGTGGAGCCAGCCAGCCAGTCTCTGTCAGAGTGGTAGTGTGGAGCCAGCCAGCCAGTCTCTGTCAGAGTGGTAGTGTGGAGCCAGCCAGCCAGTCTCTGTCAGAGTGGTAGTGTGGAGCCAGCCAGCCAGTCTCTGTCAGAGTGGTAGTGTGGAGCCAGCCAGCCAGTCTCTGTCAGAGTGGTAGTGTGGAGCCAGCCAGCCAGTCTCTGTCAGAGTGGTAGTGTGGAGCCAGCCAGCCAGTCTCTGTCAGAGTGGTAGTGTGGAGCCAGCCAGCCAGTCTCTGTCAGAGTGGTAGTGTGGAGCCAGCCAGCCAGTCTCTGTCAGAGTGGTAGTGTGGAGCCAGCCAGCCAGTCTCTGTCAGAGTGGTAGTGTGGAGCCAGCCAGCCAGTCTCTGTCAGAGTGGTAGTGTGGAGCCAGCCAGCCAGTCTCTGTCAGAGTGGTAGTGTGGAGCCAGCCAGCCAGTCTCTGTCAGAGTGGTAGTGTGGAGCCAGCCAGCCAGTCTCTGTCAGAGTGGTAGTGTGGAGCCAGCCAGCCAGTCTCTGTCAGAGTGGTAGTGTGGAGCCAGCCAGCCAGTCTCTGTCAGAGTGGTAGTGTGGAGCCAGCCAGCCAGTCTCTGTCAAGAGTGGTAGTGTGGAGCCAGCCAGCCAGTCTCTGTCAGAGAGTGGTAGTGTGGAGCCAGCCAGCCAGTCTCTGTCAGTCTCTGTCAAGAGTGGTAGTGTGGAGCCAGCCAGCCAGTCTCTGTCAGAGTGGTAGTGTGGAGCCAGCCAGCCAGTCTCTGTCAGAGTGGTAGTGTGGAGCCAGCCAGCCAGTCTCTGTCAGAGTGGTAGTGTGGAGCCAGCCAGCCAGTCTCTGTCAGAGTGGTAGTGTGGAGCCAGCCAGCCAGTCTCTGTCAGAGTGGTAGTGTGGAGCCAGCCAGCCAGTCTCTGTCAGAGTGGTAGTGTGGAGCCAGCCAGCCAGTCTCTGTCAGAGTGGTAGTGTGGAGCCAGCCAGCCAGTCTCTGTCAGAGTGGTAGTGTGGAGCCAGCCAGCCAGTCTCTGTCAGAGTGGTAGTGTGGAGCCAGCCAGCCAGTCTCTGTCAGAGTGGTAGTGTGGAGCCAGCCAGCCAGTCTCTGTCAGAGTGGTAGTGTGGAGCCAGCCAGCCAGTCTCTGTCAGAGTGGTAGTGTGGAGCCAGCCAGCCAGTCTCTGTCAGAGTGGTAGTGTGGAGCCAGCCAGCCAGTCTCTGTCAGAGTGGTAGTGTGGAGCCAGCCAGCCAGTCTCTGTCAGAGTGGTAGTGTGGAGCCAGCCAGCCAGTCTCTGTCAGAGTGGTAGTGTGGAGCCAGCCAGCCAGTCTCTGTCAGAGTGGTAGTGTGGAGCCAGCCAGCCAGTCTCTGTCAGAGTGGTAGTGTGGAGCCAGCCAGCCAGTCTCTGTCAGAGTGGTAGTGTTGAGCCAGCCAGCCAGTCTCTGTCAGAGTGGTAGTGTGGAGCCAGTCAGCCAGTCTCTGTCAGAGTGGTAGTGTGGAGCCAGCCAGCCAGTCTCTGTCAGAGTGGTAGTGTGGAGCCAGCCAGCCAGTCTCTGTCAGAGTGGTAGTGTGGAGCCAGCCAGCCAGTCTCTGTCAAGAGTGGTAGTGTGGAGCCAGCCAGCCAGTCTCTGTCAGAGTGGTAGTGTGGAGCCAGCCAGCCAGTCTCTGTCAAGAGTGGTAGTGTGGAGCCAGCCAGCCAGTCTCTGTCAAGAGTGGTAGTGTGGAGCCAGCCAGCCAGTCTCTGTCAGAGTGGTAGTGTGGAGCCAGCCAGCCAGTCTCTGTCAAGAGTGGTAGTGTGGAGCCAGCCAGCCAGTCTCTGTCAGAGTGGTAGTGTGGAGCCAGCCAGCCAGTCTCTGTCAGAGTGGTAGTGTGGAGCCAGCCAGCCAGTCTCTGTCAGAGTGGTAGTGTGGAGCCAGCCAGCCAGTCTCTGTCAGAGTGGTAGTGTGGAGCCAGCCAGCCAGTCTCTGTCAAGAGTGGTAGTGTGGAGCCAGCCAGCCAGTCTCTGTCAAGAGTGGTAGTGTGGAGCCAGCCAGCCAGTCTCTGTCAGAGTGGTAGTGTGGAGCCAGCCAGCCAGTCTCTGTCAGAGTGGTAGTGTGGAGCCTGCCAGCCAGTCTCTGTCAGAGTGGTAGTGTGGAGCCAGCCAGCCAGTCTCTGTCAGAGTGGTAGTGTGGAGCCAGCCAGCCAGTCTCTGTCAGAGTGGTAGTGTGGAGCCAGCCAGCCAGTCTCTGTCAGAGTGGTAGTGTGGAGCCTGCCAGCCAGTCTCTGTCAGAGTGGTAGTGTGGAGCCAGCCAGCCAGTCTCTGTCAGAGTGGTAGTGTGGAGCCTGCCAGCCAGTCTCTGTCAGAGTGGTAGTGTGGAGCCAGCCAGCCAGTCTCTGTCAGAGTGGTAGTGTGGAGCCAGCCAGCCAGTCTCTGTCAGAGTGGTAGTGTGAAGCCAGCCAGCCAGTCTCTGTCAGAGTGGTAGTGTGGAGCCAGCCAGCCAGTCTCTGTCAGGGTGGTAGTGTGGAGCCTGCCAGCCAGTCTCTGTCAGAGTGGTAGTGTGGAGCCTGCCAGCCAGTCTCTGTCAGAGTGGTAGCGTGGAGCCAGCCAGCCAGTCTCTGTCAGAGTGGTAGTGTGGAGCCTGCCAGCCAGTCTCTGTCAGAGTGGTAGTGTGGAGCCAGCCAGCCAGTCTCTGTCAGAGTGGTAGTGTGGAGCCAGCCAGCCAGTCTCTGTCAGAGTGGTAGTGTGGAGCCAGCCAGCCAGTCTCTGTCAAGAGTGGTAGTGTGGAGCCAGCCAGCCAGTCTCTGTCAGAGTGGTAGTGTGGAGCCAGCCAGCCAGTCTCTGTCAGAGTGGTAGTGTGGAGCCAGCCAGCCAGTCTCTGTCAGGGTGGTAGTGTGGAGCCAGCCAGCCAGTCTCTGTCAGAGTGGTAGTGTGGAGCCAGCCAGCCAGTCTCTGTCAGGGTGGTAGTGTGGAGCCAGCCAGCCAGTCTCTGTCAGAGTGGTAGTGTGGAGCCAGCCAGCCAGTCTCTGTCAGAGTGGTAGTGTGGAGCCAGCCAGCCAGTCTCTGTCAGGGTGGTAGTGTGGAGCCAGCCAGCCAGTCTCTGTCAGAGTGGTAGTGTGGAGCCAGCCAGCCAGTCTCTGTCAGGGTGGTAGTGTGGAGCCAGCCAGCCAGTCTCTGTCAGAGTGGTAGTGTGGAGCCTGCCAGCCAGTCTCTGTCAGAGTGGTAGTGTGGAGCCTGCCAGCCAGTCTCTGTCAGAGTGGTAGTGTGGAGCCAGCCAGCCAGTCTCTGTCAGAGTGGTAGTGTGGAGCCAGCCAGCCAGTCTCTGTCAGAGTGGTAGTGTGGAGCCAGCCAGCCAGTCTCTGTCAGAGTGGTAGTGTGGAGCCTGCCAGCCAGTCTCTGTCAGAGTGGTAGTGTGAAGCCAGCCAGCCAGTCTCTGTCAGAGTGGTAGTGTGGAGCCTGCCAGCCAGTCTCTGTCAGAGTGGTAGTGTGGAGCCTGCCAGCCAGTCTCTGTCAGGGTGGTAGTGTGGAGGCAGCCAGCCAGTCTCTGTCAGAGTGGTAGTGTGGAGCCAGCCAGCCAGTCTCTGTCAGAGTGGTAGTGTGGAGCCAGCCACCCAGTCTCTGTCAGAGTGGTAGTGTGGAGCCAGCCAGCCAGTCTCTGTCAGAGTGGTAGTGTGGAGCCAGCCAGCCAGTCTCTGTCAGAGTGGTAGTGTGGAGCCAGCCAGCCAGTCTCTGTCAGGGTGGTAGTGTGGAGCCAGCCAGCCAGTCTCTGTCAGAGTGGTAGTGTGGAGCCAGCCAGCCAGTCTCTGTCAGAGTGGTAGTGTGGAGCCAGCCAGCCAGTCTCTGTCAGAGTGGTAGTGTGGAGCCTGCCAGCCAGTCTCTGTCAGGGTGGTAGTGTGGAGCCAGCCAGCCAGTCTCTGTCAGAGTGGTAGTGTGGAGCCAGCCAGCCAGTCTCTGTCAGGGTGGTAGTGTGGAGCCAGCCAGCCAGTCTCTGTCAGAGTGGTAGTGTGGAGCCAGCCAGCCAGTCTCTGTCAGAGTGGTAGTGTGGAGCCAGCCAGCCAGTCTCTGTCAGAGTGGTAGTGTGGAGCCAGCCAGCCAGTCTCTGTCAGAGTGGTAGTGTGGAGCCAGCCAGCCAGTCTCTGTCAGAGTGGTAGTGTGGAGCCAGCCAGCCAGTCTCTGTCAGAGTGGTAGTGTGGAGCCAGCCAGCCAGTCTCTGTCAGAGTGGTAGTGTGGAGCCAGCCAGCCAGTCTCTGTCAGAGTGGTAGTGTGGAGCCAGCCAGCCAGTCTCTGTCAGAGTGGTAGTGTGGAGCCAGCCAGCCAGTCTCTGTCAGAGTGGTAGTGTGGAGCCAGCCAGCCAGTCTCTGTCAGAGTGGTAGTGTGGAGCCAGCCAGCCAGTCTCTGTCAGAGTGGTAGTGTGGAGCCAGCCAGCCAGTCTCTGTCAGAGTGGTAGTGTGGAGCCAGCCAGCCAGTCTCTGTCAGAGTGGTAGTGTGGAGCCAGCCAGCCAGTCTCTGTCAGAGTGGTAGTGTGGAGCCAGCCAGCCAGTCTCTGTCAGGGTGGTAGTGTGGAGCCAGCCAGCCAGTCTCTGTCAGAGTGGTAGTGTGGAGCCAGCCAGCCAGTCTCTGTCAGAGTGGTAGTGTGGAGCCAGCCAGCCAGTCTCTGTCAGAGTGGTAGTGTGGAGCCAGCCAGCCAGTCTCTGTCAAGAGTGGTAGTGTGGAGCCAGCCAGCCAGTCTCTGTCAGAGTAGTGTGTCTCTGTAGTGTGTGAAGCCAGCCAGCCAGTCTCTGTCAAGAGTGGTAATGTGGAGCCAGCCAGCCAGTCTCTGTCAGAGTGGTAGTGTGAAGCCAGCCAGCCAGTCTCTGTCAGAGTGGTAGTGTGAAGCCAGCCAGCCAGTCTCTGTCAGAGTGGTAGTGTGGAGCCAGCCAGCCAGTCTCTGTCAGAGTGGTAGTGTGGAGCCAGCCAGCCAGTCTCTGTCAGAGTGGTAGTGTGGAGCCAGCCAGCCAGTCTCTGTCAGAGTGGTAGTGTGAAGCCAGCCAGCCAGTCTCTGTCAGAGTGGTAGTGTGGAGCCAGCCAGCCAGTCTCTGTCAGAGTGGTAGTGTGAAGCCAGCCAGCCAGTCTCTGTCAGAGTGGTAGTGTGAAGCCAGCCAGCCAGTCTCTGTCAGAGTGGTAGTGTGGAGCCAGCCAGCCAGTCTCTGTCAGAGTGGTAGTGTGGAGCCAGCCAGCCAGTCTCTGTCAGAGTGGTAGTGTGGAGCCAGCCAGCCAGTCTCTGTCAGAGTGGTAGTGTGAAGCCAGCCAGCCAGTCTCTGTCAGGGTGGTAGTGTGGAGCCAGCCAGCCAGTCTCTGTCAGAGTGGTAGTGTGGAGCCAGCCAGCCAGTCTCTGTCAGAGTGGTAGTGTGGAGCCAGCCAGCCAGTCTCTGTCAGAGTGGTAGTGTGGAGCCAGCCAGCCAGTCTCTTTCAGGGTGGTAGTGTGGAGCCAGCCAGCCAGTCTCTGTCAGAGTGGTAGTGTGGAGCCAGCCAGCCAGTCTCTGTCAGAGTGGTAGTGTGGAGCCAGCCAGCCAGTCTCTGTCAGAGTGGTAGTGTGGAGCCAGCCAGCCAGTCTCTGTCAGAGTGGTAGTGTGGAGCCAGCCAGCCAGTCTCTGTCAGAGTGGTAGTGTAGAGCCAGCCAGCCAGTCTCTGTCAGAGTGGTAGTGTGGAGCCAGCCAGCCAGTCTCTGTCAGAGTGGTAGTGTGAAGCCAGCCAGCCAGTCTCTGTCAGTGTGGTAGTGTAGAGCCAGCCAGCCACTCTCTGTCAGGGTGGTAGTGTGGAGCCAGCCAGCCAGTCTCTGTCAGAGTGGTAGTGTGGAGCCAGCCAGCCAGTCTCTGTCAGAGTGGTAGTGTGGAGCCAGCCAGCCAGTCTCTGTCAGAGTGGTAGTGTGGAGCCAGCCAGCCAGTCTCTGTCAAGAGTGGTAGTGTGGAGCCAGCCAGCCAGTCTCTGTCAGAGTGGTAGTGTGGAGCCAGCCTGCCAGTCTCTGTCAGAGTGGTAGTGTGGAGCCAGCCTGCCAGTCTCTGTCAGAGTGGTAGTGTGGAGCCAGCCAGCCAGTCTCTGTCAGAGTGGTAGTGTGGAGCCAGCCAGCCAGTCTCTGTCAGAGTGGTAGTGTGGAGCCAGCCAGCCAGTCTCTGTCAAGAGTGGTAGTGTGGAGCCAGCCAGCCAGTCTCTGTCAGAGTGGTAGTGTGGAGCCAGCCTGCCAGTCTCTGTCAGAGTGGTAGTGTGGAGCCAGCCAGCCAGTCTCTGTCAGAGTGGTAGTGTGAAGCCAGCCAGCCAGTCTCTGTCAGAGTGGTAGTGTGGAGCCAGCCAGCCAGTCTCTGTCAGAGTGGTAGTGTGGAGCCAGCCAGCCAGTCTCTGTCAGAGTGGTAGTGTTGAGCCAGCCAGCCAGTCTCTGTCAGAGTGGTAGTGTGGAGCCAGCCAGCCAGTCTCTGTCAGAGTGGTAGTGTGGAGCCAGCCAGCCAGTCTCTGTCAGAGTGGTAGTGTGGAGCCAGCCAGCCAGTCTCTGTCAGAGTGGTAGTGTGGAGCCAGCCAGCCAGTCTCTGTCAGAGTGGTAGTGTGGAGCCAGCCAGCCAGTCTCTGTCAGAGTGGTAGTGTGGAGCCAGCCAGCCAGTCTCTGTCAGAGTGGTAGTGTGGAGCCAGCCAGCCAGTCTCTGTCAGAGTGGTAGTGTGGAGCCAGCCAGCCAGTCTCTGTCAGAGTGGTAGTGTGGAGCCAGCCAGCCAGTCTCTGTCAGAGTGGTAGTGTGGAGCCAGCCAGCCAGTCTCTGTCAGAGTGGTAGTGTGGAGCCAGCCAGCCAGTCTCTGTCAGAGTGGTAGTGTGGAGCCAGCCAGCCAGTCTCTGTCAGAGTGGTAGTGTGGAGCCAGCCAGCCAGTCTCTGTCAGAGTGGTAGTGTGGAGCCAGCCAGCCAGTCTCTGTCAGAGTGGTAGTGTGGAGCCAGCCAGCCAGTCTCTGTCAGAGTGGTAGTGTGGAGCCAGCCAGCCAGTCTCTGTCAAGAGTGGTAGTGTGGAGCCAGCCAGCCAGTCTCTGTCAGAGTGGTAGTGTGGAGCCAGCCAGCCAGTCTCTGTCAGAGTGGTAGTGTGGAGCCAGCCAGCCAGTCTCTGTCAGAGTGGTAGTGAGGAGCCAGCCAGCCAGTCTCTGTCAGAGTGGTAGGGTGGAGCCAGTCAGCCAGTCTCTGTCAGAGTGATAGTGTGGAGCCAGTCTGCCAGTCTCTGTGAAGAGTTGTAGTGTGGAGCCAGCCAGCCAGTCTCTGTCAGAGTAGTAGAGTGGAGCCAGTCAACCAGTCTCTGTCAGAGTGATAGTGTGGAGCCAGTCTGCCAGTCTCTGTGAAGAGTTGTAGTGTGGAGCCAGCCAGCCAGTCTCTGTCAGAGTAGTAGAGTGGAGCCAGTCAACCAGTCTCTGTCAGAGTAGTAGAGTGGAGCCAGTCAACCAGTCTCTGTCAGAGTGGTAGTGTGGAGCCAGCCCGTCTCTGTCAAGAGTGGTAGTATGAAGCCAGTCAGCCAGTCTCTGTCAAGAGAAGTAGTGAGGAGCCAGCCAGTCTCTTTCAAGAGTGGTAGTATGGAGCCAGTCAGCCAGTCTCTGTCAAGAGTGGTAGTGTGGAGCCAGCCAGTCTCTTTCAAGAGTGGTAGTATGGAGCCAGCCAGCCAGTCTCTGTCCCAGTGGTAGTGTGGAGCCAGCCAGCCAGTCTCTGTCCCAGTGGTAGTGTGGAGCCAGCCAGCCAGTCTCTTGTCACAGTGGTAGTGTGGAGTCAGTCAGCCAGTCTCTGTCAGAGTGGTAGTGTAGAGCCAGCCAGCCAGTCTGTCAAAGTGGCAGTATGGAGCCAGCCAGCCAGTCTCTGTCAGATGTGGTAGTTTGGAACCCGGCAGCCAGTCTCTGTCAGAGTGGTAGTGTGGAGCCAGTCAGCCAGTCTCTGTCAGAGTGGTAGTGTGGAACCCGGCAGCCAGTCTCTGTCAGAGTGGTAGTGTGGAGCCAGCCAGCCAGTCTCTGTCAGAGTGGTAGTGTGGAACCCGGCAGCCAGTCTCTGTCAGAGTGGTAGTGTGGAGCCAGTCAGCCAATCTCTGTCAGAGTGATAGTGTGGAGCCAGCCAGCCAGTCTCTGTCATAGTGATAGTGTGGAGCCAGCCAGTCAGTGTCTGTCATAGTGGTAGCGTGGAGCCAGCCAGCCAGTCTGTCAGAGTGGTAGTGTGGAGGCAGTCAGCCAGTCTCTGTCAGAGTGTTAGTGAAGAGCCAGCCAGCCAGTCTCTGTCAAGAGTGGTAGCGTGGAGCCAGCCAGCCAGTCTCTGTCAGAGTGTTAGTGAAGAGCCAGCCAGCCAGTCTCTGTCAAGAGTGGTAGTGTGGAGCCTACCAGCCAGTCTGTCAGAGTGGTAGAGTGGAGGCAGTCAGCCAGTCTCTGTCATAGTGGTAGTGTGGAGCCAGCCAGTCTCTGTCAAGAGTGGTAGTATGAAGCCAGCCAGCCAGTCTGTGTTAAGAGTTGTGGTGTGGAGCCAGCCAGTCAGTCTCTTTCACGAGTGGTAGTGTGGAGCCAGCTAGTCAGTCTCTGTCAGAAATGGTAGTGTGGAGCCAGCCAGTCTGTGTTAAGAGTTGTGGTGTGGAGCCAGCCAGTCAGTCTCTTTCACGAGTGGTAGTGTGGAGCCAGCTAGTCAGTCTCTGTCAGAAATGGTAGTGTGGAGCCAGCCAGTCTCTGTCAGAGTGGTAGTGTGGAGCCAGCCAGCACGCTATTTACATCCCCTTTATTTATTCCTGTTTTCCATTTATACACCTCGATCATATCCCCCCTAATTCTACGCCTTTCGAGAGAGTGCAGATTCAGGGCCCTCAGTCTATCCTCAAAGGGAAGATTTCTGATACATGGGATCATCTTGGTCATCCTCCTCTGTACGTTTTCCAGAGCATTTATATCCATTCTGTAATACGGTGACCAGAACTGAGCAGCATAGTCTAGATGAGGCCTAACCAAGGATATATAGAGTTGAAGAACAACCTGAAGACTTCTATTATTTATACTTCTAGATATGAAGCCAAGAATTCTGTTAGCTTTATTGCGAACACTAATGCACTGTTGTCTTGGTTTTAGATTACTGCTAACCAGAACTCCTAAATCCTTTTCGCAATCAGTAGCATTATGATCTACATTATTTAGTTTATATGTGGCGTGGTTATTTACCTGTCCAACATTTAGAGCTTTGCATTTGTCAATATTAAACTGCATCTGCCACTTCTCCGACCATTGCAACAGTCTATTCAAATCATCGTGTAGTGCTGTAGTGTCCTCGTTAGAATAAATTGGACTGCCTATTTTGGTGTCATCAGCAAATTTGCTTATGCCGCTATTTATTCTCTCATCTATGTCGTTTATGTAAATTGTGAGCAACACTGACCCCTGAGGAACACCGCTTGTGACGTGCCCCCATTCTGATTTCTCCCCATTTATGCAAACTCTCTGCTGTCTATTTGTCAGCCATGCCTCTATCCAGGAAAAAATTTCTCCTCCTATTCTGTGTGCCTTAAGTTCCCTCAATAGCCTCTGATGTGGAACGCTATCGAAAGCCTTACTGAAGTCCACATACACAATATCATATTCATTACCATGATCTACCTCCTCAAACACATTAGTGAAAAAAGTTAGTAAATTCGTAAGACAGGAACGCCCCTTAGTAAAACAGAGTTGAGATTCATTAATCAATTGATGCCTATCAAGATGGTTACGAATTGCTTCTGCAATTATTGATTCCATAAATTTTCCCACTATGGATGTAAGGCTTATTGGTCTATAGTCACCTGCCTTGTAAATAGGTATTACATTTGCCATTTTCCACTTATCAGGCACTATGCCAGTTTGTAGTGATATGTTAAAAAGATTAGCCAAAGGTATGCTAAGTTCCTCTTTACATTCCTTTAACACCCTTGCAAACAGTTCATCAGGACCTGGGGATTTGTTAGGTTTTAGTTTCTCTGTTTGTCTGAGGACCATGTCACTAGTTACCGCAATCGTTCATAGTTTATTATCATCCTGACTCACGAAATCGTAATAACACGATTGCAAACAAACCATACCCCGGCCGGGATTGAACCCGCGGTCATAGAGTCTCAAAACTCCAGGCCGCGGGTTCAATCCCAGCCGGGGTATGGTTTATTATCATCCTGTTGTACATAATCCATTATTTCAGGAATATCGCTAGTATTTTCCTGGGTGAAAACTGATAGGAAGTAAGTATTTAGAATTTCACACATATCCTTATCACTGTCAGTGATCTGACCAGAGTTACTCTTAAGTGGGCCAGTCTTGTCTCTAATCTTACTTCTGTATACCTTAAAGAACCCTTTTGGGTTAGTCTTTGAATCCCTTGCGACCTTAGCCTCATAATCCCTTTTTGCTTTTCTTATTAATTTCTTTATTTCTCTCTTTAATTGAATATATTTATTTCTTAACTGCCCATCCCCTCTTTTGATACGCCTATATATGCCTCTCTTTTGACCAATGAGATGTTTTAATCTCTTGTTCATCCATTTGGGATCATTTTTGTTAGATCTAATTTCCCTTCTCGGAACAAAAGTTGTCTGGGCATCTAGAACTATGCTTTGAAAAACGTCATATTGGCAACCAAGATCACCTACCTGACCCATAGTCAGGACATCCCAATTTAGCCCACCCAGGTAATTTTTCAGTCCCATGAAGTCGGCCAATAGAAAATCTGAGACAGAGATTTGATTGCAGTTATCTGGGTAATTCCATGTTATATTGAAACTAAGTGATTCATGATCACTTTCCCTAAGCTCATCATTAACCTCAAGATTATTAATTAGTGAATCTTTGTTGGCAAGAACCAAATCAAGGAGAATGTTTCCTCTAGTTGGTTCTGTCACAACCTGTACTAAAAAGCAATCCTGAACCGTATCAAGAAAGTCACTAGACTCAAGATTTCCTGTCATATTGTTCCACTCAATTTGTCTATCAAAACATTTTCATATCTAGATGCCTTATGAATTTCGCCCCATAACAGCTTACTGCACTCCCTATCAAGGTTTGGGGGCCTATAAATCATACCCAAAATTAATTTGTCACGTCTCTCGAGAACCTGTAGCCAAACAGATTCTGTCTTCGATGTTTCTAATCTTATATCATGTGTAAGACAACAATTTAAATTTTCTCTGACATACATCGCAACTCCACCACCCTTCCTGTTGACCCTATCAATGTGGAATAGTTTATAACCCTGTATGTTGAATTCAGAAGGCATTTCTCTTTCAGGTTGAACCAGGTCTCTGTTATATCAATAATATCTGTATTACCTAAACTACTGCTGTTGCCTTTGCACAGCTCCTGATGATGCACTGAGATGTGTGGAAGTACTTGAGCTAACGATTTCCACCCCCCGTGGCTTGTGTTGCATTCTTAAGATCACCTGTTTGCAATTGTTTATATATATATATATATATATATATATATATATATATATATATATATATATATATATATATATATATATATATATATATATATATGCAATAAGATCACAGTAAACAGGTGATTTTAAAATATGCAAAACAACCACTGTGAAAGAGTAGTGAAATTCCAAGCGCATTCGTGACTACTCACATTGTCAAGTAACTATCAAAGTTCATAGTTCCTTGACAATGTGAGTAGTCACGAAAGCGCTTGGAATTTCACTACTCTTTCACAGTGGTTGTTTTACACACACTCACACACACACACACACACACACACACACACACACACACACACACACACACACACACACACACACACACACACACACACACACACACACACACACACACAGACACACACACACACACACACACACACACACACACACACACACACACACACACACACACACACACATATGGAATGGAAGACAGCTAATGTAGTCCCCATATTTAAGAAAGGAAACAGAAACGAGGCACTAAACTACAGACCTGTGTCTCTGACATGTATTGTGTGCAAAGTCATGGAGAAGATTATCAGGAGGAGAGTGGTCGAACACCTGGAAAGGAACAAGATTATAAATGAAAACCAGCATGGGTTCATGGAAGGCAAATCCTGTGTCACAAACCTCCTGGAGTTTTATGACAAGGTAACAGAAGTAAGACACAAGAGAGAGGGGTGGGTAGATTGCGTTTTCCTAGACTGCAGGAAGGCCTTTGACACAGTTCCCCACAAGAGATTAGTGCAGAAGCTGGAGGATCAGGCGCATGTAAAAGGGAGGGCACTGCAATGGATAAGGGAATACCTGACAGGGAGGCAGCAACGAGTCGTGGTACGTGAAGAGGTATCACAGTGGGCGCCTGTTACGAGCGGGGTCCCACAGGGGTCAGTTCTAGGACCAGTGCTATTTTTGATATATGTGAACGACATGATGGAAGGAATAGACTCTGAAGTGTCCCTGTTCGCAGATGACGTGAAGTTGATGAGAAGAATTAAATCGGACGAGGATGAGGCAGGACTTCAAAGAGACTTGGACAGGCTGGACATGTGGTCCAGTAACTGGCTTCTCGAATTCAATCCAGCCAAATGCAAAGTCATGAAGATTGGGGAGGGTCAAAGAAGACCGCAGACAGAGTATAGGCTAGGTGGACAAAGACTACAGACCTCACTCAGGAGTAGGTGCGAACAGCACCATAGTCGTGTTCGATTCTCCACGACTATGGTGCTGTTCGCACCTACTCCTAGGTTGAGGGACTGATTACCTCATCTTCTGTACATAGTTCTACTGTCTTCAAGTTATGTCCTAGAATTTGTATTGATAAAGCCACTGGATGGCGAAACGTCTACAATAAAGATACCCAGATGTTGCACATATGTCTTACTCTCATCTTGTCGGTATTATATACCATTCGTACACAACTTGTCAGACACTGCAACATCATGGAATCTTAATTCTGAGGACATGTACATAACCTTCACGACTACGACAACTACTACTACAACTAACCCATCTCTTTGGGAAGGACCTACTTCCACTGGGGAATCCCGCCTACCAGTGAATTTGCCCTCGTCTGCTTCACCTGACGTTACTATATAAGCGCCAGGATTCTTTCTTCTGCTTCAGAATCTCCACGACTATGGTGCTGTTCGCACCTACTCCTAGGTTGAGGGACTGATTACCTCATCTTCTGTACATAGTTCTACTGTCTTCAAGTTATGTCCTAGAATTTGTATTGATAAAGCCACTGGATGGCGAAACGTCTACAATAAAGATACCCAGATGTTGCACATGTGTCTTACCCTACAAATAACTGTTCCTATGTACACTATTATTCTTCACATCAAGATAGAGTAAACTGTCTGTTTTCTCATCAATGTTTTTGAGAACTTTGCTTATTTGTAGTCCAGAGTTCATAGATGAGGAAATACCCAAAATTTATGAACAGGTAATGATTTGAAATACCCAAGAAACGTAATTGATAAATCTTTAAAAATTGCTAGAAATACTTTTTACAATCCAAAAAGGGACAACCAACCTTATTCAACTAAAAATAAGTTGGTTCTCCCTTACCATGAATATTTGGTTGATAGGCCTTCTCTTCTTAAGGCTCTGGTGGCCTGGTGGTTAACGCTCTCGCTTCACACGGTGAGATCCTGGGTTCGATTCCCAGCCAGAGTAGAAACATTGGACGTGTTTCTTTCCACCTGTTGTCTATGTTCCCCATCAGTAAAATGGGTACCTGGGTGTTAGTTGACTGGTGTGGGTCGCATCCTGGGACACTGACCTAAGGAGGCCTGGTCACAGACCGGGCCGCGGGGGCGTTGACCCCCGGAACTCTCTCCAGATAAACTCCAGATAAACTCCAGATAAAGTTGTATTTAAAAATCTTGATACAGTAAAAAAAACTTTTGATAAAGAATTCCCCCAAAATGCTGACGGATGTGTCTATAAGATTCCTTGTAAAATTTGCGATAAAGTTTATTACGGTCAAACTGGTAAAAGTCTCGAACTTAGATTAAAACAATATAAATATAGCATTAGAACTGGACAAGATTCCAGTGCTCTATTTATTCATGTGAGAGATTTTAACCATCCAATTGATATTCAAAAAGTTGAGAAAGTTTTATCAAGCAAGTCCATGGTCGACAGGAATGTAATTGAATCTTTTTTCATAAAAAGCAGTTTTGACAATAATTTGAATGTTTCCTTTGGTTTATGTAGGTTGGATCCATTTATAATTGATAGAATTTGGGAAGAATTTAATAATACATTAGACAAATAATAAATTTTAACATTCTTAATTCTTGGGTAGAATAGTTTGCTTGTGGGTTGCGTGAAGGACCTGTCTAGTTTGGCCAGCGGACCTGCTGCAGTGTTCTCTTTCTTATGAGTGGCGTGTCAGGTGTTGCTTTGTTGTGGGATAATAATAATAATAATAATAATAATAATAATAATAATTATAATTTTATTTCTTTGTAAGAACATAAGAACATAAGAAAGGAGGAACACTGCAGCAGGCCTGTTGGTCCATACTAGGCAGGTCCTTTACAATTAATCCCACTAACAAAACATTTCCCCATCCCAATTTTCAATACTACATCATTTAACTTAAATCCAACCACTCAAATCCAACCCCTCCCACTCATATATTTATCCAACCTAAATTTGAAACTACCCAAAGTCCTAGCATCAATAACCCAGCTAGGTAGACTGTTCCACTCATCAACTACCCTATTTCCAAACCAATACTTTCCTATGTCCTTTCTAAATCTAAACTTGTCTAATTTAAATCCATTACTGCGGGTTCTCTCTTGGAGAGACATCCTCAAGACCTTATTAATATCCCCTTTATTAATACCTATCTTCCACTTATACACTTCGATCATGTCTCCCCTCATTCTTCGTCTAACAAGTGAATGTAACTCAAGAGTCTTCAATCTTTCTTCATAAGGAAGATTTCTAATGCTATGTATTAATTTAGTCATCCTACGCTGAATGTTTTCTAACGAATTTATGTCCATTCTGTAATATGGAGACCAGAATTGAGCTGCATAATCTAGGTGAGGCCTTACTAATGATGTATAAAGCTGCAGCATGACCTCTGGACTTCTGTTGCTTACACTTCTTGATATAAATCCCAGTAATCTATTTGCCTTATTACGTACGCTTAGGAATTGCTGTCTTGGTTTAAGGTTGCTGCTCACCATAACCCCCAAGTCCTTTTCGCAATCTGTATGGCTAAGTTCTACATCATTTAACTTACAAGTGCTATGGTTATGGACACTCCCGAGCTTCAGAACCTTGCATTTATCTACATTGAACTGCATCTGCCACTTTTCTGACCAAGAATAGAGTTTGTTTAAATCCTCCTGAAGTTCCCTAACATTTACGTTTGAATCAATTATCCTACCTATCTTTGTGTCATCGGCGAATTTGCTCATATCACTAGTAATTCCCTCATCAAGATTATTGATATATATTATAAACAACAACGGGCCCAAGACTGATCCCTGTGGAACGCCACTTGCTACAGATCCCCACTCGGATTTAACCCCATTTATGGACACTGCTTCCTGTCTGTGAGTCATGACTCGATCCACGAGAGCACTTTTTCCCCAATGCCATGAGCTGCCACTTTCTTTAACAGTCTAGGTTAACAATGTGAAATTACAATTTTGATTTGCTAAGTACAAAGATAGCCGCTATTATGCCGAGGCATTTCGGGCAAACTAATCCTAATACATAGTAACTAATTAAAACTAGATAAGATAATAGTACATAGTAATTATTACTTAAAACTAAACATAGAATAGTGGTTAGCTGTTTTACAATCTTGTTTGGACTTAATCTTATGTGTACTTAGTACAAAATCTAATTTACAAGGAATGGTGCAAGTGGTAATATTTTATGGAATGGCAGAATTAAAAGCCAGGAGGTCACATGATAAAACTAGCCAGTAGATGTTTGGTTGATTTGGTTAATATTGTGCAATAAGATGATTTTTTTAGCAGAATCCTAAATTTATAAGTTGTCTGGGGATCCTTGACTTGTTCCGGTAGCGAGTTCCAGATCTTTGGGCCTTTTATGCGCATAGTGTTCTTGCATAGTGAGAGTTTTACTCCAGGGATGTTGAAAAGGGCCTTATGCCTTGTATTGTGGCTGTGCATGCTGTTGTAACTGTCGAGTAGTAGTTTTAGGGGGGGGGTTACAGTGGAGTTTAAAATTCTGTATATGTAGTAGGCACAATAATAAGAGTGTATGTCTTGTATATTTAGCAAGTTGAGTCTTTTGAAAAGTGGTGGTGTGTGCTGTCTAGCACAGGAGCTAGTTATCACCCGCACAGCAACTTTTTGTTGGATTATTAAGGGTCTAAGGTGGTTGGCTGTGGTAGAGCCCCAGGCACAGATACCATAGGTGAGGTAAGGATATATTAGAGAGTGGTACAAGGTAAGGAGAGTTGTTTGTGGTACATAATAGAGTATCTAAGAAAGGATTCCTACTGATTTGGAAATTTTCTTGGCTATGTGATGGGTATGGGACTGAAATTTAAGATTACAGTCAAGGAGAAGACCTAGAAATTTGCCCTCCTTGTGTCTAGTTATAGGGGAACCATTTAACAGTATGTTGAGTTGAATATTTGAGGCTCTGTTGCCAAACAGCATAAAGTAAGTTTTTTCTATGTTAAGTGTGAGTTTGTTAGTCATCATCCAAGCATATATCTTTAGCAGTTCATTGTTTACAGTGTTTTCAAGCACAGCTGGGTCTAAATGGGAGTAGACATATGTAGTGTCATCTGCGAATAGAATTGGTGTAAGGAATAGCTGGTGTAAGGAGTTGGGATGCATTGGGAAGATCATTGATGTAGATGAGAAAGTGGAGTGGCCCTAGGACACTACATTGGGGTACTCCTACAGCTACAGGTTGGATAGCGGAGTTGACTCCATTTGCATGTACATACTTGTGTCTGTCGTTAAGATAGGATTTTAGGTAGTCAAGAGAATGTCCTCTTATGTCATAATGATTCAGTTTGAGGTGCAAGAGATTGTGGTCAACTGTGTCAAACTCTTTTCTTAGGTCGACAAAGAGCCTCAGAGGATATTCATTCTTATCGAGAGCTGTGTATATTAGGTCAAGCATTTGTATAATAGCATCATTCGTGTTTTTTTTTTTTTGGTCTATATCCAAACTGGCATGGGTTAAGTATGTTGTTGGATGTAAGGTAGGAGTAAAGTCACTTGTGTATTATTTTTTCAAATATCCTGGATAGTAAGGGCAAGTTTGATATGGGTCTGTAATTGTTCAAATCGGTTGGATCTCCACCTTTATGGATCGGGGTGACCCTTGCTGTCTTGAGTATGGATGGGAAGGTTGAGGAAGCTATAGATTTGTTAAACATTGTTGCAATAATGGGCGACAGTTCTGGTGCAGCTTTTTTATATATGAATGGCGGCAAGTTATCTAGATCACCTGATTTGTTTTTTATTGATTTAATGACGAGTGAGACTTCAGTGGGATTAGTTGGAGCTAGGAATAGTGTGTTTGGATAGTTGCCAGTGAGGTACTCGCTCGGATGGGTATTTGAGCTAGGAATTTGGCACGCTAGTTTTGATCCTACGGTAGAGAAGGAAACATTAAATTTGTCGGCCGTGTCTATAGGTTGCATGTGAGGTTCATCTGGTTTAGTTAAGTCTATTTCTCTATTTCCAGTCGGTTTTCTTGAGCCCAAAATTTGGAGAGTGTTTGCCAGGTACTTTTCATATTACCTTTCATTTCACTAAATCTATTTTCATAATACATTTGCTTTGAGTTACGTATTAATTTTGTTAGTATTGATGTGTATCTTTTAGTAAATTCTTTAGTAATTAAGCCTAATCTGAACTGCTTTTCAATTTGGTGTTTTTTATTAATAGATTTGAGGATACTTCTAGTTAGCCATGGGCTGTTTAGCCTCTTTTCTGTGATATGTTTCGTTATGACTGGGCAATGTTTGTTGTAGAGGTTAGGGCTTTATGTAAAAAAATTTGATATCTTTATCGATATTATTACTGGCATCTAGCTCTCTCTGCCAGTCAATGGCACCTAGAGCTAGTTTTAGGTTGTTTATCGATGTCTCGTCATGCAGGCGAAATGAGATCTTTCTTGTTTCTTGAGGCAGTTTAGATAAGTTGGTTATGAGAGAGGTAGGGTAGTAGTCTGTGGTGTTATCTGTGATTATACCTGCTTGCAGTGGAGATATTATGTTGGTCCAGATATGGTTGAGTAACGAAGCACTAGTGTCAGAGATTCTTGTTGGCTTTGTTATAGTGGGTAGATGGAGTTTTCGTCTCTCAACCCTTGAGTGGAGAGGACGTGTGCTGCTGCTGCCCCCTGGAGTTGTCTGGTGGCAGTATCATTTTCACAAATATGGCGCAGGCTAGCCTGCGTTGTATCAATGCTGTCTGCATTGAATTAATCAGTGGAGCTGTAACGGGGCCATCAATGGAGTTGCTCCTGCCTGCAATAATCAGATACACCTACGGAATAGCCAATGAGGAGATTTGTGGACTTGCACTGAACGGTACGAAGAGGATTTTTGTAAAATTCAGTTTGGCGAATGTGTATGAGGCAGTGGTGAATAAGTTTCAGAAAGTGGCCATACCAGTTAATCACCCTGTGACGGTGAGGATGCATGATGTATCAAGCTATTGCACATGGGTTAAGATCAGGAATGTGCCTTTCGAGGCGGATGCATCTGACATCCAGTTAACTATGTGTAAATACGGCACAATACATACGGTCACTGCAGGGAGGTGGTCAGCCGGCCCGTATATGGAGATACCTGAGGGTACGTACTCTGTCAGTATGACGCTCAGACATCCTATTCCATCGTACATGGTGATGGAAGATTTCAGAACTCAGGTTTTTGTGACATACGCTGGGCAGCGACGCACTTGCCGTTTGTGCGGGTCGTATGATCACCTGGCTGTGCAATGTGAAAAACGACGTGGTAATAAGGACCAGTAGCAACGACGTGATGTGGAGGAAAGGAGAGAGGATCAAGATCAGCCGTATTCGACACTGCCTCAGCAGAGTTTGACATGGAGTTGAGGAGGTTGAGAGGGCCGAAGAAAAGGAGAGGGCAGGGGCTACGCGGGGAAACATCACTTCCCTGGACGTTGTACAAGTGCTGGATGAGGTCATCGCGGAAGTGAATGGCAGCGATGCGGAAACGTGTCGACGTTTGGGAACATTTTGGGCAATGAGCATCCTTGTCAGGATGTTGGTACAGACCTGGATCTTGGGTCTGCAGTTGAGGAGGGCGTGGTGATGCCAGCTCGGCCTGAAGTGTGTGATAAAGATGCCCTGTTTGTGAGAACTGTGGAGGTGGAGGTTCATGGCACTGCGCTGGATGACTTGATGCAGGTCGAGGGTACGACGCGAAAGCGTGCAGCAGTGCTTTCTGATTCCGACGACGTGCTTACGCACACACAACGGCCTGGGAAGAAAACATGGGCAGATGCCATGCGGAGAGGTTCAAGTGGCACTCAGGGGCAGGGGTTAGGTAAGTGTGCCCAGAAAAGGGGGGGGGGGAGGGAAAAGGGTGCAACGAAACGATCAGGTGATAAGTCGATAGTGTCAAGAGGGAAACCCCCTTTGTCGGTTTTAATTGCCTGACATTGAACATCAATGGCTTGAGGACGCAGAGAAAGTGTGAGTGGTTTAGGGAATATTTGGTGCGTCATGATATTGATGTAGTGTTCTTGCAGGAGCACAATTATAGACCGGGTTATGAGTTGAAGGTGGATGGATATAATGTGTATGTTGAGCATGCAGTCAGATTGAAAGGGGGTGTGGCCAATTTAGTGAAAGAAACTAGCCCATTGGTTGTCAGGCTTTGTGGGGGGGGGGGAGAGGGTGATTCGTGTGGATAGGTTATGGGGTCAGGTACAGATGACGTTGGTGTGTGTGTATGGCCCGGCAGAGGGAGATGTACAGGTAAAGAATAAATTCGTGAGGGACGTTCTGGTATATTATTTGAGTGGATTGCCAGGGGTCGTTGTGATAGGAGGTGATTGGAACTGTGTGATAAGGAGTAAGGATGTTGAACCGAGGGGGGCAGGGCATTGCTTGAGAATATTGGGAGAATTGTTATCCGGGTTAGGATTGATCGATGTTGGGGGAGGCGGGGTGGTGGAGCACACATTTATTAAGCGTGGGTATGCGGCTAGGCTCGATCGATTGTACGTGCCCAGGACAGTCGTAATACATAGTGTGAGGGTAATGGACGTAGTATTTTCTGATCACAGGGGTGTTTTGGTGGATATAGGTTGGGAGGGGTTGCCAAGAAGGTGTAATGGGCTTTGCAAGTTGAATGTAAGGTTGTTGCAGGAAGAAGAGCCTCGACAGTCTTTTGTTCAATTGTGCGAGGAGTTGGTGGCGGAGGCGCCTGGGAATAGTGATCTGGTTAGTTGGTGGGACTCTGTGGCGAAATCTCGTATTAGGGAATTTTATATTCGTAGTGGGAGGGAATATACCAGGTTGAAGTATGGGTACCAATCTTATCTTGAGGGGCAGTTGAGAGCTTGCTACGAGAGTGGGAGCGCTAGTTATTCGGTGGACGATATTGAGGGATTAAAGGAGAGTATTAGGGATTTGCAAAATGAAAGATTTGATGGCGCGCGAGTTTTGGGTGGGCTGGAAGAGGTGTTATGAGGTGATAGGCCTTCGGCATGCGTGTTGAGGCGACAGCGTAAGAGAAGAGTGGCGACGGAGATGATGGGATTAACTGTTCATGTGGGGATGGAAGGGTATAGGGAGGGGCATGTATTTGTGACGACTGAGGGTATGAGTGGATATCTAGATGCATGGTTTAGATCATATACGCAAAACGTAGGTATTCGAGATGAGGCTTTAAAGGAAATGGGAGGTTTTGTGCAATGTGAGATTGATGGTACAGATAGGGCAACATTAGAAGGTCCGATCACGGAAAGTGAGATTTCGCACGCTTTGTCTGGTGCAAGTTTAGGTAAGGCGCCAGGTGTAGATGGGTTGCCTAATGATTTTTACGTTAGGAATTGGGAAGTATTGAGAAGATTCTTAGTTAGGTTATTCAATGTAATGAAGGATGATGGGGAAATGGGTGAGCAGCAAAGGACTGCTGTCGTGGTATTAGTTCCGAAAGGTGGACAGACTACGGTAGAGGATTACCGAGCAATATCGCTTATGTGTGGCGATTATAAGTTATTTGCACGGATATTAGGGAATAGAATAAAAAAGGTGATAGGTAAAGTAATTGACAGAGGACAATATGGGGTACCGGGTAGGTCAATGTATAAAGGGCATGGAGTTATTAGAAGTTTTATAGAGCAGAGGGGGGAGTTGGGGGGGTGGGGGTGTTTTGGCATTGGATTGGAGAGCGGCTTACGATTGAGTAGAGAGGGATGCGTTATGGAGGTTCATGCGTTGGCAGGGATTCGGGAGGGAAATTATATCTTGGGCAAAAACATTGTATCAGGGAGCATCTATGAGAGTACAGGTTAATGGAAGGCTAGGTGTTAACATTCAGATGGGAAGGGGTTTGCGTCAGGGATGCCTCTGTCGCAAATATTGTTTGCGTGCCTCCAGGATCCCATTTATAGGGCAGTTAGGTGGAGTATCGCAAGTGGAGGGGTTAGTAATGAAAGAGAGGGTGGGGCGGATATTGTGGGTTATGTGGATGACACGACTGTATTGGTGAGGGATGAGAGGGATTTACATAAGGTAGGAAAGGTGGTAGATGTGTTTGGCGAGGCTACTGGGATGAAAATTAATGTGGCAAAATCTAAGTATATGGACCTAGGCAATAGCGTAAATAGAGGTGGGACTGTAGGGCGCGGGTGGAGTGTGGTGGATCAGCTATTGATTTGTGGGATAGTGTACGTTAAGAATGATAGGGTCGCGCAAGAGGTAAATTCGATGCGCACCGTGGATGGAGTTTTGAAAAGATTGGGTGGTTTGATGACGGCGCAGCTACCGTTGCGTCAGAGGGTTGTGACGAACGTCCTGTTGTATAGCAAGCTATGGCACGTGGTGGCAATATACCCATTGAGGCGGCGAGAGGTGCAACGGTTGCAACATGGGATTTTCAGATTTATATGGGGATCGGGTTGTGACTGGCTAAGTAGAGGGGTGGTGATGCTTCCCGTTAGCCAGGGGGGGCTGGGGCTTATACCTTTAGAAAAGCGTATGATGAGTGTGTATCTAAAACGCGGCTATTTGAGGGAGGTGGGGGCGAGAGGCGGGCTAGAAAGACTGCGTATGGATATGCAACGATGGTGGGGGGTAGGGATTTAATGATAGGTGAGGCCATGTTGCGGGTTTTAATGATGGTGAGGGATCCGGAGCACTTCAAATTGAGGATTCTTGAGAGGGTGGGGGGTGGGTCTGTGGTGGCGGCATTTGAGGGGGCATACCCCATGTATGCGTGGGGGAATATCTGGAAATGTTTACTGCAATTGCGTATTAAACCAGGTGTAAGGAAGGTAATGTTTAGGTTTCTACATGGAATCTTGCCGTCTAGTGTTGTGTTATTTAACAGGAGACTAAGGGAGGGTGGGGAGTGCAAGGCGTGTGGATGTTTGGAGACTATTTTTCATGCTGTGTATTTTTGTAATTGTTTAGAAGCTGTGAGGGTATGGTTAGGTAGGGTAGTTAGGTTAGTGGGTGGGGAAGGGTTACAGGTGTTAAGGGTGTTAAGTTTAGATATAGGTGGGATGAGTCAGATGGTGGTGAATGCGGTTGCGTATGTGGTCACTGATTTTATTATATATACGTCTTGGGCTATGAGGGAGGTGGGTGTGAGGGAGGTGGGTGTGGATGAAAGAATAAAGGTGTTAGCGGCCACCATTTATAGAACTAAGTGTCGCAATAGGGATCTTTATGGGGGAAGGTGGGAGACAGCGTTTACTGAGGGATACCGGAGTTTTAAGTTGAAGGATTTACGGGATTTAAGTGTAAAGTAAGGGGTAACGACGGGCTAGTTTCTTGAGTGGGGATGTGTGGATGGCTTTTAAAGTGTGTGATTGGATTTGTACTGATACATTTATTCTTTTCCTGTGTAGTGAGTGTGGTGTAGGTGGTAGTATTACACATGTGTTCCCTTTATGTTGTGAAGATTTTGGATAGTACATGTACGTAGTGTACTGGAACACTACATCATTGTGTGTATATAAGGTAAGTGAAAGGGTAGAATCTTACAGTATTTGTGTGTGTGAGAATGACTGTTCGGTATTGTGAGAGTGTCTTCAAAGATGTTATAGAAAGCACATACTACGTGGTGTTACTAAGGTCTGCCATATGACTGTTTAGAATATGCTGTGATACAAAGTCCGGGGTTTCCCTTCTTGTAGGAAGCATTCTGTAGAGCACAATATCTGTACATCGGAAGGCTCGGAAGTGTAAATAGCTGTAATGAGCAACGTGGTATAGTATTTAATATTATGTGAGATTATATTTTGGCACATAAGGCCTAACATATAATGTTTCAGCGGCCTGGTTAAGATTATATAGTACATGTCGTGTGACACTGTATGTGCAGGGTAGTGTTATATATTTTAAGTACACGCTGTTGGTTTCCCTTTGCTATTTTAATGTTTCAAGTCACATGTAAGAGTATATGTAAGGTAATTTAAAAATGTATATTGATTTTGTGTAAATACACAATTTTAGATGACTTTGTTGTAGCAGGTATGCATATGAGTTCAAGTAGCGGTGTATGTCATGTATTAATACTGCTATAGTGTATATAGTGTATGAAGAAGTCTTGGGTGGATTGCACCCGTGTTGAGATATAGAGTATATTATCCTTGTATGCTAGGCAAAGTTTTCATTAATTGTTACTTAGAGCAAGCAGTATCCTGCGCTCTTATAGTATGTCAATGTTTTGTTGGTATTTGATGAGGGGGGAGGGTACCTTTTTACTTCCAGAGCACATATGTACGACTTTATGAATGCACCTTTGGTGGGGGGTGGATGTATAGGTTTTAATGGTATGTGGTGAGGCTTTTACCTTTAAGAATTGTTTTGTATATAAAACTTGGCATAAGATGTATAAGTGTGGTGGAGTAGATTATCTGGATATGTTGTTGGTACACCTGTGTGAAGTGTTCCTTTTTCTTTTTGGATTGTGTATACGTATGTTGTACTTTAATTTGTTGTTCCATGTCGATTGGTTTAGTGACACATGTTTGCTTCCATGTATAATGTATACCGTATTTTAAATAAAAAAAAAAAGTGGGTAGCAATAAGCTGTTGTTCATAGAATTTGTGAAATCAACTACTGGAGGGTCGGTTGCTTGCATAAGGTTGATGTTGAAATCTCCTGCTAGTATCAGATGGTGTTTATTCAACTCTGACTCAGTTATCATGTTTCTGAGGTTATTGCTAAAAGTGTAAGTGTTTGAGTGTGGTAGTCTGTAGACTGCACCAGCTGCTATACGTTTCTTAAGTGTTCTTGATGTGAATTTAGCTATTATATATTCTCCTTTTTCGTCCCGTACATTAGTTGATTTCACACATTCTAGTTCATCAGAGTAATAGATGGCAGTGCCTCCTCCTGATTGGTCGAGCCTACAGTTATGTATGGCTGTGTAACCAGGTATGGTAAATATGTCTGTCAGATCTTGTCTGAGACAGGTTTCAGTAAGTATAATGAAAGTTATAGTAGCATTGGAGACTTAAGTAATGCAATGAGGTCATCATAGTGTTTACTCAATGATCTAACATTGTAGTTGAAGACTGTAATGTTCTTGTTGACACTGAGAAGGGTATTAGCCTGACTAGCAGTGTAGTAATGGCAATTACTGTTTGGACTATGTGTGCTGTTCAATAAGAGGTTGATATCAGGATCGATACTTACATTCATAAGGTTTGGTATAGACCATTTATATGCCTTCCTTTTGATGCATTACTTTTATTGTTCCTTGATAATGTGAGTAGTCACGAAAGCGCTTGGAATTTCTCTATTCTTTCACAGTGGTTGTTTTGCATATATATGTCGTGCCGAATATGTAAAACTGGTCAATTAGCAAGAACTCATTTAAAATTAAGTCCTTTCTAAAATTTTCTCTTATACGTTTAAAGATATATTTTTTTCATTAATGTTGATGTAAAAATTTATAATTTTGCACCAAAAGGAACTTAGAAAACTTACCTAACCTTATTATAACATGCTCAATTTATTTTAGCCTAACCCAACTAAATATATTTTAGATTTGTTTACAATAATTTAATACTAAACAAACACAATGAAATATATTTTTTTCGTTAGGTTCAGAATGATTTTGGCGAAATTTTTGCATGCACAAATTTTCACTTGTCCTATATGGCAAGATGAGCGTTGCTATTTAAGCCAAGATCGCAAGTTCTGCCTATTCGGCACGACATATATATATATATATATATATAAATATATATAAAAATATATATATATATATATATATATATATGTCGTGCCGAATATGTAAAACTGGCCAATTAGCAAGAACTCATTTAAAATTAAGTCCTTTCTAAAATTTTCTCTTATACGTTTAAAGATAGATTTTTTTTTCATTAATGTTAATGTAAAAAAATTAATTTTGCTCCAAAAGAATCTTAGAAAACTTACCTAACCTTATTATAATAAGAACAATTTATTTTAGCCTAACCCAACTAAATATATTTTAGATTTGTTTACAATAATTTAATACTAAACAAACACAGTGAAATATATTTTTTTCGTTAGGTTCAAAATCATTTTGGGGAAATTATTGCATACACAAATTTTCGCTTTTCCTATATGGCAAGATGAGCGTTGCTATTTAAGCCAAGATCGCAAGTTCTGCCTATTCGGCACGACATATATATATATATATATATATATATATATATATATATATATATATATATATATATATATATATATAGATATATACTGAATGTACAGCAATGCATGCAACCATATGACCTGTCTTTGTAATACTCATTTGTGCTTTATAGTTATCTGTTTACAATAATGTTTTATCACTGATTTCATCATTGCTTAGTTAATCTTAAGTTAATTTTAAGCCAGCCCGTAATGCTATGCATATAAGAACATAAGAACATAAGAACGATGAACACTGCAGAAGGCCTACTGGCCCATGCGAGGCAGGTCCAAGTCTCCTACCGGCTTAAGCCAATGCACCCAACCTAGTCAGGTCAGGTCACATTGACTTAAGGGAGGAACACGGCAACCGACCTGGTAGCACAAGCTATCAGGTCTAACTCACACCCACCCACATCTACTCATGTATTTATCCAACCTATTTTTAAAGCTACACAACGTTCTGGCCTCTATAACGGTACTTGGGAGTTTGTTCCACTCATCCACAACTCTATTACCAAACCAGTACTTTCCTATATCCTTCCTGAATCTGAATTTTTCCAACTTAAAACCATTGCTGCGAGTCCTGTCTAGGCTAGATATTTTCAGCACACTATTTACATCCCCTTTATTTATTCCTGTCTTCCATTTATACACCTCAATCATATCCCCCCTAATTCTACGTCTTTCTAGAGAGTGCAGTTTCAGGGCCCTTAGTCTATCCTCATAGGGAAGGTTTGTGATACATGGGATCAACTTTGTCATCCTCCTTTGTACATTTTCCAGAGAATTTATATCCATTCTGTAATACGGTGACCAAAACTGTGCAGCATAATCTAAATGAGGCCTAACCAAGGATGTATAGAGTTGAAGAACAACCTGAGGACTCCTGTTATTTATGCTTCTTGATATGAAGCCAAGGATTCTATTAGCTTTATTGCGAACACTTATGCACTGTTGTCTTGGTTTCAGATTACTGCTAACCAGAACTCCTAAATCTTTTTCGCAATCCGTAATATTAAGATCTACATTATTTAGTTTATATGTGGCATGGTTATTGTCCTGTCCAACATTTAGAACTTTGCATTTGTCTATATTAAACTGCATCTGCCACTTCTCCGACCACTGCATCAGTCTATACAAATCTTCCTGGAGTGCTCGAATGTCCTCGTCAGAATGAATTCGACGGCCTATTTTGGTGTCATCGGCAAACTTGCCGATGTCGCTCTTTATGCCCTCATCTATGTCGTTTATGTAGATTGTGAACAGCAGGGGGCCCAACACTGACCCCTGTGGAACACCGCTCGTGACGCTTCCCCACTCTGATTTCTCCCCATTTATGCAAACTCTCTGCTGCCTATTTGTCAACCATGCCTCTATCCAGGAAAAAATTTCTCCTCCTATTCCATGTGCTTTAATTTTCCTCAATAGTCTCTGATGTGGGACCCTGTCAAAAGCCTTACTGAAGTCCATATACACAATATCATATTCATTACCATGATCTACCTCCTCAAATACCTTAGTGAAAAAAGTTAATAAATTCGTAAGGCAGGAACGCCCCTTTGTAAAACCATGCTGAGATTCGTTGATTAATTTATGCTTTTCAAGGTGGCTACGAACTGCCTCGGCAATTATTGATTCCATAAATTTTCCCACTATGGAGGTTAGGCTTATTGGTCTATAGTTCGAAGCTAAGGACCTGTCACCTGTTTTGAAAATAGGTATCACATTTGCCATTTTCCACTTATCTGGCACCATGCCAGTTTGTAGTGATATGTTGAAAAGATTAGCCAAAGGTGTGCTAAGCTCCTCTTTACATTCCTTTAGAACCCTTGCATACAGTTCATCAGGGCCTGGGGATTTGTTAGGTTTTAATTTATCTATTTGCCTAAGGACCATGTCACTTGTGACCCTAATAGTGCACAGTTTATTATCGTCCTGTTCTACATAATTTATCATTACTGGAATATCGCTGGTATCCTCCTGTGTAAAAACTGAGAGAAAGTATGTGTTAAAAATTCTACACATTTCCTTATCACTGTCAGTGAGATGACCCGAGGAACTTTTGAGTGGGCCTATCTTGTCCCTGATCTTACTTCTGTATACCTGAAAGAATCCTTTTGGGTTAGTCTTCGATTCTCTTGCAACTTTAACCTCATAATCTCTTTTTGCTTTTCTAATTCCCTTTTTTATTTCTCTCTTTAACTGAATATATCGATTTCTCAATTGCCTCTCTCCTCTTTTGATTTGCCTATATATGCCTCTCTTTTGACCAATCAGATATTTTAATCTATTGTTCATCCATTTAGGATCATTTTTGTTTGATCTGATTTCCCTATTTGGAACATAATTTGACTGAGCAGTTAGAACTATGCCCTGGAAAGCATCATATCGGCAACCATCACCACCTACCTGACACTTAGTCAGGTCATTCCAGTTCAGCCCACCTAAGTAATTTTTCAGTCCTATGAAATCAGCCAAGCGAAAGTCAGGGACGGAGACTTGATTGCCATTATTAGGGGAATTCCATGATATATTAAAACTGAGTGATTTGTGATCACTTTCCCCAAGCTCATCATTAACCTCAAGATTATTAATTAGTGTTTCCCTACTGGCAAGAACCAAGTCAAGGAGGTTATTTCCCCTAGTTGGCACTGTCACAAACTGTTTTAAAAAACAATCCTGGATCGTATCAAGAAAGTCACCAGACTCTAAATTTCCTGTCAAATTGCTCCAGTCAATCTGTCTATAGTTGAAATCTCCCATTAGCACAACATTTTCGTATGTAGATGCCTTACGAATTTCGTCCCATAGAAGTTTACTGCACTCCCTATCAAGATTTGGGGCCCTGTAAATCACACCCAAAATTAGTTTTTCTCGGCCCTCGAGAAGCTGTAACCAAACAGATTCAGTGGCTGACGCTTCTAATTTAATATCTTGTCTAACACAACAATTTAAATTGTCTCTGACATACATCGCTACTCCACCACCTTTTCTGTTGACCCTGTCAGTGTGGAATAATTTATAGCCTTGTATGTGACATTCAGAGGGCATCTCTCTATCTTTCAGATTGAGCCAGGTCTCTGTTATAGCAATAATATCTATGTTTCCTGCACTTGCAATTAATTTTAGCTCATCTATCTTATTTCTTACACTCCTGCTATTAGTATAGTAAACCTTAAGGGAGCTAGTCCCTTGCTGCCCTCTGCTGTCCCCCTTTGTTTGCTGACCTGATCTATTGTCTTTATTTATAACTTCATGCTGAATGCCTTTTATACATTTACTGTTTCCAACCCAAGTGTTGCAACCTGCTTGTTTCCCACACACACCCATACCTCTATCTTCCATCAGTTTAAAATCATAGGCATTTCATCAATGGCCTTCTCAATCGAGTCTGCAAGTGCTACCACCCCAGCCCCAGAGAGATGTACCCCATCCCTTGCATACATATCATGTTTGCCATAAAAGTTGTTCCAGTTGTCAATGAATGGGATTGCAAGTTCCTTGCAGTATCTGTCTAGCCAGCAATTTACACCAATTGCCCTAGACAACCATTCATTTCCTACTCCCCTTCTAGGCAAGATGCTACATATGATTGGGATCCCTCCCTTAGACTTAATGAAATCTATAGCTGACCTGTACTTATCTAGCAGCTCTTCTCTCCTACCCTTCCCAATATCATTTCCACCAGCACTGAGACAGATAATGGGCTTGTTCCCATTACCTGACATGATATTATCCAGCCTGTTGACAATGTCCCCAACACCAGCTCCAGGGAAGCACACTCTATCTCTCATCTTCTTATTCCTATTACAAAAAGCACGGTCAATATATCTTACCTGAGAGTCACCAACCACAAGAATGCGCTTACCTCCATTAGCAGGGGCAGTAGTACCCTTACCTTCACTGGCCACTGAAGTACATTCATCCTGAAGAACAGAGAAGCGATTTCCTACCTTCAGATCTTCACTCTTAACTTTCCTTACTCTGATGCGCCTTCCATTACTGTGAACCACTCGCCACTTGTAGCAGGTGCTGGACTGCACCTCACTGCTGGTAGCCGTTGCTACCTCCCCAACTACAGCCTCCTCACAGCGAGAGACAGACTGCACCTCACTGCTAGAAGCCTCATTCCCCACAACTCCAGCCACCTCACACTCTCTCCCAGACCCATTGAGGTGGACCTTCAGACTCCTAATCTCCTCCTGGAGAAGCAAGACCTCCTCCTTCAACTCTCCAACCTCAATTTTTAAAACACTGCAGAAGCAAGCCATGCTTTGTAACCGTCCATATATATATATATATATATATATATATATATATATATATATATATATATATATATATATATATATGTATATATATATATATATATATGTCGTGCCGAATATGTAAAACTGGTCAATTAGTAAGAACTCATTTAAAATTAAGTCCTTTCTGAAATTTTCTCTTATACGTTTAAAGATATATTTTTTTCATTAATGTTAATGTAAAAAATTTTAATTTTGCACCAAAAGAATCTTAGAAAACTTACCTAACCTTATTATAACAAGAGCAATTTATTTTAGACTAACCCAACTAAATATATTTTAAATACGTTTACAATAATTTAATACTAAACAAACACAATCAAATATATTTTTTTCGTTAGGTTCAGAATGATTTTGGCGAAATTATTGCATACACAAATTTTCACTTGTCCTATATGGCAAGATGAGCGTTGCTATTTAAACCAAGATCGCAAGTTCTGCCTATTCGGCACGACATATATATATATATATATATATATATATATATATATATATATATATATATATATATATATATATATATATATATATATATATAACAAACAGATTTTTACGAAAGTACTTAACCTTACTCTAGAAGACGGGCAGTGGAACCAAGCTACACTTCCAGTCAGACTAGGAGGCATTGGTGTCCGCAAGTCATCACAGATTGCGTTACCTGCTTTTCTGTCCTCGTGTATTGCATCCAGAGAGCTTGTAACAGCGATTCTCCCTGAACATCTTAGGGACAAGATTGGAGTCCAGGACCAAAAATTCATTGACGGAGCAATGATCTGGGATAATCTAACGGGCTCTGAAACCAGACCTGCTCCCCCCAACAACTACAAACAATCGCACTGGGATGGTCCGATAGTGGAAAATATTGCCTCAACAATGCTTCAGAGTGTGTCAAGGAAGGATAGAGCCCGCCTCCTGGCAGTGAGAGCCCCTCATGCTGGGGACTTTCCGTTGGCTGTTCCCAACTCCAGCCTTGGCACACGCCTCGACCCACAGACCATCCGCATTGGTGTTGCCCTTCGACTTGCCGCCCCTATTCTCGCCGAACACAGGTGTATTTGTGGCAGTGAAGCAGCAGACCGATTCGGGTACCATGGTCTTGTGTGCCGTAAATCCGAGGGAAAGATTGCAAGACATGAAGAGGTTAATAACATTATCAAGAGGAGCCTCACAACAGCTGGATGCCCAGCAGTAAGGGAGCCACCCCAACTATGCAGATCTGATGGCAGTCAGAAGCGTCCAGATGGTATCACCCTTCAAGCCTGGACAGATGGGAAGCAGGTGGTGTGGGACTATACATGTGCATCTACCTTGGCTGATACCTATCTCCAATACACCAGGGAGGAAGGAGGGGCAGCTGCCAGCTTCAGGGAGTCCCAAAAGTCTAAAAAATATGGAGAACTTGCCCATCATTATATGTTTGTTCCCATAGGCTCAGAGACCCTTGGCTCATGGGGAAAGAGTGCATCTAATTTCCTTAAGGAGCTGGGAAAAAGACTCATCAGGGTAACTAGGGATCCCAGGGCAGCTAGTTTTCTGTTCCAGCGGCTCAGTGCGGCTGTTCAAAGGGGTAATGCCTGCTGCATTTCGGGCACACGCCCCAGCTCTGAGGAGCTGGATGAGATTTTCGCCTTATAATCGGTGATACACACGTAACAACATGTACCGTATATGCCACCTTTATATTAACAATGTATCTCTTAAATCTTCTGTGCCATATTATGTAATAAAATATTCCTATTGGTAAAAAAAAAAGTAGTTTAAAAGATGGGGTGGTAGGGGAAGTGGAATATTCAAACGGCTTCAGGAAGAAATCCAAATATTCCTCCTTGAAGCCTTTTTATGCACTTCTCCGAGGCTATGGGTCCCACAATTTACACCAGAGGTGGACCCCATCCTATATATTTATACATACATATTTATATATATTTATATATATATATATATATATATATATATATATATATATATATATATATATATTTGAGATGCTGCAACAGGAAAGAAGTAGGCATAGGGTCTCTAGATGAGTTAATAAGTCTGAAGCCCAGTTCCTTGAGAAAGCCTAATGCTCCCTCATTTTTCCCAGGGGTAGAGAGTCTCAGTCCTGCGGGAACAAATTGGTATTGATGCCCCAAATCCCCATATATGCCAGCTTTGAATTTATCTCAATGAATATCAACACCTTCCTGTTGCTCAACAGAAAAACGAATATACTCCTCAACCGGAATAGATATTCAGGTAAAATCTCACTCTAGTAGTCTGGCCCCCTTTTCCTAATATAGATTGTAATCCCATGAGTACCGTTAACGGAATTACTAAGGTTGTTTGATAACGGGTCTCTCTCTCTCTCTCTCTATCTATCTATCTATCTATCTCTCTATCTATCTATCTATCTATCTATCTATCTATCTACCTATCTATCTGTCTGTCTGTCTGTCTCTGTCTCTGTCTCTGTCTCTCTCTCTCTCTCTCTCTCTCTCTCTCTCTCTCTCTCTCTCTCTCAGCCGGGAACTCAGCCGGAATATCATACTCTTCTGATGTTGCTGAGGTTATTAAGTCTTACATACCACCCCTTTGAGTCTCAACAGTTTAGGTATTAAAAGCTATGCTGGTTGGCTAGCACTTTGCCAGAGATACATTCACATTCAGCAAGGTAGAGAGCTACTATTGTAAAGAGGGTCTGCAGGTCAAGACGTTTGTGCTCAGAGCTGAGATACACAGTATTCCTGAATGACGTTGTGGTAGTGAGCATACTTTAATACAGCCTTACTGCAATGGGACTGTACCAGCTGGACTGTTCATTGGCCACCATCGCAGCCGATTTTGGAGCTGAAGGAGTAAGAGTGTTCCAGTATACCTGAGGATTTTTACCCCTGCTAATTCCCCTAAGTAGTCTGGTGATATTTGCTTTACTAACTCATTTGATACCATGGAGGAAAATTAGATAGCTGGAAGTGCAATTTGTAAGGCTATAAGTATTCCCAGTGCGCCTATTCTGACTGGATGTGAAGCTTGCATCCATTGTTTATTATCAAGGTAGGTTCAGGCTGCTTTTTGTTAGGCATTGTCCTGAAACTTCAGAAGGATGTCTTATTCCTTAAGTTTGAGTTTGTTGATGGGTGGGTAGTATCGCAAGAAGGTGAGCTTAGGGAGGTGCAGACATCTATTGAGTAGACAGAAGGAGTGTGCATCAGTGTCTCCAGTCCAGCCTTCCATCTTCCTGAG
This sequence comes from Cherax quadricarinatus, assembly GCF_038502225.1. NCBI lineage: Eukaryota > Metazoa > Arthropoda > Malacostraca > Decapoda > Parastacidae > Cherax > Cherax quadricarinatus. The sequence continues at coordinate 10,785,516 of NC_091313.1, read as the reverse complement.
ATGGGAGAATTTTTTTCTTGGAATGACTCAGTTAAGTTGGAACTGAGAGGAGAGTCAAGGAAAGTGCAATTATCTGGATAAATAGCTAATACTCCAGGTAAGGCGACCTTGATTTGGTCAATGATATGTGGGTTAGTGTAAGTTGCTTCACGTTTGGTAAGCTTTAAGGATAGTCTAGGTTAACCACGAGACCTTTTATTTTTCTCATGTCTTCTAGGAGGAATTTTGTACTACTAGCTAGAGAGCCATCATCAAAGAATCAGATTTCGAGCTCACTGGACAACCTTCTTTTAATTAAATGACAAGAAAGAGAGGGATGAAAGCGTTCCTCTGCTGCTCACCTTCACACGAATCGATTTCATGCTCATCAAACAGGAGCTTTTGAGGTGCCATTGTAACATGACTGGATGACTGGACAAAGGAAATGAAAATGTTGAACAGGACGGAGTACGGCAACTTTTCTAAGTTAACAATATTGGTAAAATCTAATTTAATCAAGGACTTTTTGTTCAGCTAAGTTAGTAGTCTATATGTGACAGTGATGAAAATGCAGCTGACTCACAGCCTTATTGAGTCACAAGCTGAAGCATGAGTGGTTCCAGCACTGCAACTGGCAGCATTTGCTTTGATTCCTCCATCATTTTTTTCTTATGGAACAGAGTGAAGCATCGAAAAGAGGAGCCTAATGGTCGGAGGAATATAACCATCCACGCACATATGATGAGCTAAGACAGGAGGCTTTATCAAACATTACTCTCTCTCTCTCTCTCTCACACACACACACACACACACACACACACACACACACAAATGCACCCACACGCACACACATGGACACACACACAAACACACACAGCTTATAAAATTATCAACGAAAACCAGCAAGGTTACTGGGACGGGAAATCCTGTGTCACAAACCTATTGGAGTTCTGTGACAGAGTGACAACAGTAAGACAAGAGAGAGAGGGGTGGGTAGACTGCGTTTACTTGGACTGTAAGAAGGCGTTTGACATAGTTCCACACAAGAGATTAGTACAAAAGCTGGAGGGCCAGGCAGGGATAACAGGGAAGGCACTACAATGGATCAGGGAATACCTGTCGAGCGGGGTTCCGCAGAGGAGACCGCAGACGGAGTACTACAGTCTAGGGGGCCAGAGACTACAATCCTCACTCAGACAAAAGGATCTTGGGGTAAGTATAACACCGGACACATCTCCTGAGTAGCACATCAACCAAATAATTGCTGGAACATATGGGCGCCTAGCAAATCTAAGAATAGCATTCCTACATCTCAATAAGGAATCGTTCAGGACCCTGTACACTGTGTACGTTAGGCCTGTTTTGGAGTTTGCAGAACCAGTTTGGAACCCACACCTAGCTTAGCACGTAAGGAAATTAGAGAATATGCAAAGGTTTGCAACAAGACTAGTCTCGGAGCTAAGGGGAATGTCCTACAAGGAGAGGTTAAGGGAAATCGACCTGTCGACAATGGAGGACAGGAGAGACACGGGGGATATGATAACGACATATAAAATACTGAGATGAATCAACAAGGTGAACAGACAGGATGTTCCAGAGATGGGACACAGCAACAAGGGGTCACAGTTGGAAGGTGAAGACTCAGATGAATCACAGGAATGTTAGGAAATATTTCTTGAATCACAGAGTTGTTAGAATTAGAAGAGTCTGGGAAGTGATGTAGTGGAGGCAGGATCCATACATAGCTTTAAGAAGAGGTATGATAAAGCTCATGGAGCAGGAAGAGTGACCTAATAGTGACCAGGGAAGAGAAACTACGCCTCGATCCCTGCAACCACAATTAGGTGAGTACATTTAGGCGAGTACACACACACACACACCACCCTCAGAAACCCACAACCAAACATACTATCCCAACACAAACCACACTTCACACTCACAACCCCATAGCACCCTGCCAGGTCCCTCACTCCCCCAGCCCCCTCAACCCCCCCAGAATACTGTACTGGAGAGGATACTGAAGGTATGTACATCACTGCTGATGGAATAAGGAATAAGTGGGAGGAGTGGCAAGAAATAATCACAGAGGCATCACCAGACATCATAGCTCTCACAGAAACGAAGCTCACAGACACCATCTTTCCAACTGGATATCAGGTCCTGAGGAAAGACAGAGTGACCAGAGGGGGTAGGGGAGTGGCACTGCTCATCGAAAAACCAATGGGACTTTGAGGAGTTGGAGAGAGGAGGCAGAGGAGAAGCAAGGGACTACATAATATAAACATTTCAGACTGGAGGTCTCAAGGTGGTGATTGCAGTGATGTATAACTCGCCACAGAATAGAAGGAGGCCAAAACAAGAATATGATGATAGTAACAGAGAGATGGTTGATACACTGAAGAGGCCAGAAGGCCCCATGTGGACAGGGGAAAGCTAATGGTTGTTAGTGACTTCAGTCACAAAGAAATCGACTGGGAAAACCTGGAGCCCCATGGGGGCCCAGAAACTTGGAGGGCTAAGATGGAGGTGGTACTGGAAAATCTCACGCATCAACACGTTAGAGACACTACGAGATAGAGGGGAGAGGATAAACCATTAAGACTGGACCTAGTATTCACCATGAGTAGTGCAAATATTGAGGACATCACATATGAAAGGGCCCTCAGACCTAGTGATCACATGGTTCTAAGCTTTGAACACAGAGTTGCAAGTGCAGAGGGAAGCAGGAAGGGCAGGACGAATGAAGCTAAACTACAAGAAAGGGGACCACACCGACAGGAGGAATTTCCTACATGAGGTTCAGTGGGACGGAGAACTGGCAGGGAAATCAGTAAATGAGATGATGGAATATGTGATAATATGTAAGGAAGCGGAGGAGGAGTTTGTACCCAAGGGTAAAAGAAATAACGAGAAGGCCAGGACGAGCCCTTGATTCACCCAAAGGTGTAGAGAGGCTAAAGCCAAGCACGATAGAGAATAGAAGAAGTATAGAAGGTAAAGGACCCAGGAGAATAAGGACAGTAGTCATAGAGCCAGAAATGAATATGCATAGGTAAGGAGGGAGGCGCAACGACAATACGAAAATGACATATTATTGAAACCCAAGTCTGCCCTAAAGCTGTTGTACAGTCACATCAGGAGGAAAACAAAGACCAGGTAATCAGGAGGAAGAAGGAAGGAGGAGAATTCACGAGAAACGATCTTGAACTATGTGAAGAGGTCAACATGAGATTCAAAGAAGTATCAGAGTGGAGTCAGAATGGACTCCAGAAAGACGGACAGGTGGGGTACACCATCAAGTGGTGGACATGATAAATACAGTGGAGAAGATTAAGAGGCTGCTAAGCAAACTTGATATCCCAAAGGTGATGGGGCCAAATAACATCTCTCCGTGGGTCCTGAAAGAGGGAGCAGAGGCGCTCTGTGTACCACTAACAACAATCTTCAACACATCTATCAAAACAGGGCGACTACCTGTAGTATGGAAGACAGAAAATGAAGTCCCAGTTCTTAAAAAAGGGAGAAAAACATACAGCATTAAACTACAGACCAGTGTCACTGACTTGTATGCAAAGTCACGGAGAAGATCATCAGGAGAAAAGTGATGGAGCAGCCAGAAAGGAATGAACTTATGAATGACAACCAGCACGGATTCAGAGACGGAAAATCCTGTGTTACAAACCTACTGGAGTTCTGTGACATGGTGACAGCAGTAAGACAAGAGAAAGAGAGAGAGTTGGGTGTATATAATATATATATATATATATATATATATATATATATATATATATATATATATATATATATATATAAATATGCAGAACAACCACTGTGAAAGAATAGTGAATTTCCAAGCGCTTTCGTGACTTCTCACATTATCAAGGAACTATGATAATATGAAAAGTAACGAAAGCGCTTGGAATTTCACTATTCTTTCACAGTGGTATGTTTTGCATATATATATATATATATATATATATATATATATATATATATATATATATATATATATATATATATATATATATATATATATTCCAACACTTTCACCATCTTTCACACATAATCAGTCTTTGCAGGGTACCCAGATATGACAGTTTAGATGTCTCTCCAAACAGCCAATTGCTCAAACCCCTCCTTTAAAGTGCAAGCATTTTACTTCCCACCTCTAGGACTTAAGTCCAACTAATCGATTTCCCTGAATCCCTTCACAAAAAATTACCCTCTTCACACTCCAATAGCTCGTGAGGTCCCAAAAACCATGTCTGCATTCACTCCTCTCTAATATGCTCACAATGACTGCTGCATGTCTAAGCCCCATGCTCACAAAACATCTATTACCCCCTCCCTCTATCCTTTTCTAGGTGGACCCCTACCCCTCCTCCCCTCCACTACAGATTTATACACCCTCGAAGATACCCTATTTTCCTCCATCCTCTCTAAATGACCAAAGCAACTCAACAACTCCTCTTCAGCCCTCTGAATAATGCTTTTAGTAACTCCGCTCCTCCTCCTAATTTTCCTTAGATACATCACTGCCTCAGGCCTCCTTGTTGCTGCAGCATTTACAACCCAAGCTTCACATCCATATAAGAGTGTTGGAACCATTATACTGAGACTTGCCTCCATGGATAACGTTTTTTAGTCTTCACAGATACCTCAGTACACCTTTATAATACCTCAATATACCTTTTTTCCTTCATTAGTTCTATGGTAAACCTCGTCCTTCATAAACCCATCCGTTGACAAGTCTACTTCCAAACATATGAACACATTCACTTTTTCCATACTCCCTCCATCCAATGTGATACCCAATTTTTCTTAATCTAACTCGTTTGATACACTCATCACCTTAGTCTTATCTGTGTTCACTTTCAGCATTCTTCCTTTACACACCCTCCTAAACTCGTCCAATAACCTTTCCAACTTCTCTTTAGAATCTCAAAAAATCACAGGAACATCAGCAAAAAGTAAGTGTGTCAACTCCGATTTTGCATTTGATTGTCCATAATTTAATCTCACCCCTCTCCCAAATACCCTGTCATTTACATCTTTTACAACCCCATGGTTAAACAACCATGCTTAAGGCCTACTTTTACTGGAAAGTAATCTCCTTCTCTCCTACTCACCCTAACCTGAACGTCCCTATCCTCATAAAAACTCTTTACAGAATTTAGGAAACTTACTACCTATTCTATACACTTGTAACATCTGCCACATTGTTCCCCCTAGTCACCCTATTATATGCCTTTTCTAATTCCATGAATATATTGAAAACTTCCCTTCTTTTATCTAACTGTTAACTTTATATATATATATATATATATATATATATATATATATATATATATATATATATATATATATATATATATATATATATATATATATATATGTATATATATATATATGTATATATATATAAACACTGATCTCTGGCCGAAGGAGACTCGAACCTACGAACCTTGGAAAAAGGTACGCAATGCCTTACCATTCTCACCAAACTGGACCAATACCTTGGCGTCCAGCTTGAGCTAGACGTTTGATCCAAGGCAGCCAGCTTTCAGGGAGAAAGCTTACAGCTTTTCATCTCATCCCCTGCATGCATCAGCCTTACTAGAGATTTTAACAATGCAAGGAATTCGCAAGAGCAGGCGAAATATTATTGTGACCACAAACGAGTGGTCACAATAATATAAAATACTGCTCGTTGAACTAGTACACCAAACCGGGACTAGAATGAAATTAGCCTAGAGCCATCCACACCATCGTATGTCCTTGGGTAGCGAGTACAACATCCAGTTTTGCTGGATGCGTTACTCTTAAGGATCGTATCCATGCAACAGCATGGAATCTTAATTCTGAGGACATGTACATAACCTTCACGACTACGACAACTACTACTACAACTAACACATCTCTTTGGGAAGGACCTACTTCCACTGGGGAATCCCGCCTACCAGTGAATATGCCCTCGTCTGCTACACCTGACGTTACTATATAAGCGCCAGGTTCCTTTCTTCTGCTTCAGAATCTCCACGACTATGGTGCTCTTCGCACCTACTCCTAGGTTGAGGGACTGATTACCTCATCTTCTGTACATAGTTCTACTGTCTTCAAGTTATGTCCTAGAATTTGTATTGATAAAGCCACTGGATGGCGAAACGTCTACAATAAAGATACCCAGATGTTGCACATGTGTCTTAATCTCATCGTATGGTCCAGTGGATTAGGGCGTCATGTGTTTTCGCCCATCATGAGGCAGACCAAAGCAGCATGGGTTCGAGTCCTTGGATAGTGCAGTGTTGTTATTGATCACTCCCCGTCGATCTTGGTCACAATATA
>NC_091313.1:10766692-10774192 GCF_038502225.1 Cherax quadricarinatus | reverse complement strand
AAAGTTGTGCAGGTGAGAATTAAGGTTGTGCAGGTGAGAATTAAGGTTGTGCAGGTGAGAATTAAGGTTGTGTAGGTGAGAATTAAGGTTGTACAGGTGAGAATTAAGGTTGTGTAGGTGAGAATTAAGGTTGTGCAGGTGAGAATTAAGGTTGCGTAGGTGAGAATTAAGGTTGTGTAGGTGAGAATTAAGGTTGTGCAGGTGAGAATTAAGCTTGTGTAGGTGAGAATTAAGGTTGTGCAGGTAAGAATTAAGGCTATGCAGGTGAGAATTAAGGCTGTGTAGGTGACGCAAGAAAGGTATAAAATACCGACAATATGAAAGTTAAGACACATGTGCAACATCTGGATATCTTTATTGTAGACGTTTCGCCATCCAGTGGCTTTATCAATACAGATTCTAGGACATAATAGGAAGACAGTAGAACTATATACAAAAGATGAGGTAATCAGTCCCTCGGCCTTGGAGTTAGTGTTCACAGCATCGTGGTGGAGGAGAATCTGGAGCAAAGACAAGAAGACTGGCGGTTATATAGGAATCTTGGTTCAGAGGACATCTACAAGACCTTCTTCACGGCTGCTGCAACTAACCCATCTCTTTGGGAAGGACCTACTTCCACTGGGGAATCCCGCCAATCAGTGACTTTGCCCTCGTCTGCTGCCCGTCCCTATCCACTGACGCCTATATAACCGCCAGTCTTCTTGTCTTTGCTCCAGATTCTCCTCCACCACGATGCTGTGAACACTAACTCCAAGGCCGAGGGACTGATTACCTCATCTTTTGTATATAGTTCTACTGTCTTCCTATTATGTCCTAGAATCTGTATTGATAAAGCCATTGGATGGCGAAACGTCTACAAAAAAGATATCCAGATGTTGCACATGTGTCTTAACTTTCACTGTGTAGGTGACAATTAAGGTTGTGCAGGTGAGAATTAAGGGTGTGCAGGTGAGAATTAAGGCTGTGTAGGTGAGAATTAAGGTTGTGTAGGTGAGAATTAAGGTTGTGCAGGTGAGAATTAAGGTTGTGTAGGTGAGAATTAAGGTTGTGCAGGTGAGAATTAAGGTTTTGTAGGTGAGAATTATAGTTGTGCAGGTGAGAATTAAGGCTGTGCAGGTGAGAATTAAGGCTGTGCAGGTGAGAATTAAGGTGCAGGTGAGAATTAGGGTTGTGCAGGTGAGAATTAGGGTTCAGGTGAAAATTAAAGCTATGCAGGTGAAAATTAAAGCAGTGCAGGTGAGAATTAAGGCTGTGCAGGTGAGAATTAAAGTAGTGTAGGTGAGAATTAAGGCTGTGCAGGTGAGAATTAATGATATGCAGGTGAGAATTAAGGCTGTGCAGGTGAGAATTAATGCTGTGCAGGGGAGAATTAATGCTGTGCAGGTGAGAATTAAGGGGCAGGTGAGAATTAGGGTTGTGCAGGTGAGAATTAGGGTTCAGGTGAGAATTAAGGTTGTGCAGGTGAGAATTAGGGTTGTTCAGGTGAGAATTAGTGTTGTGCAGGTGAGAATTAGGGTTGTGTAGGTGATAATTAGGGTTGTGTAGGTGATAATTAGGGTTGTGTAGGTGATAATTAGGGTTCAGGTGAGAATTAAGGTTGTTCAGGTTAGAATTAGTGTTGTGCAGGTGAGAATTAAGGTTGTGCAGGTGAGAATTAAGGTTGTTCAGGTGAGAATTAGGGTTCAGGTGAGGATTAAGGTTGTGCAGGTGATAATTTGGGTTGTGCAGGCGAGAATTAATTCTCACCGGCACAACCTTAATTCTCACATGCACAACCTTAATTCTCACCTGCACAACCTTAATTCTCACCTACACAACCTTAATTCTCACCTGCACAACCTTAATTCTCACCGGCACAACCTTAATTCTCACCTGCACAACCTTAATTCTCACCTACACAACCTTAATTCTCACCTGCACAACCTTAATTCTCACCGGCACAACCTTAATTATCACCTGCACAACCTTAAGGTTGTGCAGGTGAGAATTAAGGTTGTGCAGGTGAGAATTAAGGTTGTGCCGGTGAGAATTAAGGTTGTGCCGGTGTGAATTAAGGCTGTGCAGATGAGAATTAAGGTTGTGCAGGTGAGAATTAAGGTTGTGCAGGTGAGAATTAAGGTTGTGCAGGTGAGAATTAAGGTTGTGCCGGTGAGAATTAAGGTTGTGCAGGTGAGAATTAAGGTTGTGCCCGTGAGAATTAAGGTTGTGCAGGTGAGAATTAAGGTTGTGCCGGTGAGAATTAAGGTTGTGCCGGTGAGAATTAAGGTTGTGCAGGTGATAATTTGGGTTGTGCAGGCGAGAATTAAGGTTGTGCAGGTGATAATTAGGGTTGTGTAGGTGAGAATTAAGGTTGTGCCGGAGAGAATTAAGGTTGTGCAGGTGAGAATTAAGGTTGTGTAAGTGAGAATTAAGGTTGTGCAGTTGAGAATTAAGGGTGTGCAGGTGAGAATTAAGGTTGTGAAAGTGAGAATTAAGGTTGTGCCGGTGAGAATTAAGGTTGTGCAGGTGAGAATTAAGGTTGTGCAGTTGAGAATTAAGGTTGTGTAAGTGAGAATTAAGGTTGTGCAGGTGAGAATTAAGGTTGTGCAGGTGAGAATTAATGTTGTGTAGGTGAAAATTAATGTTGTGCAGGTGAGAATTAAGGTTGTGCCGGTGAGAATTAAGTTTGTGCAGGTGAGAATTAATGTTGTGCAGTTGAGAATTAAGGTTGTGCAGGTGAGAATTAAGGTTGTGCCATTGAGAATTAAGGTTGTGCAGGTGAGAATTAAGGTTGTGCAGGTGAGAGTTAAGGTTGTGCAGGTGAGAATTGAGGTTGTGTAAGTGAGAATTAAGGCTCTGCAGGTGAGAATTATGGCTGTGCAGGTGAGAATTAAGGTTGTGTAGGTGAGAATTAAGGTTGTGTAGGTGAGAATTAAGGTTGTGCAGGTGAGAATTGAGGTTGTGTAAGTGAGAATTAAGGCTGTGCAGGTGAGAATTAAGGCTATGCAGTTGAGAATTAAGGCTGTGTAGGTGAGAATTAAGGCTGTGCAGGTGAGAATTAAAGCAGTGCAGGTGAGAATTAAGGCTGTGCAGGTGAGAATTAAAGCAGTGTAGGTGAGAATTAAGTCTGTGCAGGTGAGAATTAATGCTGTGCAGGTGAGAATTAATGCTGTGCAGATGAGAATTAATGTTGTGCAGGTGAGAATTAATGCTGTGCAGGTGAGAATTAAGGTTGTGCATGTGAGAATTAGGGTTGTGCAGGTTAGAATTAGGGATGTGCAGGTGTGAATTAGGGTTGTGTAGGTGAGAATTAAGCTTGTGCAGGTGATAATTATTGCTGTGGTGGTGAGAATTAACATTGTGCAGGTGAGAATTAAGGCTGTGCATGTGAGAATTAAGATTGTGCAGGTGAGAATTAAGGCTGTGCAGGTGAGAATTAAGGTTGCGCAGGTGAGAATTAAGGTTGTGCAGGTGAGAATTAAGGTTGTGCAGGTGAGAATTGAGGTTGGGTAAGTGAGAATTAAGGCTCTGCAGGTGAGAATTAAGGCTGTGCAGGTGAGAATTAAGGTTGTGTAGGTGAGAATTAAGGTTGTGTAGGTGAGAATTAAGGTTGTGCAGGTGAGAATTGAGGTTGTGTAAGTGAGAATTAAGGCTGTGCAGGTGAGAATTAAGGCTGTGTAGGCGAGAATTAAGGCTGTGCAGGTGAGAATTAAAGCAGTGCAGGTGAGAATTAAAGCAGTGTAGGTGAGAATTAAGGCTGTGCAGGTGAGAATTAATGCTGTGCAGTTGAGAATTAATGATGTGCAGATGAGAATTAATGCTGTGCAGGTGAGAATTAATGCTGTGCAGGTGAGAATTAAGGTTGTGCATGTGAGAATTAGGGTTGTGCAGGTTAGAATTAGGGTTGTGCAGGTGAGAATTAGGGTTCAGGTGAGAATTAAGGTTGTTCAGGTGAGAATTAGAGTTGTGCTGGTGAGAATTAGGGTTGTGCAGGTGAGAATTAGAGTTGTGCAGGTGAGAATTAGGGTTGTGTAGGTGAGAATTAAGGTTGTGCAGGTGACAATTAATGCTGTGGTGGTGAGAATTATCATTGTGCAGGTGAGAATTAAGATTGTGCAGGTGAGAATTAAGGCTGTGCAGGTGAGAATTAAGGTTGCGCAGGTGAGAATTAAGATTGTGCAGGTGAGAATTAAGGTTGTGCTGGTGAGAATTGAGGTTGTGTAAGTGAGAATTAAGGCTGTGCAGGTGAGAATTAAGGCTGTGTAGGCGAGAATTAAGGCTGTGCAGGTGAGAATTAAAGCAGTGCAGGTGAGAATTAAAGCAGTGTAGGTGAGAATTAAGGCTGTGCAGGTGAGAATTAATGCTGTGCAGGTGAGAATTAATGATGTGCAGATGAGAATTAATGCTGTGCAGGTGAGAATTAATGCTGTGCAGGTGAGAATTAAGGTTGTGCATGTGAGAATTAGGGTTGTGCAGGTTAGAATTAGGGTTGTGCAAGTGAGAATTAGGGTTCAGGTGAGAATTAAGGTTGTTCAGGTGAGAATTAGAGTTGTGCTGGTGAGAATTAGGGTTGTGCAGGTGAGAATTAGAGTTGTGCAGGTGAGAATTAGGGTTGTGTAGGTGAGAATTAAGGTTGTGCAGGTGACAATTAATGCTGTGGTGGTGAGAATTATCATTGTGCATGTGAGAATTAAGATTGTGCAGGTGAGAATTAAGGCTGTGCAGGTGAGAATTAAGGTTGCGCAGGTGAGAATTAAGATTGTGCAGGTGAGAATTAAGGCTGTGCATGTGAGAATTAAGGTTGTGCAGGTGAGAATTAAGATTGTGCAGGTGAGAATTAAGGCTGTACATGTGAGAATTAAGGCTGTGCAGGTGAGAATTAAGATTGTGCAGGTGAGAATTAAGATTGTGCAGGTGAGAATAAAGTCTGTGCAGGTGAGAATTAAGATTGTGCAGGTGTGAATTAAGGCTGTGCAGGTGAGAATAAAGTCTGTGCAGGTGAGAATTAAGATTGTGCAGGTGAGAATTAAGATTGTGCAGGTGAGAATAAAGTCTGTGCATGTGAGAATTAAGATTGTGCAGGTGTGAATTAAGGCTGTGCAGGTGAGAATAAAGTCTGTGCAGGTGAGAATTAAGATTGTGCAGGTGAGAATTAAGATTGTGCAGGTGAGAATAAAGTCTGTGCATGTGAGAATTAAGATTGTGCAGGTGTGAATTAAGGCTGTGCAGGTGAGAATTTTGTTCGATTGTATTCACTTACTGATAAATATATCTTTCTATTCACCTTCAAACTTCAAGTGCTGATGTGTTCTCCTCAACAGAAACTTCTCATTGGTTTTAGGTTGTGTAGTCTTTACTGTAACATTTATATTTAACAAATTGGTTTCTGTGAAATATGTGGGAATATTTCTTCTGGTCAGAAGTAAGTCAGTGTTTAGCTTTGTTGGGTTATGTTAGGGTAAATATCCATAATGTTCTTTTGAAGCTCCTATACTATTTGTGTTCTCAAGATCTCTAAAAAAATTAATGCTGGTCACTCGAAGATTTAATAAAGTTTACCACTTGCTTCTTTGCTAAATTATACCTTAAATGCTAGTCAAACTTATTTAGAGAACTGTTTGGGTTGATTTTAGTCAGTCTAGTTTCCAGGTTTATTTATTTTGTGAAAGAAATTGTTAAAACTGAAATACTGATTTACATGCGATATTTTCTGATTGTCTCATCTGATTGGCTTCAGTCCTTAAAACTTGATAATGCAACTTCTGAGCGGCTTCAAACTCAATGTGCTTGTGTATTTTTATGATAATGTTCTCTCTGAGGTAAAAGGGGAAGGCCTCTTCACTTTTGTTTGTAAGCTGCTGCTTCTTAGTTAAAAATATGAAGTAGTTCCTTGAGCTGTTTATGTCCTATTTTGCCGTTTTTATTGAAATTTGGATATTAGTTTCTATATTATAACTTGTAAATATCTCTTCAAATTTACTTTAAATCTTCAACGTTAATATTTAACTGCAGTAGAAACTTACGCCGCACTCTGCATTATTCATATTACATTGAGATACAAGGGACCGGGATATATTCAATAAGGGGATACCTTCCTCTGATCGGGTAGCGGCTGTAATACATCTAGTTTAAACTGTGCTCACCGGGACTCTCTTTTGTTAGGTGATCAAAATTTACTGTTGACTTTGTCTATTCTTTCATTTGATTATCTTTTGGTATGTTATAATTGATTAAATTTTGCTTTTAGACGATAGTTTAACCTCACCTAAACTAATTTAGCCAAACCTAATCTAAATAACATGCGTGAAGAAATTTGATTAAGATCTTATGATAGACGATTGCCTCAGGAGGCACAAGTCATTTCCTGGGAAATCCTCTAATGCCCAGATTTTACATTGATAAGATTTCATTTGTTCAGATCATAATCTCAACATAAGAAATAGATGTCTAACCTTGACGTTGAATATCTATTCACCAATGTTCTCGAATCCTCTAATTCATTCTCTTTCAAAGAAGAGTATGTCAAACAGACACATGGATGTAGCATGGAAAACAATCCGTAGTGCGGTCAAATTTGCTCATGTAGAGTTTCGAGAAAAATATTCCGGAAGGTCAAACCACCAGATATGATCTGGTAGACAAGTATTCACAATAAATTACTAGAAAGACATACTTTTGACACTGTTCTCGGAAAATTAAACCCATTAACACTATTAAATTTAAGGTTGAGAAGAAAACGCTTTAATTACGAAAATGAACGAAAGACATTTTTTTTCACCTTGTTGAAGAAGTTTTACACGTTTTTTTAGTCACCACTCGTTAAAAGTTAAGAAAAGTACTATTTTCAAACTTCTTAATTACTCCAAGAATTTCTCTCCTTGATGAAGAGGAAACTATCACTTAGGAACAATTCTCTAAATAAGAATACCGAGAAATGATTACGTAACTGAAGTTCACCAAAGCTTGTAAAAATTAATTTAAGGTTGGCACAGTGAAGGGATCCCCCAAGAACTAAATTGACATTTCCCTTTCATATGAGGATAGTAGAAAAATTACAACTCTTTTCCCAAAAATTACGCGAAACCTGTGACAACGGAAACACTAGGTATTACCTTAATATACTGTGAGTTTAATGTTCCTTAGATAAACTTTGAAATTTTAATTTCTTTTCAAGTACTCTGGCAACGTCTTCCCCAACACTTTCGATGCAACAAAGTGAGATAGGAACGCAGGTAATGCTATCTACGTTATCTTTCAAAATGATATTTGCTTGATCCAGCTGGTAATCTAGAAAAAGATTAAATGCTTTTCTGATCAGACGTGTTTCTCTCACTTGTCTATATGATAAAGGTATCTTAGTGTTGTATAAGCCCAGTGCTCTCTTCCTCAATGCACTTAAAAGGAACAGTACAAAGTGAGGCATAATTTTCTAGTGCGGATAAATAGCAGTGATCTGAAACCAACCAGAAGACATATTTACAGACTATCACATTGAAACTAATATTTTATTACTGAGTACTG
>NC_091313.1:10654192-10761692 GCF_038502225.1 Cherax quadricarinatus | reverse complement strand
AGTATATGGAATAGATGGTAAGTTACTAAATGCTGTAAAGAGTTTTTATGAGGATAGTGAGGCTCAGGTTAGGGTGTGTAGAAGAGAGGGAGACTACTTCCCGGTAAAAGTAGGTCTTAGACAGGGATGTGTAATGACACTATGGTTGTTAATATATTTATAGATGGGGTTGTAAAAGAAGTAAATGCTAGGGTGTTCGGGAGAGGGGTGGGATTAAATTATGGGAAATACAAAATGGGAATTAACACAGTTGCTTTTTGCTGATGATACTGTGCTTATTGGACATTCTAAAGAAAAATTGCAAAGGTTAGTGGATGAGTTTGGGAATGTGTGTAAAGGTAGAAAGTTGAAAGTAAACATAGAAAAGAGTAAGGTGATGAGGGTATCAAATGATTTAGATAAAGAAAAATTGGATATTAAATTGGGGAGGAGGAGTATGGAAGAAGTGAATGTTTTCAGATACTTGGGAGTTGACGTGTCGGCGGATGGATTTATGAAGGAAGAGGTTAATCATAGAATTGATGAGGGAAAAAAGGTGAGTGGTGCGTAGAGGTAAATGTGGAGACAAAAAACGTTATCTATGGAGGCAAAGAATGGAATGTATGAAAGTATAGTAGTGCCAACTCTCTTATATGGGTGTGAAGCATGGGTTGTGAATGCAGCAGCGAGGAGGCGGTTGGAGACAGTGGAGACATCCTGTCTAAGGGCAATGTGTGGTGTAAATTATATGCAGAAAATTCGGAGTGTGGAAATTAGGAGAAGGTGTGGAGTTAATAAAAGTATTAGTCAGAGGGCTGAAGAGGGGTTGTTGAGGTGGTTTGGTCATTTAGAGAGAATAGATCAAAGCAGAGTGACATGGAGAGCGTATAAATCTGTAGGGAAGGAAGGCGGGGTAGGGGTCGTCCTCGAAAAGGTTGGAAGGAAGGTGTAAGAAAGGTTTTGTGGGCGATGGGCTTGGACTTCCAGCAGGCATGCATGAGCGTGTTTGATAGGAGTGAATGGAAACGAATGGTATTTGGGACCTGACGATCTGTTGGAGTGTGAGCAGGATAATATTTAGTGAAGGGATTCAGGGAAACCAGTTATTTTTGTATAGTCCTGGAAATGGGAAGTACAATGCCTGCACTCTAAAGGAGGGGTTCGGGATATTAGCAGTTTGGAGGGATATGTTGTGTATCTTCACACGTATATGTTTCTAAGCTGTGGTGTTCTGAGCACCTCAGTTTATGTATGAGTGAGGTGAAAGTGTTGAATGATGAAAGTATTTTCTTTTTGGGGATTTTCTTTCTTTTTGGGTCACCCTGCCTCAGTGGGAGACGGCCGACTTGTTAGTACCACCTCGATGGCTGGAATGGGGACCTTCTTCCTCAGAAAAGACAATAAATGTACCTCAGGGAAAACTCAAGGTTCTCCCCGGAGCTGTTTGAATATTTTCTTCTCCTACCACCCCATATATATATATATATATATATATATATATATATATATATATATATATATATATATATATATATATATATATTTCATTTTTAATATAAAAATTAATAATTTTGTGCCAAAAGAACCTTAGGAAACTTACCTAACCATATTATAACAAGCGCAATCAAATTTAGCGAAATCCAACTAAATATTTTATATATAAGTTTACAATAATTTAATAATAAACAAACACATTAAAATATATTTTTGCAGTTAGGTTCTGAGTGACTTATGCAAAATTACTGCATATACAAATTTGTGCTTGCTTTATTTGGCACGAACAGTGTTGCTATTTAATCCAAAATCGCAAGTTTTACCTATTTTACCTATTTGATTTTAGAAATGCCTTTAATGTGGTGAGCAGAGTTGTCTTGCCGGCGGTTAGGGATCGGTTCACCAGTTTTTTTTCCCTTCATTTCAGCCGGCTACAGCAAGCCCTCAATTCGTTTGTTTGGAGAACATGAAATTGTCTCATCAGAGGGTGTTCAGCAGAGTGACCCACTCGCTCCACTTCTCATCTGCTTGGCAGTAAGAGAACTGACTTCCAGCCTATGCAGCGAGCTTATCATCTGGTTCCTGGATGATGGCACTCTGGCAGGCACTGAAGAGTTCCTGTTAGAGGACCTACAACTGGTGAAAAGACAGGGAGAAGACTTGGGACTCATCCTCAATCCCTCCATGTGTGAAATCAACACAGCGAACCGGGAAATAAAGCCATGCGAAGAATCATCCCGGGAGCACCGCTGGGTCACCAGGCCATCGACACCGTCCTCAAGGACAAATTGAATGACCTGATGAGAATGGAGGAGAGAATAAGCAATCTTGATGCCCATGATGTTCTGTATCTCCTCACAAAGTGTCTTACTATGCCAAGACTTACTTCTTAAGGTGTGCACCCTCTTTTGACAACCCAACACTCGACGAATATGACGCACACCTTAGATCATCCTTTAAGAAGGCACTCAGCCTGTCACTAGAGGATCGGCAATGGGATCAGGCAACCCTCCCAGTGCGACTGGGAGGTATAAGGGTGTGCAAAGCAACGCATGTAGCTTTACCTGTTTTTCTGTCTTCGTGTTTGGCTTCCAGTACATTAGTCAAGAAGATCGTCCCCGAACTCTTGAGAGACATAGTAGGAGCTCAAGACCCCAGGTTTACTGAAGCAGCGATGCGGTGGGACACCCTTGTAGACTCCTCCAGTAGACCAGCTCCTCCCAAAGAGCACAAACAGTCCCACTGGGACAAACCGATCATAGAAAAAATCGCCAACACAATGCTCACCAACGCTTCAGGACAAGACAAAGCTCGTCTCCTGGCGGTGAAGCCACCACACTCAGGAGATTTCCTTCTAGCTATTTCCAATTCCTCTCTGGGAACTCGACTCGATCCACGGGCCATTCAGTTTGGTGTTGCTCTTTCCCTAGCCGCCCCCATCCTCACCGAACATAGGTATATTTGCGGCAGGGCGACTGATGATCAATTCGGACTTCATGGTCTCATGTGTCACACAGCAGAAGGGAAGTATGCCAGTCATGAGGAGGTCAATGACATCATAAAGAGAAGCCTCGTCACAGTCCATTGCCCAGTTCAACGGGAACCCCAAGTGCAGAGGTCTGATGGAAGTCAAAAGCGTCCTGATGGAGCCACTATGCTACCCTGGAAGGATGGAAAGCAGATTGCCTGGGATTACGCCTGTGCCGCCACATTGGCAGACACCTACTTGCCATACTCCGTAGCTGAAGGGGGAGGAGCTTGCCACTGGGAGACCCAGAAGACCCGCAAATATGAAGAACCTCCTCCTTGCTATAACTTCATCCCAATAGGGTCGGAGACCCTTGGAACATGGGACAAGTGTGCTTTAGAGTTACTCAAAGAGCTGGGTGAAAAGCTCATCATAGAAACCAAGGACCACAGGGCGACCAGCTTCCTCTTTCAGAGGCTCAGTGTCGCGATCCAGAGAGGAAATACCTGCATTATTATTATCAAAAAGAAGCGCTAAGCCACAAGGGCTATACAGCGCTGAGAAATGCCTGCAGCATTCTGGGCACGCGGCCCACTGCTGGGGAGCTGGACAAAGTATTCGAGAAGTACCTTTGAGTTGTTATCTATGTTGTTTTACTCCATATTGCATTTTTGTCAATGTATTTTGTCAATGTATATTTTTTTAAATAAAGCATATGTAGAATATATAGGGGTGGTAGAAAATTTTCAGCTTCAGGGAGAACCTTCAGTTTTCCCTGAAGCAAGTTTATTATTTTCTTTGAGGATGAGGGTCCCCAAGACAGTTCTAGTGGTGGTACCTCCCTATATTATATATATATATATATATATATATATATATATATATATATATATATATATATATATATATATATATATATATATGTCGTGCCGAATAGGCAGAACTTGCGATCTTGGCTTAAATAGCAACGCTCATCTTGCTATATAGGACAAGTGAAAATTTGTGTATGCAATAATTTCGCCAAAATCATTCTGAACCTAACGAAAAAAATATATTTCACTGTGTTTAATATTAAATTATTGTAAACAAATCTAAAATATATTTAGTTGGGTTAGGTTAAAATAAATTGTTCTTGTTATAATAAGGTTAGGTAAGTTTTCTAAGTTCCTTTTGGTGCAAAATTATAATTTTTTACATCAACATTAATGAAAAAAATATATTTTTAAACGTATAAGAGAAAATTTTAGAAAGGACTTAATTTTAAATGAGTTCTTGCTAATTGACCAGTTTTACATATTCGGCACGACATATATATATATATATATATATATATATATATATATATATATATATATATATATATATATATATATATATATATATATATATATATTTTATTTATTTATTATCACACCGGCCGATTCCCACCAAGGCAGGGTGGCCCGAAAAAGAAAAACTTTCAACATCATTCACTCCATCACTGTCTTGCCAGAAGGGTGCTTTACACTACAGTTTTTAAACTGCAACATTAACACCCCTCCTTCAGAGTGCAGGCACTGTACTTCCCATCTCCAGGACTCAAGTCCGGCCTGCCGGTTTCCCTGAATCCCTTCATAAATGTTACTTTGCTCACACTCCAACAGCACGTCAAGTATTAAAAACCATTTGTCTCCATTCACTCCTATCAAACACGCTCACGCATGCCTGCTGGAAGTCCAAGCCCCTCGCACACAAAACCTCCTTTACCCCCTCCCTCCAACCCTTCCTAGGCCGACCCCTACCCCGCCTTCCTTCCACTACAGACTGATACACTCTTGAAGTCATTCTGTTTCGCTCCATTCTCTCTACATGTCCGAACCACCTCAACAACCCTTCCTCAGCCCTCTGGACAACAGTTTTGGTAATCCCGCACCTCCTCCTAACTTCCAAACTACGAATTCTCTGCATTATATTCACACCACACATTGCCCTCAGACATGACATCTCCACTGCCTCCAGCCTTCTCCTCGCTGCAACATTCATCACCCACGCTTCACACCCATATAAGAGCGTTGGTAAAACTATACTCTCATACATTCCCCTCTTTGCCTCCAAGGACAAAGTTCTTTGTCTCCACAGACTCCTAAGTGCACCACTCACTCTTTTTCCCTCATCAATTCTATGATTCACCTCATCTTTCATAGACCCATCCGCTGACACGTCCACTCCCAAATATCTGAATACGTTCACCTCCTCCATACTCTCTCCCTCCAATCTGATATTCAATCTTTCATCACCTAATCTTTTTGTTATCCTCATAACCTTACTCTTTCCTGTATTCACCTTTAATTTTCTTCTTTTGCACACCCTACCAAATTCATCCACCAATCTCTGCAACTTCTCTTCAGAATCTCCCAAGAGCACAGTGTCATCAGCAAAGAGCAGCTGTGACAACTCCCACTTTGTGTGTGATTCTTTATCTTTTATATATATATATATATTAATGAAATCACGAAAACAAGTGATTTTGAAACATTAAGAGAATGGCGGCTGGCCAAGACTCGATTTTGTATTCCCATTCCCAGCCCTGTCAGAACTGAACAAAGTACGTATCACTCTATCCACTGGACCACAAATTCTCTAACACTAGGTACTCAGCGGTGATCCCTATGTCTCCGATTCCACAAGCACAAATTAATACTGCTGGCTTATGTTCCTGTACTTGCTGATCTTGTACTTCTCCCTGTGATCCACAGCACCTCCCTGTTGTCCAACACTGTGACGGATGTAGGTGACAGCCTACCACCAACATCATCACCAACTCCCCTCCTTCCATCTTGCTTCCCTTCCTCCATCTTACTCCCCCTCCCTCAATCTTACTCCCCTTCTTCCATCTTACTCCCCCTCCATCTTACTCTCCTTCTTCCATCTTACTCCCCCTCCATCTTATTCCCCTCCTCCATCTTACTCCCCTCCCTCAATCTTACTCCCTTTCTTCCGTGTTACTCCCCCTCCATCTTACTCCCCTCCTCCATCTTACTCCCCTCCCTCCATCCTTGGCCTCTTCAAAAATCTCAACTTTCTTGGCATCAGTCTCTTCTCTGTTTTTATTTAATTTTAAGAACAAAATATGTTCACCCTTCTTCCATTTTTCCCACCTCCTCCTCCTCCTCCTCCTACCATTTTTTCATCCGCTTCTTTCTTCCCCTCTTCCTCAACTCTTAACCACTCCTCTCTTCTCCTTCCATTTTCATACTTCTTACCTTGTTCTAACGTCTCTTATCGTCTTGTTTTCTAACTTTCATTTCTCCTGTTTTGCAATTTCTTCTTTCCTTATTTTTTTCTTATTTTCTCTTTTTTTTTTCTTCCTTTTTAACGACTCGGTAAGAGCACAGTTTTCCGTTGACAATACGAAGGCAGAATGATGGGCTCTGTGTGCTAACCTGAATGTGACTACTAACGGCTTGTTTGGCCAATACCAGATCCGCGATTAGTGGACGGAGGATCGAGCCTCCACCAATCCATGAGATGAATGACCAACATGCGTTAAAGGCTTCGAGTAAAAAATAATAAGTTATATACGTCAACGTACTCCATAAACACTGCTGGGCGCTTATAACGTGGTGAAACTCCCATTCCCAGGAGGTAGTGGAGCTTAATACCATGAAGGGAAGAGTAGCTTTGATTCTTTGATTCAAGAGCTCTTGGGTCCCTGGTGGTGTCAGAGAGTCTGGAACTCAGGTCTTTGAGGAAATGTGTGGCACTCTTTCCCCCATGATCCCAGGTCTCTGTGATGAGATCTTGAGTTGTGCATGTGGTAGGAGTATTTTATCTCGTTCTTTATTTTCTGCAGATCAACTGAAACTAGTTAGTGGGGATATGGTTGTGCTATCGTGATACAGTACATCAGGAGGTCTGGTCTAGGACCGGGGTGCTGGGGCGATGAGCCTGTGAAGTCAATAACAGGTAGACAGCAACACTGAATTAACCCTCTGAAAACACATCTCAGTTGTTTCTTGGTGGTTTATAGGGCCACTGGCAACTTACGCCGTATCTTCCCTCGTTGATGGTTATATGCTACAGCTGCTAGTCGGCAGCAACGCAGGTAAGGGGCAAGAGGTAATGCCTTGAGCTGTGCTTCGAACTCTTCGAACTTACATTCTCTCTCTCTCTCTCTCTCTCTCTCTCTCTCACTCACTCTCTCTCTCTCTCTCTCTCTCTCTCTCTCTCTCTCTCTCTCTCTCTCTCTCTCTCTCTCTCTCTCTCTCTCTCTCTCTCTCTCTCTCTCTCTCTTTCTCTCTCCCAGAGTTGGGAGCATAACACAAAGCCAAGCGTCGTCTCTGTTCTCTGATAACCTGGTTTGACAAGACTGTGATCTTGTCCGGACCAGTTATGGCTTTAAAGGAAGATCACACATATTACACGCTGTCTTGGTCTTCAGCCTCGCTCTACCCTAAGGCGAACTGATGTCTTGAGCAGGTGGATGAGAGGACCGGGTCTTGAAGACACGACGGGTGCCTTGGACGTCTTGACCTGGAGAAACAGGTGGATGACAGAACCAGGTGTTGAACATACGACGGGTGCCTGGAACGTCGTGACCAGGAATCAAGTGTGCTCAATGAGGTCATGTTGTAGTTGCCTTGTCTGAAGACTCACCTGTTTTAGTTGTCTTGTGTGAAGACCCAGACCTGTTGTAGGTGTCTGAAGACCCAGACCTGTTGTAGGTGTCTGAAGACCCAGACCTGTTGTAGGTGTCTGAAGACCCAGACCTGCTGTGGTTGTCATGCCTGAGGACCATAACCTGCTGAGGTTCATCTTTCGGTTATAACAGACGTACTTTGGCTACTTCGCCTGATGCTGCAAGCTTCCTATGGCCACCTTACGTGAGACTGCAAGCTTCCTATGGCCACCTTACGTGAGACTGCAAGCTTCCTACGGGCACTTTGCCTGAGACTGCAAGCTTCCTATGGGAACTTTGCCGGAGACTGCAAGCTTCCCGTGGCTACCTCACCAGGGATTACATCTGCTTCAGACGACCTTGTCTGATGTTGCAAACTTGCAGCGGCCACTTTGGTGTTGCTGTCTTCGCTAGTCACAGCAATTACGTTAATGGACGAATCTCACTGACGGTCAGATAATTGTCAGTGACGCGACAATACGTCAAGGAGAGAGAGAGAGAGAGAGAATGGGAATGTCCGTACACCATAATATCGTTAATGAAATTAGATCAATTGGCCAAATGAAATCTCTGGCCCACAGTTGGTTCCAACTTTATCCTGTTTCCTATTTGTATGTTTCATTACAACAAAATCTTTCTAGATATATTATGGTCGCTGCAGGAGGTGAGAAAGGCATCCCAGTGTTCCACAAACCCAGCCTCCTCTACTCCATAGCAAGCAAAACGAATTGTGATGAGAATAATAAAATTTAAATTCATCAGAATATTAATATATGTATAGGTGTGAGTGTGCATGTGTTTTAATTTCTGAACTCGTGTAAGTTTATTCAGGTACACAGAAATACAGTTACATAGATTATCATACATAGCAGCATATGTGTAGAGAACCTAGGATAAACCCAGTGGGAATGATGTTAATCATAGAATTGATAAAGGAAAAAATGTGAGTGGTGCATTGTGGTATCTGTTGGAGACAAAAAAACGTTATTCATGGAGGCATAGAAGGGAATGCATGAAAGTATAGTAGTACTAACACACTTATATGGGTGTGAAGCTTGGGTTGTAATGCAGCAGCGAGAAGGCGGTTGAAGGCAGTGGAGATGTCCTGTGTAAGGGCAATGTGTGGTGTAAATATTATGCAGAAAATTCGGAGTGTGGAAATTAGGAGAAGGTGTGGAGTTAATAAAAGTATTAGTCAGAGGGCTGAAGAGGGGTTGTTGAGGTGGTTTGGTCATTTAGAGTGAATGGATCAAAGTAGAATGAGATGGAAAGCGTATAAATCTGTAGGGGAAGGAAGGCGGGGTAGAGGTCGTCCACGAAAAGGTTGGAGGGAGGGGGTAAAGGAGGTTTTGTGGGCGAAGGGCTTGGTCTTCCAGCAAGCGTGCGTGAGCGTATTAGATAGGAGTGAATTGAGACGAATGGTATCTGGGACCTGACGAGCTGTTGGAGTGTGAGTAATAACAGTCGTCGATTTAACAATAATCACTATCAGTTGGTAAATGAATGGAAAGATGAGAACTTAGATGATCTACAACCATTACCTACCATCGATACATCAACTCTTGAAGACGCCCACCCGCTTACTAGACCTATTACATTACTAGAGATGAGTCAGGTTATTGGAAGAATGCGAAATAGAGCCCCTGGCCTCTCTGGAATAACAATGAAACAAATAAAGTTCCTACCCAGAAATTGTAAACAGTCTTTGGTTAATATCTTTAATGCCATCTTGGCCTCCGGACATTTTCCAGTTGTTTTTAAGACTGCTACGATGATCTTTCTTGCTAAACCCAATAAAGACATCCATCAACCTGGGAACTATAGACCTATATCTTTACTTGAAGTCACTGGAAAAGTTCTTGAGAAGTTCATTTCCAACAGACTGAACTACTATATGGAGTTTAATCACCTTTTTACTGAAAAACAGTTTGGCTTTAGAACACATAGAGGTACCAATCATGCAATAAATATTATTTATGATACAGTAGCGAGTCTAAAACAGCAGGGCAATCTTGCCCTAATTGCCACCAGAGATGTTCATGAAGCTTTTGATAGCTTATGGCATGATGGTCTTATATACAAACTTATTGATCTACCAGACCATAACTGCACCTTTCTCAGATTAATATATAACTTCTTAACTCAAAGAAAAATCATTCCCACCTTTCATGGCAGGTCAACAGAGCCTTTTATACCAACAGCTGGTGTCCCACAAGGTTCTTGTCTTAGTCCAATTCTATTCAATATTTATGTGAATGATCTTCCTCAACCAGAGTTTAATGATACAATTATAACGCAATTTGCAGATGATGTTATCCATGTCGTCTCATCAACTCCTGTAACAGGAAAACACAAGTATGAAAGAGTCGTAGAAAAAATGAGTATTGAACTTCGTCGAACATCTAATAGGGAAAAGAGATGGAGAATTACGAACAACCCTGACAAAGTCCTTGTTAGTACGATAGGATGTTTTGCATCAACCATCGAAGATAAGGGGAGTATCTCCATCAGAGGAACACCTGTAGCCATTAGAAATCTTAACAAGATCTTGGGATATGAAATAGACAGGCTGCTCCACTCAACATCTCACGTCAATAAAAAGATAAACATAGCCAAAGCCGGTCTTAGCAGTCTCTTTAGATTTAATGAAGCCCCAACATATGTCAAAAAACATCTGTATAAAATGATGATAAGACCAACACTCGAATACCCATGTGTCCCAATGTCGTTAACAACAAAGACCAACATGCTACGGTTGCAACGGGTCCAGAATAGAGTTCTCCGCTTCATTACGGGTACCAGGAGGAGAGACAGAGTTAAAATGGCAGATTTACACGTACAACAGGATATTACTGCCTTAAATGTACGCCTTGATACCCTGAAGAAGAAACAACTCTATGCAATGCAAGAACTCTACATGCCAGATAGAGAACATCCTCTCCAAGTTGAAAATACCACGGATTATATCATCAATACTCCTCCTCAGAGGACTCAAAGAATGACTCTCCCACAGAGGCTGCGTCGCTTCATCCATAAAGACGATTACCATCGACCAATGATCTTGAGCAACCTCCCTGCAGATGAAGATGATTGGGTAACACCAGAACCCTTCTATGTTTACTAAGAAAATCATCGCCCCCAATTAGGGAGATACCTTGTATAGCATTCTACTGTTAAAATTATGCAACATTTACTATGGCGGGACACCACCTTGTAAGAAGCTAACGTGTCAAGTAATTCTTTACGAATTGTCTAGACAATTATCGCCTTCATTGTCGTTTAAATATTCGTTGTGAAAAAAAAAAAAAAGCAATTGCAACTTGTATATTTACTACCAATTCAGAGTCATGTACTTATATATCTGTTATATCTATGTGACTCTGATGGGTTAGTATTATACCCCTTCAAGAATATTTTATTATTCCACATACACTTTTTAAATTACACCAAAGTGGTTGGGCCATTTACCTTTTATATCCTACCTCTCACCCCCCTCCCACCCTTTTCCAATATTTCTATCCTTACCCATCCTTCCCTACCCATCTTACCAAAGCCCTGATCATAAGAAGAAGAAGATTTAGTGAAGGGATTCAGGGAAACCGGTTATTTTATACAGCCGGACTTGAGTCCTGGAAATGGGAAGTACAATGTCAGCACTTTAAAAGAGGGGTTTGGGATATTAGCAGTTTGGAGGGAAATATTGTGTATCTTTATACTTACATGCTTCTAAACTGTTGTATTCTGAGCACCTCTGCAAAAACAGTGATTATGTATGAGTGAGGTGAAAGTGATGAATGATGAAAGTATTTTCTTTTTGGGGATTTTCTTTCTTTTTGGGTCACCCTGCCTCGGTGGGAGACGGCCGGCTTGTTAATATATATATATATATATATATATATATATATATATATATATATATATATATATATATATATATATATATATATATATATGTATCCAATACAATACCTCACGAGGTTATAGCCAACCCTGTGGACTGTGGGGAGGATGTCGAGGTACAGGCCATCCTTGTGCACATACCTGGGTTGGGGGTCAGGTCACAACAAGGTGTGGGCAGCCAAGGACCACTGAGACTTACATTACAAGCACAAGCCACCTACCTTTCAGTACATAATAAACCCACACATAATTCCACACACAACTACACACAAAATTACACACACACACACGCACACACACACACACACACACACACACACACACACACACACACACACACACACACACACACACACACACACACACACACACACACACACACACACACACACACACACACATATCCAGACACACATACACTCCCCCCTCACCACCGACATCTCACTACTTCCCCTGATCCCTCCCCTCCCTCAATCACCCTCCCCTCCCCCGTTCACCCTAAACCCTCCCCACCCCTCCCTACTCCGCTCCCACATAGCCACAGTTCCTCCACTACTTCTCTCCCCCACACTCTGACATACACACTACTAACCTAACATACAGAACTACATAGGTTTCCCACTCTGAGGCAATCAGGATAAAACAAAAATGGGTTGCCAGAGAGCAACAAGAAAAACCAAGGGACAGGAGGAGGAAACTGCAAAGGGAGATTGGGCAGCAGAGCTCATAAAAAGGGATCATGAATGGGAAAAGAAACTAGAAGAACTTAGCATGAGAATGGAAGAGAGGATAGATATGGAAAGCAGGAAGTGGGAGGTGCATGTCAAAGCAGCAGAAGTTAGGATACAGAGTTTAGAAGAGGAATTGAAAAATCTGAAACAGCCTAAAGAACTAAAGAACATTTTGGGATTGACAACAGAGACTGCTACCTCAGCCACAAATAAGGGGACTGTAGGGAAAGAAGGGGCACAACTGCATGGAGAAGCTCTATCAGAGGAGACTGTAGCAAATGAAAGAGCTAAGCTTTATGTGGAGGCCCTAACAGACAACAACAGAGCCCAAGGAAAGCCAAGAAGGGAAAATGACAGGCCACTGAGCCCAAGTACATTAGCCAGTGAAACTGATGAAAGGAAAGCTGCAGTGGAGGAAACCAAATTAAATGAGGGGATACACAGGGATATGCAGTGGGAGAATGAAAGGGTGAGGTCAGTCTTTGTATATGGGCTCCAGGAAGTCGAAGGGGAAACATATGAAGCAAGAAAACAAGGGGAAAAAAGCGATTGAAAGCATCATGAAAGCAATAGGAGAAGACGATATGACCCAGCTGGAAAATTTTCGGAGAATAGGGGGGTTTGTAAAAAAAAGAACCCGGCCAGTGAGAGTGACCTTCAAGGCAGAAGCGACTCCGACCAGGATCCTGCAGGAGAAAGCACGATTAAGGGACATGACGGCATACAGGAAGGTGTATCTCGACCGCGACAGAACACAAGAAGAAAGGCAGAAACTGAGAGAGATGATACAAAGGCGAAAGGAGGAAAGAGAGGGGATGGAGAAGACAGACAGGAGATCCCAGACCCAGGAAGAAGATCAAATACAGCCTCCCTCACAACTTCCTATAGAAGCCTCCCAACCAGGTCAACCCCAGTGCAACCAAACACTCTAAATCAAAACACCCATGCCACATCCAATGCCCCCACCCACTACATTACAAACTCCACCCCCACAGCAACAACCCATAGTTCCTTACCAGGTCTCCCACTTCCCCAACCCCAATATACCTCCCAGACCACAGTCTTAGAAAAGAAGTTGAAGGTGTGGTATACAAATGCAGATGGAATAACAAACAAGTATGAGGAGTGGCACGAAAGAATCAAAGAGACATCCCCAGACATAATAGCACTCACAGAAACAAAACTCACCAGATTAATAACAGATTCAATCTTTTCATCCGGATATCAAATCCTCAGGAAAGACAGAGGGAGGAGAGGGGGAGGAGGAGTTGCACTGCTCATTAAAAACCAGTGGGGTTTTGAGAAAATGGAAGGAATGGATGGCACGGGCGAAAGGGACTACTTAGTAGGAACAATCCAGTCTGAGGGACATAAGGTGATAATTGCAGTAATGTACAACAAAAAACAGAACTGCAGGAGGCCAAGAGAAGAATACGATGAGAGCAACAGAGCAATGATCGACACACTAGCCGAGGTGGCCAGGAGAGCACACATGGGGGGAGCAAAGTTACTAGTTATGGGTGATTTCAATCACAAGGAGATTGACTGGGAAAACCTGGAGCCCCATGGGGGTCCCGAAACATGGAGAGCCAAGATGATGGATGTGGTACTGGAAAACCTCATGCATCAACATGTTAGACACACTACCAGAGAGAGAGGAGAGGATGAACCAGCAAGGTTGGACCTTGTATTCACCATGAGTAGTTCGGACATCGAGGGTATCATGTATGAAAGGCCCCTGGGAGCCAGTGATCATGTGGTTCTGTGCTTCGACTACATAGTTGAGCTCCAAGTGGAGAGAGTAGCAGGAATAGGCTGGGAAAAACCAAACTACAAAAGGGGGAACTACTCAGGCATGAGGAACTTCCTTCAAGACATTCAGTGGGAGAGGGAACTGACAGGAAAACCAGTACAAGAAATGATGGACTATGTAGCAACAAAATGCAAGGAGGCAGAGGAGAGGTTTGTTCCCAAGGGAAACAGAAATAATGGGAAGAACAGAACGAGTCCTTGGTTCACCCAAAGGTGTAGGGAGGCAAAAACTAGGTATACTAGAGAATGGAAAAGGTACAGAAGACAGAGAACTCAGGAAAATAAAGAAATCAGCCGAAGAGCCAGAAACGAATATGCACAGATAAGAAGGGAGGCTAAGAGACAATATGAAAATGACATAGCATCAAAAGTAAAGACTGACCCGAAGCTGTTGTACAGCCACATCAGGAGGAAAACAACAGTCAAGGACCAGGTAATCAGACTGAGGAAGGGTGATGGGGAATTCATAAGAAACGACCGAGAGGTTTTTCAGGAGCTCAACACAAGATTTAAAGAGGTATTTACAGTGGAAACCAGTAGGACTCCAAGAAATCAGAACAGGGGGGCACACCAGCAAGTGCTGGATGAGGTACATATAACCAAGGAGGAGGTGAAGAAGCTGCTATGCGAACTTGACACCTCAAAGGCGGTGGGACCAGACAACATCTCTCCATGGGTCCTTAAAGAGGGAGCAGAAATATTGTGTGAGCCATTATCAATGATCTTCAACACATCATTTGAAACTGGGCAACTCCCTGAGGTATGGAAAATGGCAAATGTAGTCCCAATTTTTAAAAAGGGAGACAGACATGAGGCACTAAACTACAGACCTGTATCACTAACTTGTATAGTATGCAAGGTCATGGAGAAGATCATCAGGAGGAGAGTGGTGGGGCACCTGGAAAGAAACAAGTGTATAATTGACAACCAGCACGGTTTGAGGGAAGGAAAATCTTGTGTCACAAATCTACTAGAGTTTTATGACAAGGTGACAGAAGTAAGACAAGAGAGAGAGGTGTGGATCGACTCGACTGCATATTTTTGGACTGCAAGAAGGCCTTCGACACAGTTCCTCACAAGAGGTTACTGCAAAAGCTAGAGGACCAGGCACACATAACAGGAAAGGCACTGCAATGGATCAGAGAATATCTGACAGGGAGGCAACAACGAGTCATGGTACGCGACGAGGTGTCAGAGTGGGCGCCTGTGACAAGCGGGGTTCCACAGGGGTCAGTCCTAGGACCTGTGCTGTTCTTGGTATATGTGAACGACATAACGGAAGGGATAGACTCAGAAGTGTCCTTGTTTGCAGATGATGTGAGGTTAATAAGAAGAATCAAATCGGACGAGGATCAGGCAGGACTACAAAGAGACCTGGACAGGCTACAAACCTGGTCCAGCAACTGGCTACTTGAATTTAACCCTGCCAAATGCAAAGTCATAAAGATTGGGGAAGGGCAAAGAAGACCGCAGATATAATATAGTTTAGATGGCCAAAGACTGCAAACCTCACTCAAGGAAAAAGATCTGGGGGTGAGTATAACACCGAGCATATCTCCTGAGGTGCACACCAATCAGATAACTGCTGCAGCATACGGGCGCCTGGCAAACCTACGGATAGCGTTCCGATACCTCAGTAAGGATTCGTTTAACACTCTGTATACCATCTACGTCAGGCCCATACTGGAGTATGCAGCACCAGTTTGGAATCCACACCTAGTCAAGCACGTCAAGAAATTAGAGAAAGTGCAAAGGTTTGCAACAAGACTAGTCCCAGAGCTACGGGGATTGTCCTATGAAGAAAGGTTGAGGGAAATCGGCCTGACGACACTGGAGGACAGGAGGGTCAGGGGAGACATGATAACGACATATAAAATACTGCACGGAATAGACGAGGTGGACAAAGACGGGATGTTCCAGAGATGGGACACAGACACAAGAGGTCACAATTGGAAGCTGAAGACTCAGATGAATCAAAGGGATGTTAGGAAGTATTTCTTCAGTCATAGAGTAGTCAGGCCATGGAATAGCCTAGAAAGTGATGTAGTGGAGGCAGGAACCATACATAGTTTTAAGGCGAGGTATGATAGAGCTCATGGGGCAGGGAGAGAGAGGACCTAGTAACAATCAGCGAAGAGGCGGGGCCAGGAGCTATGACTGGACCCCTGCAACCACAAATAGGTGAGTACAAATAGGTGAGTACACACACACACACACACACACACACACACACACACATTTATATATATATATATATATATATATATATATATATATATATATATATATATATATATATATATATATATATATATATATATATTGTAACCATGAACGAGTGGTATTTATCAAGGCAAGGATTCGAACCCATGCTGGGTTAAGGCATCATGTGGTTCTCGCTCACAATGGCGGGCCAGTACAACATGGGTTCGAATCCTTGGCTAGCACGGTGTTGTTATTGATCAATACTACTCGTTTGTGGTTATAATAATATATATATGCTGCTCGTAGGCTAGTACACCATACAGGGATGAGAATAAAATTAGCTTGAAAGCTCCCACACCTTCGTATGTCCTCGGACCAAGAGTAACACACCTAGATTGGCTGGCTGCTTGATTCTTGTAGGATTGGGTGGTCCTGTGGGTTTAGGCGTCATGTGGTTCTCGCTCACAATGGCGGGCCAGTACAACATGGGTTCGAATCCTTATCTACCACAGTGTTGTTATTGTAACCACAAACGAATGGTATTGAATCAATAACTACACTGCGACTACACGAGGGGTCGAACCCATGTCGTTTTGGCCCGCTTCATGATGATCGAAAATCACACGTAATGCTCTAACCCACAAGGCCACGGAATCCTATATGAATCAAGCATCCAGCAGAGCTAGGTGTCTTACTTTGATCCGAGGTTCGAATCCTCAGCTAGTCGCCAGTGTTGTTATTGATTCATTACCACTCGTTATGGATTTTATGTAATATAGTTTAACTCCCATACAACAGTCGTCCCTTCTGGTACACTTGAACAGTTCTTCAAGGAGGGCTCGCTAGATAAGCCTACTATAAAAGTAATTTGTTTTATATATTGTATATATACCGTAGTTATATATATATATATATATATATATATATATATATATATATATATATATATATATATATATATATATATATATATATACATGTATATATACATGTATATATATATGTCGTGCCGAATATGTAAAACTGGTCAATTAGCAAGAACTCAGAATGATTTTGGCGAAATTATTTCCCTTAACCTCTCCTCGTAGGACATACCTCTTAGCTCTGGGACTAGTCTTGTTGCAAACCTTTGTACTTTCTCTAGTTTCTTTACGTGCTTGGCTAGGTGTGGGTTCCAAACTGGTGCCGCATACTCCAATATGGGCCTAACGTACACGGTGTACAGGGTCCTGAACGATTCCTTATTAAGATGTCGGAATGCTGTTCTGAGGTTTGCCAGGCGCCCATATGCTGCAGCAGGTATTTGGTTGATGTGCGCTTCAGGAGATGTGCCTGGTGTTATACTCACCCCAAGATCTTTTTCCTTGAGTGAGGTTTGTAGTCTCTGGCCCCCTGGACTGTACTCCGTCTGCGGTCCTCTTTGCCCTTCCCCAATCTTCATGACTTTGCACTTGGTGGGGTTGAACTCCAGGAGCCAGTTGCTGGACCAGGTCTGCAGCCTGTCCAGATCCCTTTGTAGTTCTGCCTAGTCTTCTGTGGAGAAATTTTCTCCAGGAAGGGGTATCAGCCCCCTTCAGCCCCTTTCAGCCCCTTTCAGCCCTGAGGGGCCCAGCCCTCTCAGAAGGGGCAAATATCTTGTTTACTGCTACAGCGAGTAATTGATCCCAGATGCAGTACGAGTATGCGACGTGGTCAAGCGACCAGTGTTGCAGAGTGTATTTTAATAAGAGACAGTACATCTCTTACTTTAGCAGGACAATTAAGGAAAATCCTGCTCCCACTTTATTACCATAGTAAAGATAGTGGACATTGTTGTCTATGCTTAAGACAACAAGATTTAAACATTCTGCTTTGCTTCATCGAGGAAGTGGCAAGGAAGCAAAAGTACTAGGTCAGTTTTTCCTTTGTGCTGGGGGCAGTGACGGCGTGGGGCGTTGTGGCATCTTCAGATTACTTTTGACTCTACTGAGAGTGACACTGACGCCAGGATAACCAACAAAGAACGATCTGTGCGTTAGTGTGAACAAAGTATCTCATAAAACAATAAACACTTAAGAGAAGTGTGATCAGCTTCTTTAGTGATAGATTGTGAACAATAAAGACAAATCTTGTGGAACATAGTGTACCAGTGTGTGTATTCCTAGACTATGGAAGACATGGACATCCAAGGACACTTCAGCTTCTATCAAGTCACCAGTATCTGTTGAAGGTGTGAAGAACACCATAGCACACGCTACAAGAGCATGGTAGGTTACGAATTTCTTGTAGTACAGGGGACTGCGCAGTTCTTGAGTCGCAAGGAGTTTGTAATCAACCTATAGTCGGCAGTAAGGTGTGGACTTTTGAGTCCAAACAAGCAAGTTTGTCAGCCATCAGTGAATGAAATATGCTGACATAACACCTCCAAGGGGTAATTTATTGTTTACAAATTATAACTCATTTCAGCCCGTTGAGAAGTGCCTTCGACAACATCTCAAGACCTCGTCTGCAGGGGCGGCTGTGCAGGCGATGAGCTGTCTTTCTAAGTTAAGTTTCCCTATATTTAATAAACTTAGCAGTTAATGCCATTTCTCAACGTTATGGTCCTTCGAACCGGATAAAGGCCACACTGTGGTCCAAATATGTTGTACTACAGTGTAGAAATAACCTACAAGCCAAGGTCCTTCGAAAAAAGCTGTAAAACTAGGGTTTACAATTTAAATCAGTATATATGAGTCCCTCTAGACTCAATCACAGAGAATGGGCATCCAAAAGAAAAGGGGCGCTCACCCAGCATTCACCCAAAGAAAACAGGAGCTGGGTGACTCACCCAACATGAAAACGGGGGATGGCACCCAGCAACCACTGCTCCAAGCACGAAGAAGCGCTGACTAAGACGACAACAACCCAACTGAGGTTCGGTTTGTCTGAGCATATATACACATAGTGTTTATAATGTTTATAGACAGAAATTAACAGACAAGATTGTGTTAACGTTTGTTTCTTATAGATCTACCTGTTATATTAAAGGAACTTATAAAGTGTAAGCTTTCAAATACATATTAACAGTGACATTTATACATGTGTAAGTAATATTCATGTGTGATTTACAGTTATACAGTGACATTTATAGTGTATAGTGAATGAAGTGTGTATCATCGTTATTTGCAATTAATCATCGTGGTCAGGCTGACACAGCAAACTCAAGCTATAAACACCAGCCATATGTACTCTGTACCCTTCATGGTCATTGACCCTAAGGTTAAGCTTAGTGGGTCAGTAGTGTCTGACTCAATTATTGCTGACTTAAGCATAACAAAAACTCAGGTGTTTTTAGCAGTACAGTGTTTTTTAAACACTAAGTGTGGTGCTAGAATTTTCAATATACCATTAAAATGGCTTGTTTGAAAACTCAGTTTCAGTCTTTACAGACTAAGATTACACAATTAGAAAATCTAATTTCAGTCTGTATAGGATTAACTCAAGATACAAACATAGATTTTGATGATCTTGAGGTCGAATTTGAATTACTTACACAACGTCTGGAAATAATTAATTCACACTATACACATTATGAAAATAAATTTCTTGAATCAGACCCATCTGAGGATGAAATTAAAAATGTTTTGGATACTTTTAGTAATCAACAATTAAGGTGGACAGGAGTACAGGCTATCTGCCGCAAAACTCTGTCACAGAGACCTACTGTAACTAGTGGTAAAACACCTGTTACACCTGTAACAACAAGTGTTCCATTACCAAGTTTACCTACATTGTCATTACCTATTTTCCAAGGTCATAATTATGAAGAATTCATTAGTGGTTTTCAATCCATAGTAAATTCACGAACTGACATAGATGAGATTGTTAAGTTCAATTATCTTAAATGTCTTGTGAAGGGAGAACCCTATGAACTGATTAAGTCATTTCCGGTGGTTAAAGGTAATTATCAAATAGCCTTACGTGTCTTAGCAGACAATTACTTTGATGCTGACAAAGCCAGGGTTAGACATGCAGTCTTAATATCAAGCTTGAAGCCACCCAAACATTGTTTTTCAGACTTACAGGCATTTAGAATCACATTAGACAATAGTCTCAGATCTCTAGATGACCTAAGACAATGTTATTGGTTTATCAGTGGTATTGCACAGGATAAGTTGTCACCATAAACTATTGAACGATTAAATATTATGTTCAATAAACGCTATTTCACTTGTGATGAAATTAGCAATGGTTTACAAACAATAGTTTCATGCATGCAAGCAACGAGACAAGATGAAGAATCCAAAAATCCAGTGGATAACAAACCTTCAACTCAGTATAAAAAGAGTATACCTACTCCTACTAAAACACAGAACGGAAAATCCCATATAGGCATTTATCAAGCTGTGAATACAACAGACAGTAAACAGACTGTCAAACATAAACGTACTCCAAAATGTGTACTTTGTGATGGAACACATTTGGCACAGTATTGTATTCAATA
Organism: Cherax quadricarinatus; assembly: GCF_038502225.1. Lineage (NCBI taxonomy): Eukaryota > Metazoa > Arthropoda > Malacostraca > Decapoda > Parastacidae > Cherax > Cherax quadricarinatus. The sequence continues at coordinate 10,740,981 of NC_091313.1, read as the reverse complement.
CACATCAGTGGAGGCACTTAAACAGCGTGTTCATCAGCTGAAAAGGTGCATCAAGTGTTCAGGTGAACACAAGGGAGGAAAATGCTCACTGAAGAAGTGTTTTAAATGCAAGGGTATGCATCATACAGCATTATGCCCAAATACTTTTGCTGAACAGCAGAAGACTTCCACAGAATCAGGAAGTCAACAAGCAACAGCATTAAATGTGAGAGATAAGTTTAAAGCAACTGCTCTCCCGATAGCTCGAGTTGAGTTATCTAATAAATTACACAAAACCAATGTGCTAACACTATTTGATCAAGGCTCACAAAGGTCCTTCATAAGAAGAACAGTGTTACAGAAACTGAATAAACAACCCTATGCCAAAGTACAGTTAGATATAGCTGGTTTTTTCCACAATTCTGGTAAACAGACATATGACCTAGCCAGAATCACTGTTGGTCTAGGAAACAGGAAAAAGACAGTAGAAACTGTGGTAGTAGATGATTTGCCTAAGTCTGTGCAGATCCAGGGATTAAAAGAAACAGTTGCAGCACTGAAAGCAGCTAAGGTCAAGTTAGCCTGTCCTGACATACAGACGGACGCTATTAGTCCAATTGATTTAATCATTGGAAGTGATTATTATCACTGTTTTGTGCAAAATATAGTAAGTAAACATGATGTTCACTTGCTGAAAACAGCAGGGGGCCACATGATATGTGGTCCCATTCCCTCTCAAAGTGGGAAAGAAACTGATATTGATTCAGTGGAAAATGTACTAGTTACGAGAATAACCACTGATCATGTACCACAGCAAAAATTATCATTACTGGAAGAAATGAATGAACCAGTTGATAAGTTGTGAGATTTAGATGCGATAGATATTGATGTAAATAAACCAAGCCCACAAGAGTCTCAGACTTATAACCAATATTTGGACACTGTCAAATATAAAGACGGACAGTATTGGGTTAGGTTACCATGGAAATTAAATCCACCACATCTGCCTAGCAATTATCGCATGGGTTTCGGACAAATGAAAGCACAAATACATGAGCTCAGGAAGAATCCAGAGCTACTGTCTATGATAATATCATACAAGAACAGTTGGACAATAAATTCATTGAGGAAATAGTCGAAGATAAGTTGAAGACAGAAGCTCATTATCTCCCGCACCATGGAGTCAGAAAAGATTCTGAAACCACTCCACTACGTGTTGTATACAATTGCACCGCACTTACAAATAAAGATGTAGCAAGTCTTAATGACTGTCTGATGACCGGACCCTCACTAACTGAGAAGCTTGGAGACGTGCTTATGAAATTTCGCACAAACCCATGTGCCTACACGGCTGATATTTCCAAGGCTTTCTTAAGAGTAGGACTACAAGAAATAGATAGAGATTATACTCGATTCTTGTGGCCGGAAAATCCACATGATCCTCAAAGTCCTGTGAAAACTTATCGTTTCAAATCAGTATTATTTGGTGCAACATCCTCTCCATTCTTACTAGAAGCTACTCTAAATACACATTTGAAAAAATCTCAAAGTCCCTTCAGAGAAATCTTAAAGAAAAGTTTCTATGTGGACAATTTTCAAGGTACTGTGAATAAAGAGGAGGATTTGAAATCCTTATACAGAGAAGCTAACAAGGAGATGAAAGAAGCAAATATGCCTCTAAGGATGTGGAATACAAATTCAAAGCAATTAAGGGAACTTATCAAAGAAGATTTCGCTGAAGCTGAAATTCCTGATTGCAAAAATATGCTGGGACTTAATTGGAACACACAGGAAGATACTTTGAGTCTCAAAAAGATAAACAATAAATCATGCAGTACACTCACTAAACGTAGTTTACTGTCAGAGGTATCACAATGTTTTGATCCTCTAGGACTCGTCTCACCAATTACCATAAAGGGTAAAATGCTTATGCAAGATGCATGGAAGCTCAAAATTGGATGGGATGTGAACTTGCCTCTAGAAATGAGTCAAGCATGGGATGAAATATCCAAGGAGTTTAAATAACTTCATCAAATTAAACTTCCCAGACAAATAGGTCAAGAGGGAAACAAGCACACATTACATGTGTTCTGTGATGCGTCAACCAGAGGTTATGGCGCTGTAGCTTACATGAGTAATGCTGAAGGAAGTACACTAATTACTTCAAAGGCCTGGGTAGCACCCTTGAAGGTCAGAACAGTACCACAATTGGAACTGACAGCACTCTATGTAGGTACAAAATTAGCTGTCTATCTCAACAAAGTACTTGATCATCTCACTATTGAAAAAACCGTGATCTGGAGTGATAATGAAGCAGTTCTCCAGTGGTTAAGAAATAAAAGTTGGTCTATGTACAGAACAGAGTAGCAGAAATAAAAGAGATGCAGGGAGATTATCTCTTTCTCCATGTCTCTACCCAAGAGAATCCAGCTGACATGTTGTCACGTGGTGTCCCACTCAAGAAATTTGTGGATAATAAATTATGGCTCCACGGACCGAACTGGCTCTCTAATGAAAATAACTGACCTCAGCAAAAGGCTCACATTATGGAAGAAGAAACAGTCTGCTTGAACACAGCAGAAATAAGTTGTGTAAATACTGCAGAAACAACAGAAATAGTCATTGATGGATCTAAATACTCATCTTTGGGTAATCCCTTAAGAGTTACAGCTCTTGTCTTTAAATTCATTAAAGGAATAAAACCTGATTATGAATGTCTTGAACCCTTAAATACTGGGTGAAACTAATACAGAAAGATGTTTTCTCAACAAAATATAAATTTCTAGAAACACAAGATAAATCCCCAAAGAAACCTGTCATGATTAATTCTTTAGGACTTTATCTCGACTCAGAAAAGATTATAAGATGTCGAGGAAGAATTCATAATTCTTCACTACCTAAAGAAGCCATACATCCAATATTGATCCCCAAGAATCATTGGCTAACAAAACTGATTGTGCAAAACGCCCACAGTAACGTGTTATATGGTGGGGTAGCTGACACACTTTGTCATATACGACAATCCTACTGGATACCTCAAGGTCGACAAAGTGTGAAAAAACAAATAAAGGACTGTATTACTTGTCGTCACTACGATATGCGAGTATGTCAGTATCCAGGTCCACCTCCATATCCCTCTGAAAGAGTTTGTCATGTCACCACTCCATTTGAGGTGACAGGTGTAGATTATACTGGACCAATAATTTTAACCAAAACAGTTGACAAAGTTCCCATCAAGGTGTACATCTGTTTGTTCACTTGTGCTACAACTAGAGCAGTACATCTAGAAGTAGCCACTGACATGTCTGCTGAAACTTTTATCAAATTATTCAGAAGGTTTGCAGCCAGAAGGGCATGTCCCAGACTGATGATTTCAGATAATGCAACGAACTTTGTTGCTGGTGCTGCTTATATAAGCAAGATCTTTGATCAACCAAAAGTACAACAGATGCTGAATCAACGCAGTTGTCGTTGGAGATACATTCCTCCTAAATCTCCATGGCACGGCGGATTTTATGAAAGAATGATCGGCATTGTAAAACGTTGTTTAAGGAAGACTCTTCATCGTCAAAGAATCGAATTAGAATTCCGTACAGTTGTGACTGAAATAGAAAATAGAGTCAACAACAGACCTCTAACTTATGTTACCGATGATCTGGACAATATAGAAGTGTTAAGTCCATCTCATTTACTCCACGGCTCGAACCTGTTCCTCCCATGAATGATAAAGAAATCATAGAGGATCCTTCTTATTTCGAACTTGAGCAACTCTGACGTAAATTCAAACACCTTAATAAAGTGATTGAACGTTGGGAGAAAATTTGGAGAGAAGACTATCTCACCTCATTGAGAGAACACTTCTATGGAGCTGGTGTTCCTGAAAATCATAAGTCCTTAAGACTGGGTGACATAGTGATTATTGACAATGATGGTCTGAGGTCCCAATGGCCTCCTGGAAAAATTGTGACCATATATCCTGATGCAAATGGAATCATCAGGACAAGTTGTAGTGAATAAGCGGACAATAAATAAACTAGTGCCGTTAGAATTACACAGTGTTGAAAACAAAATTAGTGATTCTCCAGAAACCACACAGACTAAAGCTGCTCAGAAAAGACAAGCAGCAGTGGTGGCGAGTGAGAAAATCAAATTAATTTTAAGTGACGAATAGTTCACCTGCAGCGAACCTCCGCCGCCCCCGTGTGGAGAAATTTTCTCCAGGAGGGGGGTATCAGCCCCCTTCAACCCCTTTCAGCCCCTTCAGCCCTGAGGGGCCCAGCCCTCTCAGAAGGGGCAAATATCTTGTTTACTGCTACAGCGAGTAATTGATCCCAGATGCAGTACGAGTATGCGACGTGGTCAAGCGACCGCCACTCCTTGCAGTCCAGTGTTGCAGAGTGTATTTTAATAAGAGACAGTACATCTCTTACCTTAGCAGGACAATTAAGGAAAATCCTGCTCCCACTTTATTACCATAGTAAAGATAGTGGACATTGTTGTCTATGCTTAAGACAGCAAGATTTAAACATTCTGCTTTGCTTTATCGAGGAAGTGGCAAGGAAGCAAAAGTACTAGGTCAGCTTTTCCTTTGTGCTGGGGGCAGTGATGGCGTGGGGCATTGTGGCATCTTCAGATTACTTTTGACTCTACTGAGAGTGACACTGACGCCAGGATAACCAACAAAGAACGATCTGTGCGTTAGTGTGAACAAAGTGTCTCATAAAACAATAAACACTTAAGAGAAGTGTGATCAGCTTCTTTAGTGATAAGATTGTGAACAATAAAGACAAATCTTGTGGAACATAGTGTACCAGTGTGTGTATTCCTAGACTATGGAAGACGTGGACATCCAAGGACACTTCAGCTTCTATCAAGTCACCAATATCTGTTGAAGGTGTGAAGAACACCATAGCTCACGCTACTAGAGCAAGGTAGGTTACGAATTTCTTGTAGTACAGGGGACTGTGCAGTTCTTGAGTCACAAGGAGTTTGTAATCAACCTATAGTCGGCAGTAAGGTGTGGACTTTTGAGTCCAAACAAGTAAGTTTGTCAGCCATCAGTGAATGAAATATGCTGACATAACACCCCCAAGGGGTAATTTATTGTTTACAAATTATAACTCATTTCAGCACGTTGAGAAGCGCCTTCGACAGCATCTCAAGACCTCGTCTGCAGGGGCGGCTGTGCAGGCGATGAGCTGTCTTTCTAAGTTAAGTTTCCCTATATTTAATAAACTTAACTGGTAATGCCATTTCTCAACATCTTCAATCGAATGAATTCTTCTCATCAACTTCACGTCATCTGCAAAGGGACACTTCGGAGTCTATTCCTTCCATCATGTCGTTCACAAATACCAGAAACAGCACTCGTCCTAGGACTGGCCCCTGTGGGACCCCGCTCGTCACAGGCACCCACTCTGACACCTCACCACGTACCATGACTTGCTGCAGTCTACCTGACAAGTATTCCCTGATCCATTGTAGTGCCTTCCCTGTTATCCCTGCTTGGTGTTCCAGTTTTTGCACTAATCTCTTGTGTGGAACTGTCATACACCTTCTTGCAGTCCAAGAAAATGCAATCCACCCACCCCTCTCTCTCTTGTCTTACTGCTGTCACCTTTTCATAGAACTCCAGTAGGTTTGCGACACAGGATTTCCCGTCCCTGAAATCATGTTGGCTGCTGTTGATGAGATCATTCCTTTCTAGGTGTTCCACCACTCTTCTCCTGATAATCTTCTCCATAACTTTGCATACTATACAAGTCAGTGACACTGGTCTGTAGTTTAGTGCTTCATGCCTGTCTCCTTTTTTATTTTAAAGAGTGGGACTACATTTGCTGTCTTCCATGCCTCAGGCAATCTCCCTGTTTCGATAGATGTATTGAATATTGTTGTTAGGGGTACACATAGCATCTCTGCTTCCTCTCTCAGGACCCATTGAGAGATGTTATCTGGCCCCATTGCCTTTCAGGTATCTAGCTCACTCAGAAGCCTCTTCCCTTCTTCCTCGGTTGTGTGTACTGTGTCTAGCACTTGGTGGTGTACCCCACCTCTCCGTCTTTCTGGAGCCCCTTTTGTCTCCTCTGTGAACACTTCTTTGAATCTCTTGTTGAGTTCCTCACATACTTCACGGTCATTTCTTGTTGTCTCTCCTTCTTCCTTACTTAGCCTGATTACCAGGTTCTTGACTGTTGTTTTCCTCCTGATGTGGCTGTATAACAGCTTCGTGTCAGATTTGGCTTTTGCCGCTATGTCGTTTTCGTGTAGTCGTTGGGCCTCCCTTCTTTTCTGTGCATATTCATTTCTGGCTCTACGACTTCTCTCCTTATTCTCCTGGGTCCTTTGCCTTCCATACTTCTTCCATTCCCTAGCACACTTTGTTTTTGCCTCCCTGCACCGTTGAGTGAACCAATGGCTCATCCTGGCTTTTTCATTATTCCTGTTACCCTTGGGTACAAACCTCTCCTCAGCCTCCTTGCACATTGTTGTTACATATTCCATCATCTCATTAACTAGCTTCCTTGCCAGTTCTCTGTCCCACTTAACCCCATTCAGGAAGTTCCTCATTCCAGTGTAGTCCCCTTTCTTGTAGTTTGGCTTCATTCGCCCTGGCCTTCCTGCCTCCCCCTCCACTTGTAACTCTACTGTGTATTCGAAGCTTAAAACCACATGATCGCTGGCCCCAATGGGTCTATCATATGTGATGGCCTCAAAATCTGCACTACTCAAGGTGAATACTAGGTCCAGTCTTGCTGGTTCATCCTCTCCTCTCTCTCTTGTAGTGTCCCTTACGTGTTGGTACATGTAGCTTTGCAGTACCACCTCCATCATCTTAGCCCTCCATGTCTCTTGGCCCCCATGTGGCTCCAAGTTCTCCCAATCGATTTCCTTGTGGTTAAAGTCACCCATGATCAGGAGCTTTGCCCTGCATGCATGAGCTCTTCTGGCCACTGCAATCAGTGTGCCAACCATCGTTCTATTGCTCTCATCATACTCTTGCCTTGGTCTCCTGCTGTTCTGTGGTGGATTATACATCACTGCAATTACCACTTTGGGACCTCCAGAGTGAAGCGTTCCCGCTATGTAATTGCTTGCTTCTCTACTGTCTCCTCTCTCCAGCTCATCAAAATTTTTTCAGTTTTTGATCAGCAGTGGGTGCCACTCCTCCACCCCCCCTGTTCCCTCTGTCTTTCCTCAGGATCTGGTATCCCATTGGAAAGATAGCATCTGTTATCATACCTGTAAGCTTGGTTTCTGTGTGAGCTATGATGTCCGGTGATGCCTCTTTGACGCTTTCTTGCCACTCCTTCCACTTATTTGTTATTCCATCAGCATTTGTGTACCATACCTTCAGTTTCCTCTCTAACGCTGTGGTTTGGAGGGCCCGTGAGGGTGGGAGACCTGGTAGCATACTGTGGGATTCTATAGCTGGGTGTTGGGTGGAAGCTGTGAGTATGGATTGTAGTTTGTGTTTGGATGATGTGATAGGTTGTGCGGTTCTGAGGATGGTTCTGTGTGTGCTTGCCCTTGCTGCTCTGTCCTGCTCTAATTAACCTCTGCTGGTTCCATCCTTGTCTCCCTTCCTAGCTCCTTTAGCTTTTTTGTCCTCTCCCTCAGCTGATGTCGTTCTGTTTGTGTTCTGTCTCTGTTTAGGAACACCCTCTTGTACTCTGCCGAGTATTTCAACCGTGGTTTCTCTTGGAGGATCCTGTTCCGCACTGTTTCTGTCCTGAGAATCAGCTTGATCGGTCGTTTTCTCCCCTTCAAGTATCCCCCCCCCTGTTCTCTAAAAATTTACAATCTCGTCCATGTCTTCTTCACCTGTTTCTGTGATGATGTTCTGAATCTCCTTTCTGCCTGCCGTCTTTCAGTGTGCGTCCTTTCCTCTCTCTCCCGAAGCCCATGGATAAACACTGATTTTGCCCTTTCCTCCTCCCACTGCGTCTCCCTCTTTGACTCTGGTTCCTGTCTGTACGTGGTCATTTTCTCCCTTATTTTTTCCAGTAGCTCTTGGTAGCATGGTTGTGCCTCTGAATTTGACCTATCACCCTCTGTGTGTGTGTGTGTGTGTGTGTGTGTGTGTGTGTGTGTGTGTGTGTGTCTGTGTGTCTGTGTATGTATGTGTGTGCGTAGTCACACCAGCACTGAGGCCGTGATGGCCAGACTTGGCAAGTCATGTCAGCCTCTGGCTGTTAGTCTAGTCTCTCAGAGTTGCTAGGTTTCAACTTGTCTGTACGCTAGAGTATGTCACTGGCAGCAACAGAAGCATCGGTTGAGTCGGCGGCAGCAGCAGCAACAGCAACAGCACCAGTAGCAGGAACAACAATAACAACAATAGTAACAGTAACAGAAGCAGCAGCAGTAACAGCAATAGCAATAGCAACAGAAACAGCAACAACAGTCAGGCAGTCACAAGTCAAGGTTACATCACGAGACATTTGAAGTGTTGTGGCCTAGAACAAAACTGCCGTCTGGGACCTGGTAGCCGGGGTGACGACACCTTCGGTCCACTCCTGGTACAGGGATTTAAAACTACAGTATACATTTTTTTTAACAAGTCGGCCGTCTCTCACCGAGGCAGGGTGACCCAAAAAGAAAGAAAATCCCCAAAAAGAAAATATTTTCATCATCATTCAACACGTTCACCTCACTCACACATAATCACTGTTTTTGCAGAGGTGCTCAGAATACAACAGTTTCGAAGTATATACGTATAAAAATACACAGTATATCACTTGTTGATGTACCCCACTGTTTTGGCTTCCCAGTGTCCCTTCAGCCTCCACTGTAAATACTTCCTGAAATCTCATGTTGAGCTCCTCACATACCTTCTGGTCATTTCTTGCGAGCTCCCCTCCTTCTTTCCTCAGCCTGATTACCTGACTGTTGTCTTCCTCCTGATGTGGCTGTAAAGCAGTTTCGGGTCAGACTTGACTTTCGATGCTATGTCTTTTTATACTGCCGCTGTGTGTGTGTGTGTGTGTGTGTGTGTGTGTGTGTGTGTGTGTGTGTGTGTGTGTGTGTGTGTGTGTGTGTGTGTGTGTGTGTGTGTGAACGTGAGAGTGCGTGAGTTCGGGCGCGCGCTGTGGGTCATCTCCTTATCTAGGATATCCGCATTTGCCCAATGACAGGTACTGTTGTTTATTAGTCCCTCCCACACACCCTCTCTCTCTCTCTCTCTCTCTCTCTCTCTCTCTCTCTCTCTCTCTCTCTCTCTCTCTTTAGTCTGGTGATATATTCAATAATAACTTTTTGGATGGTATATAAGAGAGGAAGTTGGTGTGAAAGTTTTGGGAACTTACAAACAATACAATGTTTGAAAAGGTTATATAAATACATGACGAAAGAATTAAGAATAATTTATCACAATTAAAGACCCTTAATTACAGCAAGTGATAGGCCATATGAGGTAGATAATGTGAGGTAGATGTGAGGCATATAATGTGAGGCAGATAATGTGAAGTAGATAATGTGAGGAAGATGTGAGGCATATAATGTGAGGCAGATAATGTGAGGTAGATGTGAGGCAGATAATGTGAGGTAGATAATGTGAGGCAGATGTGAGGCAGATAATGTGAGGTAGATAATGTGAGGTAGATAATGTGAGAAAGATGTGAGGCAGATAATGGGAGGCATATAATGTGAGGTAGATAATGTGAGGTAGATAATGTGAGGCAGATAATGTGAGGTAGATAATGTGAGAAAGATGTGAGGCAGATAATGGGAGGCATATAATGTGAGGTTGATAATATGAGGTAGATGTGAGACAGATAATATGAGGCATATAAAGTGAGGTAGACAATGTGAGGCAGATAATGTGAGGTAGATAATGTGAAGCAGATAATGTGAGAGAGATAATGTGAGGTAGATAATGCGAGGCAGATAATGCGAGGCAGATAGTGTGAGGTAGATAATGTGAAGTAAATAATGTGAGGAAGATGTGAGGCAGATAATGTGAGGCAGATAATGTGTGATAGATGTAAGGCAGATAATGTGAGGTAGATATGAGGCAGATAATGTGAAGTAGATAATGTGAGGCTGATAATGTGAGGCAGATAATTTGAGCCAGATAATGTGAGGCAGATAATGTGAGGCAGATAATGTGAGGCTGATAATGTGAGGCAGATAATGTGAGGCAGATAATGTGAGGCAGATAATGTGAGGCAGATAATGTGAGGCAGATAATGTGAGGCTGATAATGTGAGGCAGATAATGTGAGGCAGATAATGTGAGGTAGGTATGAGGCAGATAATGTGAGGCTGATAATGTGAGGCAGATAATGTGAGGGAGTTAATGTGAGGCAGATAATGCGAGGCAGATAGTGTGAGGTAGATAATGTGAGGTAGATAATGCGAGGCAGATAGTGTGAGGTAGATAATGTGAGGCAGATAATGCGAGGCAGATAGTGTGAGGCAGATAATGTGAGGTAGATAATGTGAGGTAGATAATGTGAGGCAGATGTGAGGCAGATAATGTGAGGTAGATAATGTGAGGCAGATAATGCGAGGCAGATAGTGTGAGGTAGATAATGTGAGGCAGATAATGCGAGGCAGATAATGGGAGGCATATAATGTGAGGTAGATAATGTGAGGTAGATAATGTGAGAAAGATGTGAGGCAGATAATGGGAGGCATATAATGTGAGGTAGATAATGTGAGGTAGATAATGTGAGGCAGATAATGTGAGGTAGATAATGTGAGAAAGATGTGAGGCAGATAATGGGAGGCATATAATGTGAGGTTGATAATATGAGGTAGATGTGAGACAGATAATATGAGGCATATAAAGTGAGGTAGACAATGTGAGGCAGATAATGTGAGTTAGATAATGTGAAGCAGATAATGTGAGAGAGATAATGTGAGGTAGATAATGCGAGGCAGATAATGCGAGGCAGATAGTGTGAGGTAGATAATGTGAAGTAAATAATGTGAGGAAGATGTGAGGCAGATAATGTGAGGCAGATAATGTGTGATAGATGTAAGGCAGATAATGTGAGGTAGATATGAGGCAGATAATGTGAAGTAGATAATGTGAGGCTGATAATGTGAGGCAGATAATTTGAGGCAGATAATGTGAGGCAGATAATGTGAGGCAGATAATGTGAGGCTGATAATGTGAGGCAAATAATGTGAGGCAGATAATGTGAGGCAGATAATGTGAGGCAGATAATGTGAGGCAGATAATGTGAGGCTGATAATGTGAGGCAGATAATGTGAGGCAGATAATGTGAGGTAGGTATGAGGCAGATAATGTGAGGCTGATAATGTGAGGCAGATAATGTGAGGGAGTTAATGTGAGGCAGATAATGCGAGGCAGATAGTGTGAGGTAGATAATGTGAGGTAGATAATGCGAGGCAGATAGTGTGAGGTAGATAATGTGAGGCAGATAATGCGAGGCAGATAGTGTGAGGCAGATAATGTGAGGTAGATAATGTGAGAAAGATGTGAGGCCGATAATGGGAGGCATATAATGTGAGGTAGATAATGTGAGGTAGATAATGTGAGGCAGATAGTGTGAGGCAGATAATGTGAGGTAGATAATGTGAGAAAGATGTGAGGCAGATAATGGGAGGCATATAATGTGAGGTTGATAATATGAGGTAGATGTGAGGCAGATAATGTGAGGCATATAATGTGAGGTAGACAATGTGAGGCAGATAATGTGAGGTAGATAATGTGGAGCAGATAATGTGAGAGAGATAATGTGAGGTAGATAATGCGAGGCAGATAATGCGAGGCAGATAGTGTGAGGTAAATAATGTGAGGTAAATAATGTGAGGAAGATGTGAGGCAGATAATGTGAGGCAGATAATGTGTGATAGATGTAAGGCAGATAATGTGAGGTAGATATGAGGCAGATAATGTGAGGTAGATAATGTGAGGTACATAATGTGAGGCTGATAATGTGAGGCAGATAATGTGAGGCAGATAATGTGAGGCAGATAATGTGAGGCAGATAATGTGAGGCAGATAATGTGAGGTAGATAATGTGAGGTAGATATGAGGCAGATAATGTGAGGCTGATAATGTGAGGCAGATAATGTGAGGCAGATAATGTGAGGCAGATAATGTGAGGCAGATAATGTGAGGTAGATAATGTGAGGCTGATAATGTGAGGCAGATAATGTGAGGCAGATAATGTGAGGTAGATAATGTGAGGTAGGTATGAGGCAGATAATGTGAGGCTGATAATGTGAGGCAGATAATGTGAGGCAGTTAATGTGAGGCAGATAATGTGAGGCAGATGTGAGGCAGATAATGCGAGGCAGATAATGTGAGGTAGATAATGTTAGGCAGATAATGTGATGCAGATAATGTGATGCAGATAATGTGAGGCAGATAATGTGAGGTAGATAAAGTGAGGCATATAATGTGAGGCAGATAATGTGAGGTAGATATTAGGCAGATAATGTGAGGTAGATAATGTGAAGCAGATAATGTGAGAGAGATAATGTGAGAGAGATAATGTGAGGCAGATAATGAGGTAGACGTGAGGCAGATAATGTGAAGTAGATAATGTAAGACAGATGTGACGTTGGTAATGTTAGGTAGATGTGAGGCAGATAATGTGAGGTAAATATGAGACAGATAATGTGAGGTATATGTGAAGCAGATAATGTGAGGCAGATGTGATTCAAGTGGTCATGAGATACTAGTGACATCTGTCACAACACTGCATGAAGCAAAGATGCCTGACCCAGCCACCCTTTATTGACCTTTCATGCCTGAAGCAGACCTGGAGGGCATTTCGAGGCTCAACGCCCCCGAAACCCAGTCCATGACCAGGCCTCGTGGTGGATCAGGGCTTGATGAACCACGAGGTCGCACGCAGACCGACGTATGAACCACAGCCCGGCTGGTCAGGTACTGACCATACTAACCTGTCTTTTATCTAGCTACATCTTATTTCTTCCCCTTCCAGCTAAGTCTTAGAGTCCCAGGCCATCCTTAGGATACTGCTTCATGTGTTGCCCCGTCAGCTTCACCGCAGTGACTCATGCTTTACTTTGCTTGATGCCACACTCGAGAAAATCTCTCGGATGATGCTCCCGCAGAAATGTGATCAGATTGTCCAATCAGATCTTAGTCTCCTAAAAATTAACTATCCTTCCCGTCCCCTGTTAGGGCGGGGAGCAAAGGGGGTACGATTCCCCTCACCTCGTTCCCAAACTGATAACAGCGTAGGACAATGGGGTCATGACCTCTCCCTCTTCCCCACAGCGCTCGAGATAGAGGGAGACCGTAAATCAGAACTCGAAGTCTCAACTCAGATACACTCGAAGTCTCATCAAGTCACATACCAGACTAGCAGCATGTCATCCCCACATAGTCTCAACAACTTAGATACTAGACTGTTCTAGTATGCCAGACACTCTTCTCTCGTGCCTGTCAGGACCTTCGAAATATTTCACACACGTAATTACCAGAGAAAGCTTCTATTCCTGAGATCTTTTAAAAAAATTATTAAGAAGGCTTTAACCTAATGACATAGCTAATAGCATTAAACTCAACATAGAACACTACGGAGTCAATTAATTCTCATTCATTGATCCAACAACGCCGTCATAGCTAGTAGTTGAACTTCCAGACATTTGTCATAAAAAATCGACTATATATGACGAGCTGGGGCACCAAGGCATTTTAATTTGACGAGCAGTAACGATCCAAGAACAACTAAGTGACTAACTCATCTACCGCGTTGAAACCTGAAAATCCGTGGCTGTATCATTGTGTACTTCGTGATACACAGTCGTGCGCTCACAGTATCCAGGGAGTATTCGGTGTTGGAATGCAAATGTAACTCTCCTAATCGAGGCATCACCAGTAACTCTCCCTGCCGTGGAACATTAACCACGGACACTTTATGGAACTGAAGCAGAGTTACAGTATTGAGACGCAAATAGATAACTGTTAAGCGAGGTATTACCAGTGACTCTCCCTACTCTAGACCATTAACCACAGTATTATTAACGTTCACAAGTTAATCTTGTGAACAAGTGATGGCGAAGTCAGTCAACATTGAACAAGTCGATGTGCTGTGTACTCAAGTCTAACTGTGCAGTGAACTAGAACTCTAGTGTGTACGATGAACTGTCCACAGTATTTAAATGGCATTCAATGTAACTAAAGGTCATATCTTCAGTGAAGGCACTAATGTCATATCTTCAGTGAAACCATTGATACCGGTATCAAGACGGCACGGTAGTGTTACATGACCCCTCTACACACGTTACCCGCAAGCCATGGTGAGTGCAATTACTGTGTTGCAACCCACTAAGAACACTTATGGATAGGGTCAGGCATAGTTAATCGTACCTAACCTTTCAGAGATGCCGTGACAAGAGGGCGATCCGCTTAACTCAGGTAAGATGTGTGTTATCACCAGGTATCTACCTTTGATATAGTTGAACATATGTTGCCAGGGCTGAGGTAAACAAATGTCCTGTCCGCCCTATTTCACCTCCTCGGGACCTAAGACGTCCGTTACGAAAGAGAAGCTTCAGTGCAGTTATAATAATATATATTAAGGATAAAGTTCCCACAGTCTTACTTCGCCCTGGGACCCTTCACCACCCCATCTAACAGCTCATCCAGAGCCTTGCTCCTCGGGCATAATCAGCAGAGCTGAATCAGTGGACGTCCCACCCCGGTGGATGCTCTCCTTGTTGCATGCCCTGCTGCAGTGGATGCCTACTGAAGTGGATTCCCCGCCTTAGTTGATGCCCCACCCTAGTGACACCTCTCTTCGGATTTCATCACACTTTTATAGTGACGGCGAGTTAAGCTTGCAGAGACTTCTGTGTACAAATCACTCTGAAGACTTCCATTATTATATTAACTTAAGTGAGCATCTTAAATCTTCAGCTTAACCACAAGCATGATCACAACAGGTTGTACAAGCTTTTACTGAGACAACGTTTCACTCTGTGTTGAACTTTATCAAGTCATGATCAAGCTCTTCCTCATTGGATCCCATTTTTATTTTTGTCTGATTCAAATCTTGAAGTTATATTCGCCTCGCGGCCTAATTAGCTCTCGAGCAAATCGCCGCTCCGCAAAGTAATCGACTCTTTTGATTACGAATCTGACCTCAAAAATTACTGGAGAGAATATTACCAAGGCGAAACCTTTCCTCCCGCCTCCCTTTTCTCCTGCCTTCCTTCCTCCCTACCATCCTTCCTCCCTCCCTCCCTTCCCTCATTCCTCCCTTACTTCCTGCCTCCTCTAAAAGGGGAAACTGTAGGAATTGGCAAGCTGCCGATTATGGTTTTTCTTTTAATAAGTTATTCTTCTTCACGTGTCTTCTTACTAGTATGGAAAAGCTACGATTCTTCATTCTGGGGCTCGAGGTCGTCCTCACAATCAAAGTTCAGGGTAGCGATTCAGGTTACTTAATTAGATTTAAAGCCTATCGACTCTACAAGGATCATATACGTTGCATCATAATTCAAGAGTACTTTAATCCCTAAAATAGGGATAAGAGTGAACTTGGAGACTTACGCCTCTCGGTGTGTATGTCTTATGCGATCCTGGATTTTGGGAATCGCTGCTTTATACAGAGCTCAAAGTTGTCACAGTAATAACTTGCTCTTTAACTTCTGTCTTTGTCTTTATACTTGTCGGAAATACTTTGTTTAATGTAGCTTAAATACAAATACCGAAGTTAATGATCTAGAACAGGACCAGGATGTATCCCCAGACCTCAACCCAGATTAAGAGCTGTGCCTCGTCTGCTTTCTCTCTGTCCTTCAACATACTACGTAAACCATCGACCTATAGGTCAACAAGTGATACCTCTCTATGTTTTTCAACACCTAATTGTCTCAAAGCATCATTGTTTGACCTTTTAGACTAACCCAGGCACCTTATTCTATGACCAACTCAAGAATAGTGTCAACCCCGCGTGGACTTTACTTAACTCTCTGAGTAATATCCGTCTCATTTGGCAGCTAGTTCACAGTGACAGAAAATCACTTGAAAGGAAAGATCTGTTGGGGTAGCTGGTATGATTCGCAGAACACACGCGCGAATTGTTTGCTTCGTCACTTCTTACAATGTTTCATTGAAAACAGTCTGGGTTGGCACACACAGGCTGGCTATGTCGGTCTGCAACCAATGCTTTATCTTACGTTTTGCTGCGTTATTCCGCGCTCGCAATGTTTAATAAAGAATAATTTGGGAGTTGTCACAGTTGCTCTTTGCTGATGACACTGTGCTTGTGGGAGATTCTGAAGAGAAGTTGCAGAGGTTGGTGAATGAGTTTGGTAGGGAATATAAAAGAAGAAATATGAAAGTGATATAGGAAAGTGTAAGGTGATGTGGATAAAAACAATAGGTAACAAAAGATAGGATATCAGGTTGGAGGGAGAGAGTATGGAGGAGGTGAATGTATTCAGATATTTAGGAGTGGAAGTGTCAGCAGATAAATCATAGAACTGACGAGGGGAGAAAGGTGAGTGGTATACTGAGGAGTCTGTGGAGACAAAGAACTTTGTCCTTAGAAGCAAAGAAGGGAATGTATGAGAGTATAGTTATACCAACACTCTTATATGAGTGTGAAGCATGGGTGGTGAATGTTGCAACTATGAGAAGGCTGGAGGCAATGGAGATGTCATGTCTGAGGGCAATGTTTGGTGTGAACATATTGCAGAGAATTCGTAGTATGGAAATTAGGAGAAGGTGTGGGATTACCAAAATTAATATCCAGAGAGCTTAGGAGGGGTTCCTGAGGTGGTTCTGATATGTAGAGTGAATGGAACAAAATAGAATGACTTCGAAAGTGTATAAATCTGTAGTGGAGGGAAGGCGGGGTAGAGGTCAGCCTAGAAAAGGGTGGAGGGACGGGGTCAATGAGGTTATGTGTACGAGGGGTTTGGACTTCAAGCAAGCACGCGTGAGTGTGTTTGATAGGAGCGAATGGAGATAAATGGTTTTTAGGACGTGCTGTTGGAGTGTGAGCAGGGTAATATTTATGAAGGGATTCAGGGAAACCGGCTGGCCGGACTTGAGTCCTGGAGATGGAAAGTACAGTGTCTGCACTCTGAAGGAGGGGTGTTAATGCTGCAGTTTTATAACTGTAGTTTAAGCACTCTGGTGGGAAACGGCCGATCTGTTAAAAAAAAATAATTTGCTGTATTGTTGTTTTGCATATTCTCTATTCCAAGTGTGTTTCTTTAAATGATTTCAAATCTTTAGCTCTTTGTCAACGTCAGATTCCTTAAAAACTAAATTCTTTGACTGAAGGAGCTAGGTAGATGAAAATCTTTCAAGTGGCAAAGTATCCAGTGTAGTGAACGGTACACGCTGCTTGAATCATACAATGTAATGGAGTGTAGTTCACCTCTAACATGACATTCTTGATAATAAGTCTTCACAGTTGCATGAGAGGTTTTATTTTAACCAGATGCGTTCTCAAGGGCTACCAAATTATCTGCAGTGCAATAGATAAATCTTCCTTGCACGTGACCGAGTTAGACAAATACTTCTCTCTCTATGTGGCGTAGAGGATCATCAGCTAAAGCTGTCGTAAGTCAGAGAACTTCATTATAGTCGACTGAGGATTCCAAACCTTGCATAAAGTGCACATAGTATTTAGTGCGAATTTTAGAAAGTATCGTTAAGCCAGCGACAGCCTGAGGTAAAGTTCACTTGCGTCTTCACTAAACTCAGGTTAGGTTGCCGCATGAGGTCTGCTTGTCCGTTAGACACTCAGATATAAGGAATAAGAATATATAAGGAATAAGAATTTGGTAAGTTGGGGAAGGAAGAAGGATAGGTAAGGATGGAATATGAGGGATGGTGGGTGGGGGTGAGAAGAGAGGGGTAATTAAGGTAAGTGGCCCAACCACTTTCGCGTATTTTAATGAAGGTGTGTGTGTGTGTGTGTGTGTGTGTGTGTGTGTGTGTTGTGTTATGCATAATAATCAGATGACTTGGGTATACCACACCACACGCATGACAGTGACTTGGTTGTGGCTACATAACAGCAGCTTTGTGGTTCACTTAGTGGTTTTCATGCTGCAAGTCATCAGTCCTCTCCCATTTCTTGTGGTATTACTTCAGTAACTTGGTTTTGCCTGTTGAAACCTGAAAATTTCCACTTGACGTCTCTCAGAATGGTGTTCCGGTGTGTTTTATGTTAAAACCTGCTTCTGCATGTAAAAACCATAGTATCGATAGATGACTGTAAATAAATATTGGTTCTTGGAGACAACATTGCGGAATACTAGGTCATGCTCTATGGTTCATTGTCAATAAGAGTTTTCAGTGATTTTTCTCGATATCATATCTTCGTTTTTAACACTTTTTAAGTTACATATTTTCTTGTATTGTCGCTCGGTATTTGTCATTGTGACAACTATACCTTCCAGAAGTGCCTTTAATAAACAGTTAGTGAATTCCACCTGTAGGCACATTTTGACACCTTCAGGGGTTGGAATAAGGATGCTGCTTTTCAGACTTACTTTTCTTAAAGCATTTCGCCGAAGAATCGTCTGCTACCAGTGTCTTTAATCCCACTTGTCAGCTTTTGCCATTCTCCACCTTCAGTGGTGTTTCACGAGGCTTTCTTTGCACTTTGCATGAAATTTTATACACTTATTGCATAGCATTCACTGTGATAGACAATGTCAGATGTATGAGCATCTTTTGGATCTATACTTCCACATAGCTTCCACTTACGTATATTGGAAAACAGAATGATATGGAAGCCACATTGTTTCAGGTCTATCGCAAGAGAAGAAACCATTATTAGATATCTCTGGAGGGGAAAATTTAAGAGGTTACCTGATTTGATTTTTTTTTCTCTAGCTTATTGATTTTTATTTCGCTAATAAATCAAGAACGATCAAGAACGCCTCACCTTGTGTAGCGTAACAACGGGAACCATGTTCTTGGTACAGTTCACATCCCTATGAAGAAAACTGTTGAACCCATTCCCAGCATTCTGGATTGGTTCGGATAAGTTCCAAAAGTTTCCTAAAAGTTCAACGACGGCGGAGAGTCTGGAAAACATTCCAGCCCTAGCCCCAAGCAGAGAGTCTGGAAAATCTTCCAGCCCCAGCCCCAGTCCCAAGCAGAGAGTCTGGAAAACCTTCCAGCCCCCTCTCCAAGCAGAGAGTTTGGAAAACCTTCCAGCCCCACCCCGAAGGAGAGAGCATGGTAAACCTTCCAGCCCGCTCTCCAAGCAGAGAGTCTGGAAAACCTTTCAGCTCCCTCTCCAAGCAGAGAGTCTGGAAAACCTTCCAATCCCAGCCCCAAGCAGAGAGTCTGGAAAGCCTTCCAGCCCCAAGCAGAGAATCTTCTGGAAAACCTTTGAGCCCCAGCCCCAAGCAGAGAATCTGGAAAACCTTCCAACCCCAGCCCCAAGCAGAGAATCTGGAAAGCCTTCCAACCCCAGCCCCAAGCATAGTGTCTGGAAAATCTTCCAGCCCCAGCCCCAGTCCCAAGCAGAGAGTCTGGAAAACCTTCCAACCCCAGCCCCAAGCAGAGTCTGGAAAACCTTCCAGCCCCAGCAGAGAGTCTGGAAAACCTTCCAGCCCCAGCAGAGAGTCTGGAAAACCTTCCAGACCCTGCCCCAAGCAGAGAATCTGGAAAACCTTCCAACCCCAGCCCCAAGCATAGAGTCTGGAAAATCTTCCAGTCTCAGCCCCAGTCCCAAGCAGAGAGTCTGGAAAACCTTCCAACCCCAGCCGAGAGTCTGGAAAACCTTCCAGCCCCTGCCCCAAGCAGAGAATCTGGAAAACCTTCCAACCCCAGCCCCAAGCAGAGAGTCTGGAAAACCTTCCAACCCCAGTCCCAAGCAGAGAATCTGGAAAACCTTCCAACCCCAGCCCCAAGCAGAGAGTCTGGAAAACCTTCCAACCCCAGCCCCAAGCAGAGAGTCTGGAAAGCCTTCCAATCGCGTTTTTATGGCTTTTTAAAATTTAACGAGGAGATCTGATTATTTTCGAAACATTCGCAATAATTTTTTTTTTTACTTTCCCACGTATTTTCTTTTATTACTCGAATTTACTTCAAATTTCATCGTTGGTGTAAATGTACCTTGGACGAGCTCTATGGGTCTATTTGCATGCCAGGGTGACTTATGCACACACAACATTCCCAAATTTGGCTTCTGTGATCACTGGAGACAGGCTTCTCTGATCGGCATAGAATTTCAACGCTTGTGTTTCCTGAGTGTAACAATGGTATACAATACAGACATGCTGATAAGTAAGACACATGTGCAACATTTTAGATGTCTTTATTCCGAAATGCTTTTAGTCTTTTTAGGCAATTTACTGATACCCAGTCAGTGAGTTTTTCGGGTGTTGCATTCGGTGTATATGAAGATAATGGTGTATTTGTTGCCCTTATCATGATCTGGCTAGTTGTCATAATAGCAACAGTTCACATGATCTTACACAATCTAGCTGCTGCCTTGTTTATATAGCTACTTGCTGGATCCCTCCCCCCCCAATAAAAAATTTTTAATCTATTACTTTAAATCAGTATAGACTCACCTGTCAACTTGCATTTTCCACACCTGATTATCTGTACTTCTTAACCCCTGGGTACATGAAATCTATCCTACTCATTACCTAGCTACTCATCCCCTGGTCGCCTGTCCTGCTTACCTGTCACCTGTTCAGTAGTACCCCTCGTCACATGTCCAGCCCCACGTCTATGCATCTGTCATGGGCACACCTTCCCTACACGGTGTCTCCCCTCTTTCGTGAGCTAGATAAACTCCCTTGATCACCTCTGAGTCTTGTACAAGCACTGACCCTCCGCCCACGACAACACACACACGTTCACTTGTCCCTCACTCGGTGATATTACTTAGTTTGTTAATTTAGGTTAGGCTAGGACTCTGTGTCCTAGATTAGCTAAGTTAGATAAAATTAGGTTAGAACTGAGCTTGTCTCGCCAGTTATATAATTAGATCAGTTATGACTCACGGGAACGTAATAATGCAATTGCAATCAAATCACGGAATTTGTGGGACTTGAACCCATAGTAAGTGAATCCTAAAACTCACTGTTAACGCACTGGCCTGTGAGTTTTCGAATTCACCTGCCGTGGGCTCAAGTCCCACCCGTTCCCTGATTTGAATAGCTCAGTTTATGTTAGGTTAGGCTAGGTTAACATCATCGACAGTTTATTCAGCTCATCGACTGTACGTGCGTCGTTAAGTTTACAATTGTTCTGTTGCTCTCATCATACTCTTGTCTTGGAAATAAATGGTATCAAATACCGACACAGTGGAAATATAAACACATATGCAGTATAATGTGATCCTTTATTGACAACGTTTCACCCACACAGTGGGCTTTTTCAAGTCATACACAGATCTACCTGGGGTGGAAGGTACGGGAGTATTTATAGTTCAGAATGTTGAGGTCAGGTGGAGAATGCATTCTCCAACTGATCTCAACATTCTGAACATGACTATAAATACTCCCGTACCTTCCACCCCAGGTAGATCTGTGTGTGACCTGAAAAAGCCCACTGTGTGGGTGAAACGTTGTCAATAAAGGATCACATTATACTGCATATGTGTTTATATTTATACTCTTGTCTTGTTCTCTTTCAGTCCTGTGGAGGGTTGTACATCACTCTAATCACCACCTTGGAACCCAAAGTTTGAAGAGTTCCTACTACATAGTCACTTGACTCCCTTTGTCCATACCTTCCATTGAATACATGCCCATGCATTCTCATTCATGTATATACATGTACATGCAGTCGCACACATACCCATACACGTCTATTCATAGCCATTGATGCCCATGCTTTCCAGTACATCCCAATATATAGAGATATACTACCAAAAATTCCCTAGGATAACTCCTGGGACAAAATCCCAGAAGGAAAAACTGAGAGTGACCCTGCCATTAATATAAAGTGCAAAAAAAAAAATCCGTTTAAGTTGACTTCATTAGGCTTGGTTAGGTTTCTTAGGTTAGATTAAATTAGGTTAGGTTAGGTTATAGTCTGGTCGATTACACTATGGTAAGCCTTTAGGTTTTCTTCCTAAGGTTATTTTTGTCCTAGGGGGTTAACTTCACTTTTTCATTTTTTTTCTAGGAAGGGATAATGTCCTAGAATGTTTCCCCTTAATATGTGTTTACACGCCCCCACACAAGTTAACGAGTACCCAGGTGAACCCCGCCGCACCGCCGTCCATTAGTGAAGCTGCACATAGTATTTATCTAATAAACAGAGAAGAGTTTGCTTTTTAGAACACGATGTAGATCAGTGTTTTGCTTCTGAACTGTTGTTGGTTAAAGAAACTAAATACGTTTTTACATTGTTTAATTTATAGAATATGAGCTGCTATCCTATATTACCTTATTTGCAGGATAAAAGCTGCTATCCTACCTCATCTCGTTGTTGTTAAAGATTCGCCGGTATTCTCCCGGCCCGGGCCCTTCCAAGTGGTGGCCCGGCACTGGATCCCTGTCTAGGGAGTGTCTGAGACCTAAGTCTCCCATGGGAGGAGGCACAAGTACCCCCCTCATCTTGTGAGCTACAAACTCGGGCTCTGGCACCAACCCTGCCCTAGAAGGGCAGGGTATGGTGCCGATCGTGCTAGCGCTGTGCTCTCCTGTGTGGAATGTCGTGTGTTGGTGTTCATTTTCATTCATTCATTCATGTTGATTCGCCGGTTCTTCAGGCCCGGGTCTTCTCCAGATGGTGACCCGGCAGTGGCCCCCCGGGTGGAGGGTGACGATCATCTTCTTTCTTGGCCCTCCGGTTGGAGGGTGTCGTCGTCTTCTATCTTGCGCTGACTTCCCCGAAGAGAAGCGGCAGCAGTTACAGGGTCGATTGGAGCCACACCCCAGCTTTAGCGGACAACAAAGTGCTGGAGAAACTTATCTTCATGGTGAATGGTCATGGATAGTCGTGCTAGAGGAGAGTACCGTCTTCAAGGTCCCCACTCTGAAGCATCCTGAATTTCCTCTTTAAGGTGTACTCGACTTCCACAAGGTGTTGGGTGTTGGCAGTGAGTAGTCTAGTCATGTCTGCAGTGGTGTATGTAACAGTTTGGTCGTAGGTATACTTGTCTGCTCCGTCCTGGAGGTGCTGATGGATTTCTGAAGGCAGCATTCTGTTCTTATACTGCTTGGTTGTGTAGAAGCATACATCCTTCAGGCATCGGACTTGTTGTGGTGCAGCAGTGTCAGTGGCAGTGACACCGTGAGGTGCATCCGCAGTTTCTTGTGTTTTTGCTTTCTTGGCTGGTGGCTGAACTGGTGAAGGAGAGATTTCCGACTGGTCAGTTGCTCTAGCAGTGGATGCAAGCGGTAGTGGACTCTCATTGGTGGGGTTTGCCGACGTCTCAGTGGTCTCTGATTGGTTCATCTCTGTGTCTAGTGGAGGTTGTGACAGCGGTGGAGCAGCGGTGATGCTGGTAATATTTGCAGTAGATTTTAGGATCTCAGTGGAAGGTGGTGATGCAGGCAATGTGAGGCCAGGCATATTATTTAGTTTGAAAAGTTCATTGATGGTGGTGTTGAAGGAACCAGGCTCAGCTGCATTCTGTACATGAGCATACATAATGCAATAAAGAATCTTGGTGGAGTCGGCAGTAGGTGCTGGCAGGGAAGTGGTGGGAGCAGCTTGCGTGGCATGTAGTATCTTGGTAGTGTCTGCTTGAAGCTTGGCGGTAGCAGAATATGTGGTTCATACACAAATAACGGTTCCTGACCAGCCGGGCTGTGGGTCGTACGTTGGTTTGCGTGCAGCCAGCAGCAACAGCCTGGTTGATCAGGCTCTGATCCACCAGGAGGCCTGGTCACAGACCGGGCCGCGGGGGCGTTGACCCCCGAAACTCTCTCCAGGTAAACTCCAGGTAAACATAAAAGAGAGAAGCTTACGACGATGTTTCGGTCTGACTTGGACCATTGACAAAGTCACACAGTGTGACTTTGTAAATGGTCCAAGTCGGACCGAAACGTCGTCGTAAGCTTCTCTCTTATATGTGCGGGTTATTTGTGTATCGTTCCAGTCACGGTATTGTGCCTTTTTTTGTTATTTTAGAATGTGGTTGCTTGTGGGTTGGGTTTCTTTTGTTGTTGTTGTTGTTTCTTGAGTATGTCTCTTCTGGTAGGGCACCTGGCAGCAAGAGTATGGTGGTCATTCTTGCAGTTCAAGCATTTAGGTGTCATAAGAAGAAGGTGGTGAAGCAGTAGTGCAATTCTTGAAGTCATGACCCTCACGGCCACAGGTGGAGCAGAACTTCTTGTCCTTGGTAGGACAATCATTTGTGGTGTGTAAGTATGAGTAACAATTATAGCACTGTGAGATATGTTGGAATTTCTCTGCTTCGATGAAGGCTGGGTTGATGTGGAAGTAGTGAATAGCCAGGCCCTCAGCGACAGCTCTGGCTGCCATGTTGACGTCACTGAAGGTGACCTTCAGCATGGATGAAGCATTGGGTATTTTAGTAATGAAGTCCACCTTGGCCCAAGGGTTCTTTGCTTCGATAGATGACTTGATTTCTTCAGTGGCCTGTACAGTGATAAGGTTGTCGAGTCTCTTGAGGAACACAGTTCTCCTGGCCCTCAGTGCTGGGGAAGTCAAGACAAGAAATCCCTGGTCTCGTAGAGTGGTAGTAGCAGTAGTGGTAAGTAGATTCTCAGCCTCTGTGTCGTCTGTACAGACGACAACAAAGGCCTCCTTGAACGATAAAATCGCATTACATTTGACTTGCAGCCTGCCACTAACGACAGCTGCAAGTGCTAGTTTGGACGACTCATTGGTTGTGCCACTCGCTGGTTTGATCTTTACTGTTAGAGTAATGTATCGTGAGTAAGCAGTGTTCTGGATAAGAGCTGTTATACTACCTCTTCTCATTCTTAGGCTAAAACCTGTTATCCTACCACACCTCATTTACAGGCTTAAAGATAGGATCCTACCTCAGGTAATTTACAAGCTAAGACCTATTATCCTAAATCACCTCATTTACAGGTTAAGAGCTGCTATCCTACCTCACCTCATATAAGAGCACCTACCTATCAGAAGTATACTGCCTTTCACCAGGATGCCACCCACAGCAGTTGATGGACGCCCAAGATATAGTATGACGGAAAAACGGATGAAACTTACGTCTCTTCATTAGTTGGTTTTTGTCTGACTGAAAATCTAGCAAGTGCTACACTGCCAACTGTAAACAATCAGAGAAATCCAAGATGGCCGCAAAGGTAGCCGCCGAGCATCAATGAACACTGAAAGAAGTGTAAATCAAGATAAATATTGAGTATTTAATCAAATTTATTGCTAACTACAAGTTTTTTATGGTAAAGAAAATCTTGATTTCTTCATGCTGATAGGATGATTCCGCGTAAATCAGGCACTCAAGATAGCTGCTATCTTTGCTGTAAAGCAGTGGTCACGGGCATTGAAAAAGTCACCTTCCCAGCGTCCTTTGTACCAGGTGGAGTAAGGGAAGTGAACAAGACAACAATTACGGATTCACGAAGCATACGTTGATTTTGAGTCAGATTCAGAGGAAATTTACAAAACATTTTACCATGTACTTCCAGATGTCACTCAGATTGATAATGCAGTAATGATCAACAACGATTTTTATTCATTTGTATACAGAGCAGTATATATGTGATACACTTAGTCGATTATTTCTGTACACTATTGTTTATCTTGATCCAATAACGTCTGCCTATAATAGAAGAGATATTAGCTCTCTTCGCAGCTAAGACAACATCTTCCAGCACCAGAACACTGAGAACACAACGAGGGTTAAACTGAAACTCAAATATCAAACTTTTCCCTAACATAAATTTTTCCCCCAGCACAAAGCTTGGGGAAAACCTCATTATCATGGAGAAAGAGGAGAAAGCTCATTATCATGAGCTTTCTCCTCTGCATCATATTCCAATTATCTTTTGTCATATGGTTTAAACAACTGTTAGATTCTCCATATTAGCAACTGCACATTCATATCTAAGAGATAAACATGGTTAATATCTCTACTCCAACTGTAGTGGATCGGTTTCATGACCTCTGGCGGTGCAGCATGAACATTCTGAGGTAAAGAGACCCCACAGAGAACACTGGAAAACATGCTCATCCTTCTCCCACCTAAATTTCACTGGATCTACTGTGGGTCTGGAAGTGCCTCATCCAGAGCCGCCCTTCATATGCACGTCAGAAAATGAACCTTCTATTTTAATTGAATGATCTCAGCTGTCAGAGGTTAAGTTAAAAACTATAACAAAAGACTCGCATCTCTTCTTGCTGTCCTTGAGAACCAACCGTTGTAGCAGATAATAATAATAATAATAATAATAATAATAATAATAATAATAATAATAATAATAATAATAATAATATCTTTATTTAATAGAAATACATGTATATGTCGTACAAAAATCCCCCTGAAAACTGTGAACCCTGCCATTATATAGTCTCTCCTGTTAATACTACACAAGCACATTACAGAGGATGAACACTGAAACAGACCTTCTCTAATCCAACCTCCAATAGAAATATTTGTCTAACTTATTTTTATGCTACCCAAGTAATAGCTTTTATATCCTTTTACTCATGTGCAAATTAATTGCATTACTACTACTACTACTACTACTACTACTACTACAACTTACATTACTACTACTACTACCACCACTAGTATTACACCTCACTCTATGCCTATATATATACCCTCTGTGTCCATATATTGTCTGCAACAGCTTGACAAAGCTCCTGGAGAGCGAAACGTTGCCAAAATAAAATGTCATATTAGTTGCACTTGTGTCCTTTTACTTCACATATTGTCAGTAATTCTACCAACATTATTACGACATACTACTATTTAGAAAGCCAATTGTTATGCAGAGCATTTCGGGCAAATTAGGTCCTTGTCCCAGGATGCGACGCACAGCAGTCGACTAACTTCCAGGTACCCATTTTACTGATGGGTGAACATAGACAAACGGTGTAAAGAAGCACGCACAATGTTTCTACCCGCGCTGGGAATCGAACGCAGATCCTCGCTGTGTGAAGCGAGAGCTTTAGCCACCAGGCCACGGGGCACCGTACTTGGCAGTGCTTCTCCAGCTTCACACTTCCAACTACAGCAAGGCAGTAGTGAAGGCTTTTGACTCGTAGATGACATAAGGCACCTAAATTACTGAGAACGGAAGTCCCATGCTTTGTATTCCCTGGAACGCAAGGGAGAGAGATACATAATTATACACACTTGGGAAATCCTAGAGGGATTAGTACCAAACTTGCACACGAAAATCACTCCCTATGAAAACAAAAGACTCGGCAGGAGATGCAACATACCCCCAATGAAAAGCAGGGGCGCCACGAGTACACTGAGAGACAACACAGTTAGTGTCAGGGGCCCAAGACTGTTCAACTGCCTCCCAGCAATACACCCCTGACTGTCTTCAAGAAGGCACTGGACAGGCACCTAAAGTCAGAACCTGACCAGCCGGGCTGTGGTTCATACGTCAGTTTGCGTGCGGCCAGCAGTAACAGCCTGGTTGACCAGACCCTGATCCACCTCGAGGCCTGGTCTCAGACCAAGCCGTGGGGGCGTTGACCCCCAAAACCCTCTCCAGATATACTCCAGGAGGCTCCTAAAGTTTTCATTTTTTTTTTTTTTTGTTACGGGAAACCTAACAGAGTTAGTTTTACTTATGTCACAGTAACACGTCACTGTATCACAACCAGTAAATGTCTCGCCTGACAATAGTTGTGAGACTATGGGTAAAAATGTATTATTAGCAGAAAAGGCTTTTATTAGGAAGCATTTCGCTCACATCTGATCTTTAGTGAATCACAAAGGAGCAGCATTATGTGATAAACAAAATAACATGATACAAACGAGATATATAATAACGACAAATATATTAAAAGAGAGACTTATGCAAAGTGAGGAAATATTATTGTGATAAAGTCTCGCCCACCAGAGGTTTCATCAGCACCATGCAGAGACAAAAGAGGCAGGGGATGTATCCAGTAAGGTTGAGGACACGTGTAATGGTGGGGTGCACAAAATGCTTAAGTCGTCATCCGACTGCTGTGTCCAGACGGCCTAAAATTATTTTATCTAAAACTCTGGAGACATCAAAAATGTTTTGTACTATTGTATTACTGAGACCACAGGTCCTAAACAACTACATTTATTAAAATCTTCCTTCATAATAAGTGTTACCTCATCCCACCTTATCCATAATTAATCATGGCGGTTCCTGTGAATAACACACAATGTCAACAATGTCAGTATTGCTGGACAACGCCACCTTCCCCACACTCTTCAAAGACCTAAACCTAGTCACTATACAAAACATTCACTCGTACTACTGTACAACCTACATTTACAGAACAATCAATTCTAATATAAATCCCAACCTGACGAGCTTTCTTGACTGTTGCAACAGGACCCACAGACACAATACTAGGCACAAAAACCTCTCTGACATTCCCCGTGTCAGGCTAAATCTTTTCAAAAACTCAATGTACTACATAAAAGGGCCCAAAACCTGGAACTCTGCCAGAAATCTCCAGAACCACTGACTTAGCATTTTTAAAACTAAGTTAAAAAATACCTTATATCCCTAACCTATCCCAGCCCATCATAAATACATATGTAGAAACTATACATGCATTTGCTCAATATCATGAACATACGTAAAATATTATAATCAATATATACTTATTGTCAATAACTGTAATCCTCTCAAATGCTAATCATTCCATTGTGTCCACTTCAGGTTAATAATCAAAACTGTAATTCCTCTCTACCAAGTTTATTAAAGCCATATAGGGTGTACTAATAGAATATTCAAGTCTCTTGTATTCATTGTAAACTCATCTAATGACCATACGTACAAATTTACTGCACTGTTATTGCCTTATTAATCTCAAGTTCGCCCGAAATGCTCTGCATATAAAGGGGCTTTTGGCATGTACACCCAACTGTTACACTCCTTTATACAAACATGTATCATGCCGAATTAAACTTCTTATTCTTATTTATGTTCGCTGCCACTGGTGTTTATGCCTTTGGCTGCTTTTACCACATATCCTCCACATGGTATTACATAAACTTCGGCTTTGGTCTGAGCAAGACTTGAAAGTTTCTTGCTGATTAAGTCCCTAGTGGTAGTGCTGGTGTAGCAGTGGCTACTCTAAGACTGAATTTAAAGGAGGCACTGGAAATGCTAGCAACCTTACTGTTGAGAAAAATGGCAAATGTTTTATGAGATTTCTCTAGCTTGGTGGTGACGATCCTCAGAGCAAGACGTCTGTAAACACTGATGAAATGAAAGGAAAGTGTAATTTATAAGAGGCCTGGTGAATGTAATCACATCCTTCCTCAATGTATTCCAGGATATATATCCAGCTGTCATGGTCCGAGTAGAAGTGCAAAAAGTCGTACCTTAATAGTTGGCTTTCGGTGAACTTTTAAAGACATCATATCGATAAATATACATACGAGTTCATCTATAGTAAGGGAAGTTTGTTTTCACAATTCTCTTTAAAAGTGAATTTCATGGAAGAATATCGCACGATGTCTTTCTTATAGTACCAACAAGGTCTATGGGGACGATAGCCTCCTTATAACACCTAGGACCTTCATTATCTACCTACATCACGGACTCGACACAGTTGAGCCAATCATTTCCTCAATGAAATTATTTTTTAATACATAAAAAAACATATAGTATATCAGGTGGTGGTGGTGATGCGGGTAGTGGAGCGCTGCAGTCGGCCTACTTCACAATTATTTAGGGATGAATTGTTGTTGAATTAAAAGCCGGGTGTTTCCCATGTAATTTAATGTGTGCCTATGTTTTCTTCTGACTAATGGCAGCATGGTTCTGTTCAACAGCGTCTCTTGTGCTAAACATCAGTTCTTCCATGCACAGCAGTCGAAATCTGTTTCCTTCTTTAATAAAATGTTTGGCATCTTTCCATGTGTGCGTGTTTATCCCGACGAATAATATGCATATTGTGCTGACTCCTACATACATACTGATATCCTGTTTATCTAGTGACTAAATTTCATGACGTTTCTTCTATGTATTGTTTATCCCAGGTTGCAGATTGTGCTGGCTCCTGCACAATCTCATATTTTTGTGACGTTTCTCCTATGTATTGTTTATCCCAGGCTACACATGGAGGTGCATACTACAGCACTACTGGTAATTAACATTGCGTTTTCAGTTCTGGTAATCTTGTGAATAGTTATAGATGCGACGACTGCTACGGTAATACCACTGCAGTACCTTGATGAGTAGATCTCCGGTGTTGCCTGTTGGAAACTTAAGCCGCCTGCCTCATCGTCTTTGGGAGTGGACAGGACATTCTGGGACTCTTGTTTGCGGTCTGGGATGAATCGTACAGCTGGGAAGATATTGCTGTGTCAGGTTACTTCTCCAAAAATTCCAGGCTGCACTCGTATTCTTTATTAATGTAATAACGATTATGTTTATTAGAATAATGTATTAATGCAAATATAGTCAGCGAGTGTATCTGTGGGTTATATTTGTATCTCACTCCGTTGATCACTTTTGAATTAATGTGGTTACATTTGTTACACCTTGTGGGTGACTTCTGTTACACCCTGTAGATGACCTCTGTCACACCCTGTGGCTCAGTACTGGATCACATTCTGGATCTTTTTTGATTCACCCTGTGGATCACTCTCGCACACCCTGTAGATAATCTGAGATACGTCGTGGATCATTTCTGATCCATTTTGTACATCATGTCTCTGACTTACCCTGTGGATCACATCTCTGACCCACTCTGCAGTTAATTTCTACTCACCCTGTGGATCATGCACGAACAAAGAAGATCCTCCATTGAGCATGTCTGAGGATGTCATCTGCACGAAACAAAGCTTTTGTTAAAATTCCCGGTGAAAGGTTGGAGAAGGGAAGCACAGTATCGCAGGGGAGTGATGGCACAAGCATTCTGAGAATTTATTGCATGTGCTGGAAGGGAGACAGAGAAGGGTAAGCTGCTCTTGAAAACAGGAGGAAATGCGTTGTATGTGTACTCACCTGTATGTCGTTGCAGGGGTCGATTCACAGGTCCTGGTCCCGCCTCTTCTCTTGTCGCTACTAGGTCACTCTCTCCCCGCTCCAAGAGCCTTATCATACCTCTTATTAAAGCTATGTATGGATCTTGCCTCCAGTACTTCACTTTCCGGGTTATTCCACTTCCTGATAACTTTAAGGCTAAAGAAATACTTCCTAACGTCCTTATGGCTCATCTGACTTTTCAACTTCCAGTTGTGGCCCTTTGTTCCTGTGTCCCACCTTATAACTGAGTACTGTATTAAAATATTTATATATAAAATAACGCTTCATACACTGTCATTTTTTATGTAGTATACTGAAAGCGGACCTGTATTTCCTGAAAGCGAACCTGTTTTATTACTGTCATTCAGGCAGTGGCCAGGACTGGAGCAGAGGAGAGCTGTGTTTAGTTCAGTAAGTGTAGGAAAGCGGCTGAGAGAAGTCGTCATGAGTTAGCGTTAGTGTGAGTAGGTGATTCAGTGTGCTTTTTTTTTTTTTGTATGCTATAGGTAGTTTTATGTTTAAGTGCTCTCATGTTTATTTGTAAGGCCCTAGTATGTAGAGGCCTGTTTATGGGAGAGTACTGTATGGTGTTTTGTCTGCTGGTAATTAGTCTACCAGACAGAAGTGAAGACGGGGGTGTGTATGTCATGGTGCCTCCCTGATGATTTATATTGTTTAACTTATTACTAGCAGTGTGCTAGTGAGCTGATGTGAACTGGAGTCTGGTGGTTTTTTTTGGAGTAGATTGTAAGTTGTATATAAGTTACTCATTATTAATATAGATGTATTTTTATACAAGTGAGTTTTTGTGTCTTTCCTTATAATATTAATAATTAATATTGTTTAATGTACTAGTACATGCTGGTCCAAGGTTCGCTGGGTTCTTAAAGTAATTTTATAACCCCTAGACAGCAGTGTGAGCAGCCTTTAGGAGCCAGGAACATTTTATTTAAGTTACGACATCAAAGTCCCCCATGTCTAGGGATTATAAAATTACACGGAAAAACTTAGCAACTTTTGGCCAGCATGTACTCATATATTAAACAACATTAATTATTATTAGGAAGGAAGGACAAAAACTCACCTACATAAAAATATATCTATGTTAATAGTAACTTACATACAACTTACAATCTACTCCAAAAAAACCACCGGACTCCAGTTCACATTATCTCACTAGCACACTGCTACTAATGAGTTAAACAAAATAAATCATCAGGGAGGCTCCACGACATACACACCCCCGTCTTCACTTCTGTCTTGTAGACTAATTGCGATGGTACTGTTTATCTCTTTTTCCTGACAAATGTCTTGTTTCATCATAAGTCATCCCTTTAGCCTCCTGAAACCCGTGAATAATTATTGGCCTCTCTGCCTCTTCTGTTTTTTTTCCCTCCATATCTCTGAATATGAATTGAACATCTCTTTTGCTGTTTCCTTTATCCCCTGGACTCACTGGTGGCCTGGTATTACTTCTGCAAAGAACTTCTTAGCTCCTTCTCCTCCTCTATTTCTCTCATTGTCTGCTGATGTTTCTATTTTCCACCACCTTGCTTCTTTTGGTCCTTGTTTTTAATTATATCCTGCTTCATCACTTCCAGTTCTTCCTCCAGGCTCTGTATCTTTACCTCAGCAGCTACAGCTCATAACTCCCACTTCTTGTTCTCTTCAGATATGTTCTCCACCATCATATTGAAAATCTTGTTTATCCTTTTTTTCCCCACTCTTGTCCCATTTTCCTCTTGAGTCTTTCTGTCCATTCTTCCTTCTCAGACCAGCCATCTTCGGTTCCCTTGCCTCTGCATTCTCCCTTGTGAGATCCCATTTTCTTATTTTATCCTGTTAGAATGCTGTAGTTTCTGCAGTCTGAAAAATTTGTGTAGGTATGTGTGTGTGTGTGTACTCACCTAATTGTGGTTGCAAGGGTCGAGACTCAGCTCCTGACCCTGCCTCTTCACTGACAACTACTGGGTCCTCCCTCTCCATGCTACATGAGTTTTATCATACCTCGTCTTAAAACTATGTATGGTTCCTGCCTCCACTACATCGCTTGCCAGACTATTCCACTTCCTAACAACTCTGTGGCTGAAGAAATACTTCCTAACATTAATTTGGCTCATCTGAGTCTTCAGCTTCCAATTGTGACCCCTTGTTTCTGTGTCCCATCTATGGAACATCATGCCTCTGTCCACATTGTCTATTCCATGCAGTATTTTGTATGTCGTTATCATGTCTTCCCTGACCCTCCTGTCCTCCAGTGTCGTCAGGCCGATTTACCTTAACCTCTCTTCGTAGGACATTACCTTTAGCTCTGGAACCAGCCTTGTTGCAAACCTTTATATTTTCTCTATTTTCTTGACGTGCTTGACCAGGTGTGGGTTCCAAACTGGTGCTACATACTCCAGTATGGGCCTGATGTACACAGTGTATAAAGTGTTGAACGATTCCTTGCTGAGGTACCGGAATGCTATTCTCAGGTTTGCCAGGCGCCCATATGCTGCAGCAGTTATCTGGTTAATGTGTGCTTCTGGCGACGTACTCGGTATTATACTCACTCCTAGATCTTTCTCCTTGAGTGAGGTATGCAGTCTTTGGCCGCCTAGCCTATACTTTGTCTGCGATCTTCTTTGCCTTTCTCCGATCTTCATGACTTTGCATTTGGTGGGGTTAAATTCTAGGAGTCAGTTGCTGGATCACGCGTCCAGCTTGTCCAGGTCTCTATGTAGACCTGTCTAGTCCGCATCTGATTTAATTCTCCTCATTAACTTCACATCATCTGCAAACAGGGACACTTCTGAGTCTATCCCTTCCGTCATGTCGTTCACATATACCAAGAATAGCACTGGTCCCAGGACTGACCCTTGTGGGACCCCACTCTTCACAGGCGCCCACTGTGATACCTCTTCACAGACCATGACTCGCTGTTGCCTCCCTGTTAGGTATTCTCTGATCCATTGCAGTGCCCTTCTTGCTATATGTGCCTGATCCTCTAGCTTTTGTACTAATCTCTTATGAGGAACTGTGTCGAAGGCCTTCTTGAAGTCCAAGAAAATGCAATCAGCTCACCCTTCCCTCTCATTTCTTACTTCAGTTACCTTGTCATAAAACTCTAGTAGGTTTGTAACACAGGATTTGCCTTCCATGAATCCGTGCTGGCTGTTGTTTATCATCTTGTTCCGCTCCAGGTGCTCCACCACTCTTCTGATAATCTCCATGACTCTGCATACTATACACGTCAGTGACACTGGTCTATAGTTTAGTGCTTCATTTCTGTCTCCTTTCTTAAAGATGGGGACTACATTTGCCATCTTCCATATCTCAGGTAGTGTGTGTGTGTTAGTGTGAGTGTGTACTCACCTAGTTGTGGTTGCAGGTCTCAAGTCACAGCCCCTGGCCCCGCCTCTTCATTGTTCGCTGCTAGGTCACTCTTCCTGCTCCATGAGCGATATCATACCTCTACTTAATGCTATGTGTGGATCCTGCCCTCACTACATCACTTCCCAGACTATTCCAGTTCCTGACAACTCTATGACTGAAGAAATACTAATATCCCTGTGATTCAGCTGAGTCTTCAACTTCCAACTGTGACCCCTTGTTGCTGTGTCCAGTCTCTGGAACATCCTGTCTCTGTCCACCTTGTCGATGTATGAGTGTGTGTGTGTTGGTGTTTGTGTGTGTTAGTATATTTGTGTGTTTGTGTGTGTGTTAGTGTGTCTGTGTGTGTGTGTTAGTGTTAGCGTTTGTGTGTGTCTTCCTATCTGTTTGTCTTTGTGAGGGAAAAGTTCAACAGATAGGAGTAGCGAGCGAGTATATGGTAAGGATAGTTTTATTGCCGGCTGCTTGTTAAGGTAGGGTCAGTCTAGCTCCCGCTATCCCCTCTCCCCCCCCCTTTCTCCCCACCCCAAAAGGTGACGTGTGGGGCTCCGGCCAAACAGTAATCACTCGACTCACAGCTCCCAGCACAACTGCAAGTAAAAGCCTCTGCTCCTATTCTAGTGGATATTGGTTGAAAGCTTCACTTTTGACCAATAATAAACTTGGTCCTTTCAGTTTTAAGCTTCCCATGAGACTTTTAGATAATCACCACCTTTTTTAGGTATCTTGCACTTACCATGGAGAGTGATTTCTTAAGCAGTGGGTAACCTGTCTCTCTTTCCAGCTTGGAATGACAGATCGGGTCACCTGCCAACCAACGAGAAGTGTTGAAGGAGACGGACTTTTGCAAAATTCCGGAGACGTCACTTTTTGATCTACCTACCTGATTAACTGTAGGCGACAGCAGACAACAACCCCTCATCTTTGTAGTGGTAAAGAACCTGCTTTCCTGTCATCTGGACTGACTATTCAAGGCTATAGACTCTGTGAAGAACTAGTTGGGTTGTCACTCAACACCTGTGACCCCCCCCCCCCACACATCAGCAACGGCTACAATTTCTACAAGACGGTGTCAACCTCAACCAGACACCCCAGTATAACTGTATATATTAGTGTTGAATTCAAATGTCATTTTTTCATTTCATTTTTCATGTTTTACTGTTTTATCTTTGCATTAATAAATAATTAAGTGTTTATCTTTGTGAATTATTATTTCTTTTTCTATTCATTAATTTTCCTGAGGAGGAGCCAGCCTTGGTAATACTGTCTGAAGTTATTACAGGGCTGAGTAAGCCTTCACAGTCTTTGAGAAGGGGATGTTCACTATATGTACACAAGGCTGGACAACTCTTTTGAAGGTTTTAGAATTATTTCTCACTCTGTTCCTAAATAATATATACTAATATTTAGTATCACAATACTGGCGCACATGAGACTTTTTTTTAAACAGCATTGTCCATAAAGTTGAAAATTAGTCACTGTTTATAACATGCGAGGCTACGCCACTCTTTTGAAGGTTTTTAGAATTATCTCTTATTATATTCCTGATTAATTATATGTCAACAATTATTATTATATACTCCTGATGCACACGAAATCTTTTAAAAGCATAAGATCCTACCTCAACTTCTTCACTCTCCAGATTGTTCCGTTTCCTGACAACTCTATGGCTTAAGATATACATTCGAAACGGTATTCTTAGGGCTGCCAGACGCCCATATGCTGCAGCAGTTATTTGGTTGGTGTGCGTCTCAAGGAATGTCCTCGGTATAATACTTACCCCATGACCCTTTTCCTTGAGTGAAGCTTGTAACCTTTGACTCTCGAGCATGTACTCCGTCCGCTGTTTTCTTTATTCTTCCCCAAGCTTCATGACTTTGCACTTGGTGGAGTTAAACTCCAGGAGCCATTTGTCGGACCAGATGTGCAGCCTGTCTAGCAGTCTTTTCTAATCCTTCTTGTATTCTCATAAGTTTCACGTTGTCTGCGAACAGGGACACTTCTGAGTCTATCCCTTCCGTCATGTCATTCACATACACAAGAAACTGCACCAGTCCTAGGATTAACCCTTATGGAACCCCACTCGACACGCGCGCCCACTCCGACACCTCGTCACGTGCCATCACTCGTTGTTTCCTTCCTCTCAGGTATTCCCTGATCCCTTACAGTTTTTTCATGTTATTCCTGCCTGATAATCTAACTCTGCATTAATCTTTTGTGCAGAACTGTGTCCAAAGCCTATTACAGTCCAAGAAAATACAATCTACCCATCCCTCT
The DNA here is from genome assembly GCF_038502225.1 of Cherax quadricarinatus. Taxonomy (NCBI): domain Eukaryota; kingdom Metazoa; phylum Arthropoda; class Malacostraca; order Decapoda; family Parastacidae; genus Cherax; species Cherax quadricarinatus. The sequence goes on along the minus strand of NC_091313.1, from coordinate 10,704,298 downwards.
CTCTCCTTTCTTATTCCTGCTACCTTGTCGTTGAACTCCAATAAGTTTGTGAAACAGAATTTCCCAACCCTGAAGCCGTGCTGGTTGTCATGTATGAGCTCATTCCTTTCTAGGTACTCCACCACTCTTCTGATAATCATTTACACGATATCGTATAACATACATGTCAGCGATGCTGGTCTCTAATATAATGTTGCCTGTCTGTATTCTTTCTTAAAAATTATGACTACATTTCCCGTCTTCCACACCTCAGGCAGCTGCCCTATTTTTATAGATTTGTTGAAAATTGTTCTAAGCAGCACACAATGCATCTGCTCCCTCTCTCAGGACCCACGGAGAGATGTTACCTGGGCCCTCCGCCTTCGAAATATCTAGTTCCCATAGCAATTTCTTCATCTCCTCGGATGTGTACAGTGAATCCAGCACTTGCTGGTGCACCTTACCGCCTCGGTTTGCTGGAGGCCTTTCTGTGAACAACTTCCTAAATCTCGTGTTGAGCTCCTCATATACTTTCTAGTCATTCCTTGTGATCTCCCCTCCTTCCTTCCTCGGCGTAATTACCTGGTCTTTGACTGTTGTTTTCCTCCTATGTGGCTGTACAACAACTTTGGGTCAGATTTGGCTTCCGATGCTATGTCATTCTCATATTGCCTCTATGTATGTGTGCACGCACGCACGCACACACGCACGCACGCGCGTGTGCTTGTGCATGTATGAATATACTTGTGTGGGTCAGTGAGAGGGTGTGTGAGAGGATGCCTGAGAGGGCGCTGATTTGGAAGGGGACTCAGAAACTGATAGGGCTGAATTTAAACAAATTACTTCATTCCTAGAGGTATACAAAGTGTAATTAAGAAGATATTAAAATAGCATTAGAGTGAAAGAGATCTATGAGACCTTCACAGTATACATTCCTAGCATGGCTTACATCAGTGATCACGGACAAATTTTCAAAGTCAAAAGTGTTAGAAAGATAGTAACCTCGCTTTAAATATAAAAAGTCCTGTGACAAATTGCTCCGGTCCTAAAAAGAATCAGGTCGAGTGAGGGAAGAGGTGAGGGGTCAGAGAGGGGAAAGTGAGGGAAGAGGCTGCCAAAATTATGTGTGTGGAAGGTGTGGCGAGGCAGGGGAGCCATTAATGAACCCGCTGGATATTCGGGAACCATGTTATTTTTAATTTTGGGGGGAAGACAGACAGACAAAATGTCCGCGCATGAGTGTTGTGTTGTGTGCAGTGTTCTTGTCTTTGACGTGAGTTATACAACGCCTTACACCAAGATGAAGGCAGTGTTGCTGCTTGTGTTAGGTGGTAGTGTTTCTGCTTGTGTTGGGTAGTATTGTTGCTGCTTGTGTTAGGTGGGAGGTCTTGCTGCTTGTGTTGGGTGGTAGGTGTTGCTGCTTGTGTTGGGTGGTAGGTGTTGCTGCTTGTGTTGGGTGGTAGGTGTTGCTGCTTGTGTTGGGTGGTAGGTGTTGCTGCTTGTGTTGGGTGGTAGGTGTTGCTGCTTGTGTTGGGAAGTAGGTGTTGCTGCTTGTGTTGGGTGGTAGGTGTTACTGCTTCTGTTGAGTGGGAGGTGTTGCTGCTTGTGTTGGGTAGTAGATGTCGCTGCTTGTGTTGGGTGGTAGGTGTTGCTGTTTGTGTTGGTTGATAGTGTTTCTGCTTGTGTTGGATGGTATTGTTGCTGCTTGTGTTAGGAGGCCGGTCTTGCTGCTTGTGTTTGGTGGTAGTGCTACTGGTTGTGTTGCTGCTTGTGCTGGGTAGGAGCTGTTGATACTTGTGTTAAGTGGGAGATGTTGCTGCTTGCCTTGGGTGGTAGTGTTCCTAATTGCTTGGATGATAGTGTTGCTGCTTGTGTTGGGTGGTAGTGTTGCTGCTTTTGTTCGGTGGTAGGTGTTGCTGATTGTGTTGCGAGGTAGTGTTGCTGTCTATGTTGGGTGATAAATATTGCTTCTTGGGTTGGGTGGGAGGTGTTGCTGCTTGTGCTGCGTGGGTATTACTACCGGTGTTGGGTCGGAGGTGTTGCTGCCTGTGTTGGGTGGGAGGTGTTGTTACCTGTGTTGTGTGGGTATTGTTACCTGTGTTGGGTGGGAGGTGTTTCTGTGTTGAGTGGGAGATGTTGCTTCCTGTGTTGGTGGGAGGTGTTGCTGCTTGTGTTGGGTGGGAGGTGGTGCTGCTTGTGTTGAGTGGGAGATGTTGCTATCTGTGTTGGTGGGAGGTGTTGCCACATGGGTTGGGTGGGAGGTGTTGCTGCTTGTGTTGGATGGGAGATGTTGCTACCTGTGTTGGATGGGAGGTGTTTCTTTCTGTGTTGTGTGGGAGGTGTTGCTACTTGTATTGGGTGGGAGGTGGTGCTGCTTGTGTTGGGTGGGAGATGTTGCTGGTTGTGTTGAGTGGGAGGTGTTGTTACTTGTATTGGGTGGGAGGTGTTGCTGCTTGTGTTAGGTGGGAGGTATTGCTGCTTGTGTTGGGTGTGAGGTATTGCTGCTTGTGTTAGGTGGGAAGTATTGCTGCTTGTGTTGGGTGGGAGGTATTGCTGCTTGTGTTGGGTGGGAGGTGTTGCTGCTTGTGTTGGGTGGGAGGTATTGCTGCTTGCGTTGGGTGGGAGGTATTGCTGCTTGTGTTGGGTGGGAGGTATTGCTGCTTGTGTTGGGTGGGAGGTATTGCTGCTTGTGTTGGGTGGGAGGTATTGCTGCTTGTGTTGGGTGGGAGGTGTTGCTGCTTGTGTTGGGTGGGAGGTGTTGCTGCTTGCTGCTGCTTGTGTTGGGTTGGAGGTATTGCTGCTTGTGTTGGGTGGGAGGTATTGCTGCTTGTGTTGGGTGGGAGGTATTGCTGCTTGTGTTGGGTGGGAGGTATTGCTGCTTGCGTTGGGTGGGAGGTATTGCTGCTTGCGTTGGGTGGGAGGTGTTGCTGCTTGTGTTGGGTGGGAGGTATTGCTGCTTGTGTTGGGTGGGAGGTGTTGCTGCTTGTGTAGGGTGGGAGGTGTTGCTGCTTGTGTTGGGTGGGAGGTATTGCTGCTTGCGTTGGGTGGGAGGTATTGCTGCTTGCGTTGGGTGGGAGGTATTGCTGCTTGTGTTGGGTGGGAGGTGTTGCTGTTTGTGCTGAGTGGGAGGTATTGCTGCTTGTGTAGGGTGGGAGGTGTTGCTGCTTGTGTTGGTGGGAGGTGTTGCTGCTTGTGTTGGTGGGAGGTGTTGCTGCTTGTGTCGGGTGGGAGGTGTTGCTGCTTGTTTTGGGTGAGAGGTGTTGCTTCTTGTGTTGGTGGGAGGTGCTGCTACCTGTGTTTGTGGGAGGTGTTGCTACCTGTGTTGGGTGGGAGGTGATGCTGCTTGTGTTGGGTGGGAGGAGTTGCTGCTTGTGTTGGGTGGGAGGAGTTGCTGCTTGTGTTGAGTGGGGGGTGTTGCTTTTCTTGTTGGGTGGGAGGTGTTGCTTCCTGTATGGGGTGGGAGTTGTTGCTACCTGTGTTGGTGGAGGTGTAGCTACCTGTGTTGGGTGGGAGGTGTTGCTACCTGTGTTGGTGGAGGTGTAGCTACCTGTGTTGGGTGGGAGTTGTTGCTACCTGTGTTGGTGGAGGTGTAGCTACCTGTGTTGGGTGAGAGGTGTTGCTACCTGTCTCTATGCAGGCAAAATTTCTGCGTAGCACAATACGGTGTAAGATCTGGTCGTCACTGTGAGGAGGTCGTTACTGGGCCGCCTCTCCACCTCACCCTCTTCCTGGATATCCCTCACGTGTCGACACTCACTTGCTGGCCTCTGTAATTTATATGGTCGCTCCAGAGTACCCGGTCCATTACTGAGAAGCTTCCATTAGGGAGAATAGCCCCTGAGGGAGGAAGGTCCACTAGGGAGATAATAACAAAATAATATTTATATCAGTATGAAGGAGCTTATTTGAAAAAAAAAAAAAACGAATTATCACAGCATGTAAGAAAGTAGCGTGTGGTGGCATCATGAGCGAAACTCTACGGTAATATTTCACCAAACTCTACTGGAAAATGACTCTAGTTATAAGTATAATTATATCAGCCCGTGAAATATAACATAGACCAAGGATGATATTATCACATAAAACATTAAACCAGGAATGATACTAACACGTGAAACATTCCGTTTATTGTAAAATTCATATATTTAAAGAAAAAATGTGTGAAATATTAAAAACTTAAGAGAAATGTGCTAAAATTTTATTTTGCAAATTTCGTCGATTCAGAGACGTCTGAAGCAAGAATAATTCTAAATAAAGTGCCCTGCCACCTTAATATGATAACAACACATGATGAATGTGGTTAGGGTTGGGGAAGAACTTTTGAAGCACACACACACATTCCCCATGGGAAGGGGAGTGTCATAAATGTTTCTAACAGACTGTCTAAATTGTTTACAATATTTCATACTGTGACTTTAAATCGAAATTATTTATGAATTAAAATTATGTTCAAATAATGCCAAATGTGGTAAAAAAAAATTATGACTTTCTTATAAACTAATAAATATATGCCAAACATCCACTGTGAAAAAATAGTGAATTTCCAAGTACTTTCGGGATTTCCCACATTATCAAGAACCTGTAAAAATAATAGAATAGTAAAAGGCTTGTAAGACTGAGATGTCTCCTCATATATAACATTACAGTAGTGTGTATATTTATTGGGACAGTGGTGAAATACGTTTATATGGAAAATTTATGCTTATTTGAAAAATACAAGGCAGTGATATGACAGATAATTGATTTAATAACAAATATGACTACCCTTTGTTTTTATAAACATTGCTACACACTCTGGCATAGAATCGACCTATGTTCAATACATTTTGGCAAGTTCTTCGTCGTGGTACCAAGTCCTGATTATAACAGCAATTAGCTTCTCCACAGCTGAACAGTCCTGTTTCGCGATCCTGCGTTTGGTTATTTCCCATAGATTCTCAATTGGGTTGAGATCATGAGAGTTTCCAGGTCAATTCATAACCTTTAATGTCAGCATTTTTCTGGAACTGTGGCATGGAGAAAGATCCTGCTGGAAAATGCCTTCTCCACCAAGAAAGTCTCTATCCACAAAGGGAAGAAAATGAGTTGCTAGGATTCCCTTGTATTTGTCACTGCTCATCGTTCCCTCAGCAATAACAAACCGTCCAGGACCTTTATCAGTAAACCTACCCGACAGCATCTTAGCTGGGTGTTTCGACGATTGTTGAATTTAGCCATTCCAGAGAGGTTCGCCTTTGTTGCGTCTCGCTACCACTGATCTGTACAGTACATGGGTGCAGACTGTACAGTCTGTTAAAAATTCCAGACGCCCTAATCCACTGGATCACAAATCTCACATACAACAGGAGTCTAGTAGCACTAGACGTCACTCCTGTTGCGGAGACATACGTGGTTGTGGCAATCTAAGGATAAATTTCACTTTCCACTAGTTTGAAATAACAGTTACGTAAGCACTTTACATGTTAATGCCAGTGCTGTTGTTATTTGCTCAAAAACAACTTGTTCGTGGATGCATTAATATGTAAACTACTTGTGTAACTGGTATTCCAAACTAGTGGAGAATGAAATCAGTCCATAGACAGCCACTACCACGTATGTCTCCGCAACAGGAGTGACGCCTAGTGCTACTAGACTCCTGTTGTATGTAAGATTTCTTGTACACTTGATTAGGGCGTCTCGAGCTCTTAACATGCTTTCCGGGTGGCGTGTTAAAGATCGAGGGTTTAAGTCTCGGCCAGCGTACTTGTTATTTGTATATATATATATATATATATATATATATATATATATATATATATATATATATATATATATATATATATATATATATATATAAATAATTTATATATATATATATATATGTCGTGCCGAATAGGTAAAATTGGACAATTAGCAAGAACTCATTTAAAATTAAGTCCTTTCTAAACTTTTCTCTTATACGTTTAAAGATATATTGTTCTCCTTTATGTTAATGTAAGCATTAATATTTATGTACCAAAAGAACCTTAGAAAACTTACCTAACCTTTTGATAACAAGCGATATTTAATCTAGCCTAATCCAACTAAATATATTTTAGATGAGTTTACAGTATTTTAATAATAAACAAACACAATGAAATATATTTTTTTCGTTTGCGAAATTATTACATACAAATGTTCGCTTGCCTTATTCGGCAATTATTTATTTATTTATTATTAAAGATTCGCCGGTATTCTCCCGGCCCGGGCCTTTTCCAAATGGTGGCCCGGCCTTGGCTCCCTCTTTAGAGAGTGTCTGAGACCTAAGTCTCCCATGGGAGGAGGCACAAGTACCTCCTCATCTTTGGGACCAACTGTCCCCAGGCCTAGCCACAAGCTAGGCCTCCCTGGTCTGCCATCCCCGCCCCAAGGGGCATAATGGGAATGACAGGCTTGTGAGCTGCAAGCTCCGGCTCAGGCACCTACCCTACCCTGGAAGGGCTAGGCATGGTGTCGATTTATTCGGCAAGGAGAGCGTTGCTATTTAAGCCAAAATAGCAAGTTTTATCTATTCGGCGCGACATATATATGTATATATATATATATATATATATATATATATATATATATATATATATATATATATATATATGTGTGTGTGTGTGTGTGTGTGTGTGTCGGGCCGAATAGGCAGAATTTGCGATCTTGGCCTAAATAGCAACGCTCATCTTGCTATAAAAGACAAGTGAAAATTTGTGTATGCAATAATTTCGCCAAAATCATTCTGAACCTAACGAAAAAAATACATTTCACTGTGTTTGTTTAGTATTAAATTATTGTAAACAAATCTAAAATATATTTAGTTGGGTTAGGCTAAAATAAATTACTCTTGTTATAATAAGGTTAGGTAAGTTTTCTAAGATTCTTTTAGTGCAAAATTATAAATTTTTACATTAACATTAATGAAAAAATACATCTTTATACGTATAAGAGAAAATTTTAGAAAGAACTTTAAATTTTAAATGAGTTCTTGCTAAGTGACCAGTTTTACATATTCGGCACGATATATATATATATATATATATATATATATATATATATATATATATATATATATATATATATATATATATATATATATATATATATATATATATATATATGCAATAAGATCACAGTAAACAGGTGATTTTAAAATATGCAAAACAACCACTGTGAAAGAGTAGTGAAATTCCAAGCGCTTTCGTGACTACGCTCACATTGTCAAGGAACTATAGTTCCTGTTGGAACTATAGTTCCTGTTGGAACTATAGTTCCTTGACAATGTGAGTAGTCACGAAAGCGCTTGGAATTTCACTACTCTTTCACAGTGGTTGTTTTGCGTATATATATATATATATATATATATATATATATATATATATATATATATATATATATATATATATATATATATATATATATATATATTAACACATCTGCCATTTCCCACCAAGGTACGGTGGCCCTGAAAAGGAAAACTTTCACCATCATTCACTCCATCTCTGTCATGCCAGAGGGGCGCTTACACTACAGTTATAAAACTGCAACATTAACACCCCTCCTTCAGAGTGTCGGCACTGTACTTCCCATCTCCAAGACTCAAGTCCAGCCTGCCGGTTTCCCTGAATCCCTTCATAAATGTTACCTTGCTTACACTCCAACAGCACGTCAAGTCCTTAAAACCATTTGCCTCCATTCACTCCTAACACGCTCACGCATGCTTGCTGGAAGTCCAAGCCCCTTGTACACAAAACCTTCTTTACCCTTTCCTCCAACCTTTCCTAGCCCGACCTCTATCCCGCCTTCCCTCCACTACAGATTTATACTCTCGAAGTCATTCTGTTTTGTTCCACCCTCTCTACATGTCCGAACCTAGTCAGTGCTTGTTACCTGATGAATCAGCTAACAACAAGAACCTAATAATGATATAGGTCGACCCGAAACATCGTCTAAAGTTTCCACATTGTGGATTAACCTTCAACTGTTCCTGCCACTCCACTGTGAATTTAAATCTTCTGATATGCCTAATTTTAAATATAAGCTTTCACAAATTTTCCACCGTTGTGCAATATGGCGTTGTGAAATTAGAAATGTGTATTATGGCAGATCTGTAAAACAAGGTTTGAGAGAGTAAGAACAATATGACCCCCGTCCTTAAAAATACAAACAGGGTTTTAAACAAATTATTTTCTGAACTTTAAGCTAATATTCATTTGTTTACTAGACATCTCTTATAGGTCCCAGTAAGCCAAAATTGTAGCTGATTAGTTGAAGCCTTGTTTATTTATATAATTATTGCCTAACTTGAGAAAAAAATGAATCCTCGGAACAGGTGAGAGACTGATGGTGGCTCAAACAACATGTGTGGTATGTTTAGTGCAGCTTTGTTACTAAATATTAGTTGGTCCAGGAAACCGAGATGTAAACAACGAGAATAATTATTCTAAAATTGTGCACATAATGGCTTCACTGTCCAATAATTGCCACTGTTTCTTTATTCAGCAGCAATAGCGATTATATTCTGAGGTCATTGTAAAGAATCGTTATCATGGTATCAAACGAAAATGAGTGAAGGAAAAAAGAACAATACGTGAACACAATACAGGCAGCTCACGTGATGGGACGACTTACAAAAAAAATTTGTTGGAAAAATTTCATTCGTCAGCATTGTGCTGCTATCCACTTCTCTGTGACTGTTAGATAGTTGAAACAAAATACTACCTATGTTTTCCTATCATATTTCATCACACAGGATCAGTTATATACATAATGTTAAGTCTGTCGGCTTGAGCTAAGAGACTTCAGTAGGGCAATGAAGATACCATCAAGTATTCCATTAAAGGTTCATCAGCTATGCAGCTTCAAAGGTTTCGTGCCAGCAGAGCTGAGTTACTGTTATATAAGATTACTATCTCCCAGGATGGTCTATCCCATACACAGGAGAAATGGAATTTTTATGAGGATATCTCAGTTAAAGAGCGGGACAATAATGACTGCCCATATGTGGCTGAGTGTTTACAGCACTGAGTTCGAGTTCCAGTTCAATTTTCTGTTTATACTTCTTTCCTCATATTTACATAGTTATTCGAAACAAAGAGGTACGTTCCTGAAAATTTATTATTTTTACATGTTCAGCAAATTTAGTAACATTATGCCCTAATTTCTCTTCATATTCTTCCCTTCTTTCTTCCTTTGGAAGGGCATTCAAAGTGCGTTCCACGCATACAGCAGACCCAACAACAGAGCTTCTTAAAGGATGTGGCCGAGTGGTTACAGAGTTTGGCCTCCTATATGTTGGGACCAAGGTTCGAGCCGCTATTCGTCCTTTTGTTTATTCATAGGCAATCGTTCAATACAGCTTATCTTTTTTTTTTTTTTGTATTATATAGCACTGACTGGTACGAGAATAGGGGATGAGAAATTAGGGTCGCAGTTGGTGCCACTGACATAACCTTCTCACAGAAGTGTTGGTTGTAAAACCGCCCTATTGTAAGCTCTGTGACTGAGTGGTTAGTGTTGGGCGTATTATACACATGACCCATTGTCTGAGTCTCCTTCCACAGAGTGAGAAAAGAGTTAAGGGAGAGTCCCTGTTCTTTCTCCTGTTTATTCACTAACATTCGTTCATAATCACTTATACTATGTACAGTATATGGGAATGAAAATAATTACGAAGCCTGTCTCTCGTTTTGCTCTCCGTGAAACCAAAACGAATATACAAATGTTTTCGAAAGCCACAGCAAGCATTAGTCATGACCCGTGACGTACTGCATGATCTGTTATAAACGTTATCATTGAAGGGATTGTGGAAACAGTGATGAAATGCAAATCATAAAGTACCTAACTTAGCGTGGATGCCTAATGAAAGGCTCCCAACTTGTGGTCTGTATTTACGTTCAGAATGTGCATTAAGTGGTAGGGATGGTTCAGATATCAAAACAGAGACGTAAAAACACAAAGAAATATTAGTTAAATGAATCGCATGAGGTCGTAGAGCGGTTGTAGGTGGATGCAGGAGAGAAGTATAAGAATTATTATATTAGTGGTATATATATGTAACACCTGGGTGCCTTTATTGAAACCCAAATGCTTCACATGTTTCTTATTCGTAAAGCATAAAATTTTATTCGGTTCAGAAATTTTGGATAATTTGCCTAACCAAAGAAAGTCAAGCATTATGGCTTATTTCGATTCTTTGTTAGTGTTTACATGTATCCTGTCACCGAGATGCGACGCACAGCAGTCTACTGACTTCAAGATATGTGTTTACTGCTAGGTGAACAGGGGCAGCAGGTGTTAGACGTGTCCTTGCAAAGCGTTTCGTCCTCGGAAAGGAAGTATTGCAAGGTCTTTGAAGAAATAAGGATTCTAGGAGAATCGTGAGGATGTTGCAGAGACGTGTGGAAAAGGATCTTATGTACAGTTCAGGACATTTACTGAAGGAAACGTTTTGTCTTAAGTGGCTTCCTCAGTCCTGATACAGAGAAAACTATGAATCCAGTATATATATAGTGGCAGGCGTCAGGTGGAAGGCCACGAGAGCAGCAACAGTAGCAGCAGCAGCAGCAGCAGTAGTAGAATTGTGGTAAGAAGGGTTGAGTTTGAGGAGCTGTCAAAATCGTGCTACAACAGTCTCCAGAATGGGTAATATACTGCTGATGTTGACAAGTCATCTCAAACACTACCCTTCTCACCACAGTCGTACTAGTACTATAGCTACCCACGCGACCTTCTCACCACAGTCGTACTAGTACTACAGCTACCCACGCGACCTTCTCACCACAGTCGTACTAGTACTACAGCTACCCACGCGACCTTCTCACCACAGTCGTACTAGTACTACAGCTACCCACGCGACCTCACCACAGTCGTACTAGTACTACAGCTACCCACGCGACCTTCTCACCACAGTCGTACTAGTACTACAGCTACCCACGCGACCTTCTCACCACAGTCGTACTAGTACTACAGCTACCCACGCGACCTTCTCACCACAGTCGTACTAGTACTACAGCTACCCACGCGACCTCACCACAGTCGTACTAGTACTACAGCTACCCACGCGACCTTCTCACCACAGTCGTACTAGTACTACAGCTACCCACGCGACCTTCTCACCACAGTCGTACTAGTACTGCAGCTACCCACGCGACCTTCTCACCACAGTCGTACTAGTAATATAGCTACCCACGCGACCTTCTCACCACAGTCGTACTAGTACTACAGCTACCCACGCGACCTTCTCACCACAGTCGTACTAGTACTACAGCTACCCACGCGACCTTCTCACCACAGTCGTACTAGTACTACAGCTACCCACGCGACCTCACCACAGTCGTACTAGTACTACAGCTACCCACGCGACCTCACCACAGTCGTACTAGTACTACAGCTACCCACGCGACCTTCTCACCACAGTCGTACTAGTACTACAGCTACCCACGCGACCTTCTCACCACAGTCGTACTAGTACTACAGCTACCCACGCGACCTTCTCACCACAGTCGTACTAGTACTACAGCTACCCACGCGACCTTCTCACCACAGTCGTACTAGTACTACAGCTACCCACGCGACCTTCTCACCACAGTCGTACTAGTACTACAGCTACCCACGCGACCTCACCACAGTCGTACTAGTACTACAGCTACCCACGCGACCTCACCACAGTCGTACTAGTACTACAGCTACCCACGCGACCTCACCACAGTCGTACTAGTACTACAGCTACCCACGCGACCTTCCACCTGTCTCCTGCCACTATATTTACTTGTTTCATACCCAAGACTCAAGAAGTCACTCGTGGCGAAACGTTTCCTTAAATAAATGTCCTGCAGTGAACATAAATGTCTTTTCCACAAGATGTCGGTATCACTACACCATTTCTTAGTTGCAGAGAAAGAATGAGTGATGTCAAGATTAGGTTAAGCTGTTACAAGATGAGGGTTGGAGAGGGGCGTTGCGGGGTATGATGTTTAATAAAGAGATCTTGGATGGATGTTTGGGGTAATAAAGATGGGGGTTACGAGGTGTGGGTTACGTGGATGTGATACACAATCCACGCTAGCTGGAGATTCGTCTGTAAAAACTTGCATTTGTGGTCACAGAGGTGCCTGTGCTAACTTTCCTATGGTGTAGAAATATACCTAGTTGGATGAATCTTATTGTGGCTAGCTGGTCTAGTGGCTAACGCGACGGGCTGGAGTTTTGAGACTCTATGACCGCGGGTTCAATCCCGGCCGGGGGTATGGTTTACACGTTAGGGGTTGAAAGAAGAGGTATTAGTTGAGGGATGACGTACAAGGTTACTAGGAAAAGGGGAGTAGACGGGGTACAGTGCTTCAAAGATGGGGTTCTGGGAAGGCGAATGGAACTTACGATCTGCCGCACCCGCCACACAACCGCACAACCCGCACCCGCCACACTCCCGCACCCGCCACACTCCCGCACCCGCCACACTCCCGCACCCGCCACACTCCCGTACTCGCCGCACCCGCCACACCAGCCACAACTTCCACTTAGCTCTCCGTATCTGGTTTACAGGTGGAGTACAGTATGTTTCCCGCAGTTTACGACCCAGAGAATACAACCAGTGAGGCTTATTTTGCATGGTGAATGTTCTGCATGGTGAATGTTCTGCATGGTGAATGTTCTGCATGGTGAATGTTTTGCATGGTGAATGTTTTGCATGGTGAATGTTTTGCATGGTGAATGTTCTGCATGGTGAATGTTTTGCATGGTGAATGTTTTGCATGGTGAATGTTTTGCATGGTGAATGTTCTGCATGGTGAATGTTCTGCATGGTGATGTTTGCATGGTGAATGTTCTGCATGGTGAATGTTCTGCATGGTGATGGTGAATGTTCTGCATGTGAATTCCTGCATGGTGAATGTTTGCATGGTGAATGTTTTGCATGGTGAATGTTTTGCATGGTGAATGTTCTGCATGGTGAATGTTCTGCATGGTGAATGTTCTGCATGGTGAATGTTTTGCATGGTGAATGTTTGCATGGTGAATGTTCTGCATGGTGAATGTTCTGCATGGTGAATGTTCTGCATGGTGAATGTTCTGCATGGTGAATGGTGAATGTTTGCATGGTGAATGCATGGTGAATGTTCTGCATGGTGAATGTTCTGCATGGTGAATGTTCTGCATGGTGAATGTTCTGCATGGTGAATGTTCTGCATGGTGAATGTTGTGCATGGTGAATGTTCTGCTGCATGGTGAATGTTCTGCATGGTGAATGTTCTGCATGGTGAATGTTCTGCATGGTGAATGTTCTGCATGGTGAATGTTTTGCATGGTGAATGTTCTGCATGGTGAATGTTCTGCATGGTGAATGTTCTGCATGGTGAATGTTTTGCATGGTGAATGTTCTGCATGGTGAATGTTCTGCATGGTGAATGTTCTGCATGGCGAATGTTTGCATGGTGAATGTTCTGCATGGTGAATGTTTTGCATGGTGAATGTTCTGCATGGTGAATGTTCTGCATGGTGAATGTTCTGCATGGTGAATGTTCTGCATGGTGAATGTTCTGCATGGTGAATGTTCTGCATGGTGAATGTTCTGCATGGTGACTTTTCTGCATGGTGAATGTTCTGCATGGTGAATGTTCTGCATGGTGAATGTTCTGCATGGTGAATGTTCTGCATGGTGAATGTTCTGCATGGTGAATGTTCTGCATGGTGAATGTTCTGCATGGTGAATGTTCTGCATGGTGAATGTTCTGCATGGTGAATGTTCTGCATGGTGAATGGTGAATGTTCTGCATGGTGAATGTTCTGCATGGTGAATGTTCTGCATGGTGAATGTTCTGCATGGTGAATGTTCTGCATGGTGAATGTTCTGCATGGTGAATGTTCTGCATGGTGAATGTTCTGCATGGTGAATGTTCTGCATGGTGAATGTTCTGCATGGTGAATGTTCTGCATGGTGAGTGTTCTGCATGGTGAATGTTCTGCATGGTGAATGTTTTGCATGGTGAATGTTCTGCATGGTGAATGTTCTGCATGGTGAATGTTCTGCATGGTGAATGTTCTGCATGGTGAATGTCCTGCATGGTGAATGTTCTGCATGGTGAATGTTCTGCATGGTGAATGTTTTGCATGGTGAATGTTCTGCATGGTGAATGTTCTGCATGGTGAATGTTTTGCATGGTGAATGTTCTGCATGGTGAATGTTCTGCATGGTGAATGTTCTGTATGGTGAATGTTCTGCATGGTGAATGTTCTGCATGGTGAATGTTTTGCATGGTGAATGTTCTGCATGGTGAATGTTCTGCATGGTGAATGTTTTGCATGGTGAATGTTCTGCATGGTGAATGTTCTGCATGGTGAATGTTTTGCATGGTGAATGTTCTGCATGGTGAATGTTCTGCATGGTGAATGTTCTGCATGGTGAATGCTCTGCATGGTGAATGCTCTGCATGGTGAATGTTCTGCATGGTGAATGTTCTGCATGGTGAATGTTCTGCATGGTGAATGTTCTGCATGGTGAATGTTCTACATGTTGATTGCTCTGCATGGTGACTGTTCTGCATGGTGACTGTTCTGCATGGTGACTGTTCTGCATGGTGACTGTTCTGCATGGTGACTGTTCTGCATGGTGACTGTTCTACATGGTGACTGTTCCGCATGGTGAATGTTCTGCATGGTGACTGTTCTACATGGTGACTGTTCTACATGGTGACTGTTCTGCATGGTGAATGTTCTGCATGGTGACTTTTCTGCATGGTGACTGTTCTGCATGGTGAATGTTCTACATGTTGATTGCTCTGCATGGTGACTGTTCTGCATGGTGACTGCTCTGCATGGTGACTGTTCTGCATGGTGAATGTTCTGCATGGTGACTGTTCTACATGGTGACTGTTCTACATGGTGACTGTTCTGCATGGTGAATGTTCTGCATGGTGAATGTTCTGCATGGTGAATGTTCTACATGGTGAATGTTCTGCATGGTGACTGTTCTGCATGGTGAATGTTCTGCATGGTGAATGTTCTGCATGGTGACTGTTCTGCATGGTGAATGTTCTGCATGGTGAATGTTCTGCATGGTGACTGTTCTACATGGTGACTGTTCTGCATGGTGACTGTTCTGCATGGTGACTGTTCTGCATGGTGACTGTTCTACATGGTGACTGTTCTGCATGGTGAATGTTCTGCATGGTGACTGTTCTGCATGGTGACTGTTCTACATGGTGACTGTTCTGCATGGTGACTGTTCTACATGGTGACTGTTCTGCATGGTGACTGTTCTGCATGGTGACTGTTCTACATGGTGACTGTTCTGCATGGTGACTGTTCTGCATGGTGACTGTTCTGCATGGTGACTGTTCTACATGGTGACTGTTCTGCATGGTGACTGTTCTGCATGGTGAGTGTTCTGCATGGTGGTGACTGTTCTGCATGGTGATTGCTCTGCATGGTGAATGTTCTGCATGGTGGTGACTGTTCTGCATGGTGACTGTTCTGCATGGTGACTGTTCTGCATGGTGACTGTTCTACATGGTGACTGTTCTGCATGGTGACTGTTCTGCATGGTGACTGTTCTACATGGTGACTGTTCTGCATGGTGACTGTTCTACATGGTGACTGTTCTGCATGGTGACTGTTCTCCATGGTGAATGTTCTGCATGTTGAATGATCTGCATGGTGAATGTTATGCATGTTGAATGTTCTGCATGTTGAATGTTCTGCATGATGACTGTTCTGCACAGTGACTGTTCTGCATGGTGGCGACTGTTCTACATGGTGGTGACTGCTCTGCATCGTTGTGACTGCTCTGCATGGTGGTGACTGCTCTGTATGGTACTGACTGTTCTACATGGTGGTGGCCGCTCTGCATGGTGGTGACCGTTCTGCATGATGGTGATTGTTCTCCATGGTAAATGTTCTGCATGGTGATAACTGTTCTATATAGAGACTGTTCTGCATGATGACTGTTCTGCATGGTGGCGACTATTCTTTCTGCATGGTATTGACTGTTCTGCATGGTGGTGACTGCTCTGCATGGTGGTGACCTTTCTGCATGGTGATGACTGTTCTGCATGGTGGTGACTGTTCTGCATGGTGATTGTTCTGCATTGTGGTGAATGTTCTGCATGATGGCGACTGTTCTGCATGGTGGTGACTGTTCTGCATGGTGATGACTGTTCTGCATGGTGGTGACTGTTCTGCATGGTGATAACTGTTCTGCATGGTGGTGACTGTTCTGCATGGTGATGACTGTTCTGCATGGTGGTGACTGCTCTGCATGGTGGTGACCTTTCTGCATGGTGATGACTGTTCTGCATGGTGGTGACTGTTCTGCATGGTGGTGACTGTTCTGCATGATGACTGTTCTGCACAGTGACCGCTTTGCATGGTGGCAACTATTCTGTATTGTGGTGACTGTTCTGCATCGTGATGACTGTTCTGCATGGTAGTGCCTGCTCTGCATGGTGGTGACTACTCTGCAGGGTGGTGACTGTTCTGGGTGGAAGTGACTGTTCTACATGGTAGTGACTGTTCTGCATGATGGTGACTTCAGTATGGTGGTAACTGTCCTGCATGGTGGTGACTGTTCTGCATGGTAGTGTTCTGCATGATGGTGACTGTTCTGCATGGCAGTGACTGTTCTGCATGGCATTTTTCTGCATGATGGCGACTGTTCTGTGTGGTGGCGGCTGTTCTACGTGGTGGTAACTGTTCTGCATATTAGGGACTATAGTGAATTTTGACTGTTCTGTATGGTGGTGACTCTTGTGCATAGTGACTGTTCTGCTGGGTGTTGATTGTTCTGAATTGTAGTGAAGTTCTGCATGGTGGTGACTGTTCTGCATATTAGGGACTAAAGTGAATTTTGACTGTTCTGCATAGCGATTGTTCTGATTGGTGGTTATTGTTCTGAAGCGTGTTAACTGTTCTGCATGATGATGACTGTTCTGAATGGTATCTGTTCTGCATGGTGGTGACTTCTTTGTATGAGGACGGTTCTGAATGATTGTGACTGTTCTGCATGTTAGTGAATATTATGAATTTTGACTGTTCTGCATGGTGATTATTCTGCTTTGTGGTGACTGTTCTGCATAATGAGTGTTCTGCACTATGGTGACTGTTTTGCATAGTGAATGTTCTGCACTAGGGTGATTGTTTTGCATGGTGTAACTGTTCTTCATGGTAGTGACTGTTGTGAATATTGACTGTTCTGTTTTGCACAGTGGTGACTCACTTACAGTGTGACTGTTCGGAATAGTGGAGGTACTTCTAAATGGTGGGGACTCCTCTTCATGGTGCTGAGTGTTCTTCATGGTGGAGACTGTTGGGTGTGGTAATTTTTTCTGGATTGCAGTGATATTTTCTCATGGTGAGAATTGTTGTGTAAGTCAGTCTATGTGGCAAGTTAGTCTATGCAGCAAGTAAGTATGTAGCAAGTCAGTTTATGTAGCAAGTCAGTTTATGTTGTAAGTCAGCCTATGTAGCAAGTCAGTCTATGTAGCGAGTCATTCTATGTAACAAGTCAGTCTATGCAAAGTAAAAAGACACAAGTGCAACCAATGTTACATTTTATTGTGGCAACGTTTCGCTCTCCAGGAGCTTTGTCAAGCCGTTACAAACAGTACATGGACACAGAGAGTATATATAGGCTCAGAGTGAGGTGCAGTACTAGTGGTAGTAGTAGTAGTAGTAGTGATATAAATTGTAGCAGTAGTAATACAATATGGTAGAATAATTAACTCGCACATGAGTAAAAGGATATAAAAGCTATTACTTGGGTAACATAAAAATAGGTTAGACAAATATTTCTATTGGAGGCTGGATAGAGGCAGCCTGTTTCAATGTTCACTCTCTGTAATGTGCTTTGTGTAGTATTAACAGGAGAGACTATGTGATGGCAGGGTTTACTGTTTTCAGGAGGATTCTTGCTAAGACTTCAGAGATGGTGAAGCTGCCTTTGTTTTGTTTAATTGTATTCGAAACAGCGATTAGTGCTGATTCAAGGCACTTGCGTATGCGGAAATTAGTTTCTTTGATCACTAATTGGGCGTCCCTGAATTTCATGAGATGACTGGTGGAATTTCGGTGTTATACACAGGCGTTATTCAAGTTATCGTTCCTACATGCGTAAATGTGTTCATTGAGGCGGGTGTCGAGGTTTCTTGCTGTTTCACCTACATAAATCTTGTCGCAGCTTCCACAGGGTATAGTGTAAACCCCTGCATTGACTGGTTGTTGGTGCTTTGATTTTGTCCTGGTTAGATCCTTCATTGAAGTGCTGGAAGCGATGGCGACTCTGGTGTTAGCTTGTGAATGTACTTTAGAAACGTTTAGTGCAACCTGGCTGTTGGGAAGAATTATAACTTTGTTGGGAGTGGTGTTGGTGCGTGGAGAATTAATGATCTGAAGAGCTCTTCTCTTGCAGTCTTTGATGAAAAAAGTAGGAAAGTGTAACTCAGTGAAGGTTTGGTGAATGTATGTACATTCCTCGTCAAGAAACTCAGGACTACAAATTCGGTATGCTCTTAGGAAAAACCCGATGATGATGCCTCTTTTGGTCTTAGTATATTGACTGGAATAGAAGTGTGTGAGACCATTTTTATTGGTAGGCTTCCGATAAACTTGAAATCTTAGGTTGTTGTCTACTTTGTGAATGAGGATGTCGAGGAAAGGTAGCCTGTCATTGGACTCTTCTTCTAGTGTAAACTGGATCGCCGGTTCAACTGCGTTGAGCCTTACCTGAAAATTTCGTACATCAAGACGTTTGGGAGTTATTACAAGGACGTCGTCTACGTAACGTAAGCAAGTGACGCTTGAAGGGATGATGTTGGCGAAGTGTTCGGACTCCAGGTGTTCCATGTACAAGTTGGCTAGGACGGCACTGATGGGGGACCCCATTCCCATGCCATAGGTTTGTTTGTAGAGCTTGTTATTGAAAGAAAAACAGTTGAAATTAACACAGAGTTCAATCAAGTCAACAAAATCTCCGGGAGGTAGAGGAAGATTAAGGTCCTGATTGATTTTACGTCGTAAAACCTCGATGGCTTTTGTGGTAGGTACTTTTGTGAAGAGGGAAGTTACGTCCAAACTGCTTAGTTTTTTGTTACGGATGGAGAGGTTTCGGATGCGGTTGAGAAGGTCGCCTGAATGTTTAAGATGAGCGGGGCTGATGGTCCCCAGAAGGCATGAAAATTGTTTGTCAAGAACTCCGGCTAGTTTGTGTGGTGCACTGACTATACCTGACGTGATTGTTCTGAGAGGAATATTATGTTTATGGGTCTTGGGTAAACCATACATTTGTACTGGTTTAGGGTTGCTGGGTAACAAGTACAGGGCGGAGAGACGCTGTGAGGTCAGATTAACTTTGACCCAATAGTACTCACCACCGCCGACAAAGGAGATGGAGTCATCATACTCAACACCAGTGACTAATACACCAAAATGATGGACCTTTTGAATGATCAGTCTACATACGAACCCATCAGCACTCAACAATGGAAGACACTCACCAAAGATTTTCTATACAAAACCAGACTAATACTCAAACGCACTAGAGAAGGGAAGAAACTAATGTACTTGTTACCCAGCAACTCTAAACCAGCACACATGTATGGTTTACCCAAGACCCATAAACACAATATTCCTCTCAGACCAATCACGTCAGGTATAGGCAGTGCACCACACAAACTAACCGGAGTTCTTGCCAAACATCTTTCCTGCCTTCTGGGGACCATCAACCCCGCTCATCTTTAACATTCAGGTGACCTTCTCAACCGCATCCGAAACCTCTTCATCCGTAACAAGAAACTAAGCAGTTTGGAAGTAACTTCCCCTCTTCACAAAAGTACCTACCACAAAAACCATCGAGGTTCTAAGACGTAAAGTCAATCAGGACCTTAATCTTCCTCTACCTCCCGGAGATTTTGTTGGCTTGATTGAACTCTGTGTTAATTTCAACTGTTTTTCTTTCAATAACAAGCTCTACAAACAAACCTATGGCATGGGAATGGGGTCCCCCGTCAGTGCCGTCCTAGCCAACTTGTACATGGAACACCTAGAGTCCGAACACTTCGCCAACATCATCCCTTCAAGCGTTACTTGGTTTCGTTACGTAGACGGCGTCCTCGTAATAACTCCCAAACGTCTTGATGTACGGAATTTTCAGGCAAGGCTCAACGCAGTTGAACCGGCGATCCAGTTTACACTAGAAGAAGAGTCCAGTGACAAGCTACCTTTCCTCGACATCCTCATTCATAAAGTAGATAACAACCTAAGATTTCAAGTTTATCGGAAACCTACCAATAAAAATTATCTCACACACTTCTATTCCAGTCAAGATACTAAGACCAAAAGAGGCATCATCATCGGGTTTTTCCTAAGAGCATACCGAATTTGTAGTCCTGAGTTTCTTGACATTCACCATACCTTCACTGAGTTGCATTTTCCTTCCTTTTTCATCAACAACTGCAAGAAAAGAGCTCTTCAGATCATTAATTCTCCACGCACCAACACCACTCCCAACAAAGTTATAATTCTTCCCAACAGCCAGGTTGCACTAAACGTTTCTAAAGTACATTCACAAGCTAACACCAGAGTCGCCATCGCTTCCAGCACTTCAATAAAGGATCTAACCAGGACAAAATCAAAGCACCACGAACCAGTCAATGCAGGGGTTTACACTATTCCCTGTGGAGGCTGTGACAAGATTTATGTAGGTGAAACAACAAGAAACCTCGACACCCGCCTCAATGAGCACATTTACGCATGTAGGAACGATAACCTGAACCACTCCTGTGTACAACACAGAAATTCCACCAAAAATCTCATGAAATTCAGGGACGCCCAATTAGTGATCAAAGAAACTAATTTCTGCAGACGCAAGTGCCTTGAATCAACACTAATCGCTGTTTCGAATACAATTAAACAAAACAAAGGCAGCTTCACCATCTCTGAAGTCTTAGCAAGAATCCTCCTGAAAACAGTAAACCCTGCCATCACATAGTCACTCCTGTTATACTACACAAGCACATTACAGAGAATGAACATTGAAACAGGCTGCCTCTATCCAGCCTCCAATTGAAATATTTGTCTAACCTATTTTTATATTACCCAAGTAATAGCTTTTATATCCTTTTACTCATGTGCGAGTTAATTGTTCTACCATATTGTATTACTACTACTACAATTTATATCACTACTACTACTACTACCACTAGTACTGCACCTCACTCTGAGCCTATATATACTCTCTGTGTCCATGTACTGTTTGTAACGGCTTGACAAAGCTCCTGGAGAGTGAAACGTTGCCACAATAAAATGTAACAATAGTTGCACTTGTGTCCTTTTACTTTACATATTGTCGGTAATTTTGCCAACATTATTACAAGTCAGTCTATGTAGTAAGTCAGTCTATATTACAAGCCACTTTATGCAGCAAGTTAATCTATGTAGCAAAGTCAATCGATGTAGCAAGTCAACATATGTAGCAAGTAAGTCTATGCAGCAAGTCAGTCTATGTAGCAAGTCAGTCTATGTAGCAAGTAAGTCCATGTAGCAAGTCAGTCTATGTAGCAAGTAAGTCTATGCAGCAAGTCAGTCTATGTAGCAAGTCAGCCTATGTAGCAAATCAGTCTATGTAGCAAGTCAGTCTATGTAGCAAGTCAATTTATGTAGCAAGTCAATCTATGTAGCAAGTCAAGCTATGTAGCAAGTCAAGCTATGTAGCAAGTCAATCTAAGTAGCAAGTCAATTTATGTAGTAAGTCAATCTATGTAGCAAGTCAAGCTAAGTAGCAAGTCAGTCTATGTTGCAAGCCAATTTATGTAACAAGCCAATCTATGCAAGATAGGTATAGAATACCGACAAGATGAGAGTTAAGACACTTGTGCAACATCTGGTTGTCTTTATTGTAGACGTTTCGCCATCCAGTGGCTTTATCAATACTGGATGGCGAAAGGTCTACAATAAAGATAACCAGATGTTGCACAAGTGTCTTAACTCTCGTCTTGTCGGTATTGTATACCAGTCTTGCACAACTTGTCAGGCACTGCAACATCATGGTATCTTGATTCAGAGGACATCTACATGACCTTCTTCACGACTTCTACAACTAGCCCATCAATTTGGGTAGGACCTACTTCCACTGGGGAATCCCGCCTACCAGTGACTATGCCCTCGTCTGCTACACGTCCCTATTCACTGACGCCTATATAAGCGCCAGTCTCCTTACCTGTGCTTCAGAATCTCTTCAACCACGGTGCTGTAAACACCACCTCCAAGGCTGAGGGACTGATTACCTCATCTTTTGTACATAGTTCTTCTGTTTTCTAATTATGTCCAAGAATCTGTATTGATAAAGCCACTGGATGGCGAAACGTCTACAATAAAGATATCCAGATGTTGCACATGTGTCTTAAATCTCATCAAGCCAATCCATGTAGCAAGTCAATCTATGTAGCAAGTCAATCTATGTAGCAAGTCAATCTATGTAGCAAGTCAATCTATGTAGCAAGTCAATCTATGTAGCAAGTCAGTCTGTGTAACAAGTCAGTCTATGTAGCAAGTCAATCTATGTAGCAAGTCAATCTATGTAGCAAGTCAATATATGTAGCAAGTCAATCTATGTAGCAAGTCAGTCTATGTAGCAAGTCAGTCTATGCTGCAAGTCAGTCTATGTAACAAGTCAGTCTATGTAACAAGTCAGTCTATGTAGCAAGTCAGTCTATGTAGCAAGTCAATCTATGTAGCAAGTCAATATATGTAGCAAGTCAATCTATGTAGCAAGTCAGTCTATGTAGCAAGTCAGTCTATGCTGCAAGTCAGTCTATGTAGCAAGTCAATCTATATAGCAAGTCAGTCTATGTAGCAAGTCAATTTATATAGCAAGTCAATCTATGTAACAAATCAGTCTATGTAACAAGTCAATTTATGTAGCAAATCAATCTATGTAGCAAGTCAGGCTATGTAGCAAGTCAACCTATGTAGCTAGTCAATCTATGTAGCAAGTCAGTCTATATAGCAAATAAGTGTATGTATCAAGTCAATATATGTAGCAAGTCAACCTATGTAGCTAGTCAATCTATGTAGCAAGTCGTAATAAAGTTGGTAGAATTACCGACAATATGTAAAGTAAAAGGACACAAGTGCAACTAGAAGCGATGGCGACTCTGGCACTTCAATAAAGGATCTAACCAGGACAAAATCCAAGCACCACGAACCAGTCAACGCAGGAGTTTACACTATACCCTGTGGAGGCTGTGACAAGATTTACGTAGGTGAAACAGCAAGAAACCTCGACACCCGCCTCAATGATCACATTTACGCATGTAGGAACGATAACTTGAACAACGCCTGTGTACAACACCGAAATTCCACCAATCATCTCATGAAATTCAGAGACGCCCAGTTAGTGATCAAAGAAACTAATTTCCGCAGACGCAAGTGCCTCGAATCAGCACTGATAGCTGTTTCGAATACAATTAAACAAAACAACGGCAGCTTCACCATCTCCGAAGTCTTAGCAAGAATCCTCCTGAAAACAGTAAACCCTGCCATCACATAGTCTCTCCTGTTATACTACACGAAGCACATTACAGAGAGTGAACACTGAAACAAGCTGCCTCTTACCACTCTATATTTGTGCAAACTATTTTTATGTTACCCAAGTAATAGCTTTTATATCGTTTTACTCATGTACGAATTAATTGCTCTACCATATTGTATTACTTTTGTCACTACTACTACTACTACTACTACTACTACTACTACTACTACCACCACCACTAGTGAACATCGAAATGGTACCTCACTAGTATTGCACCTCACTCTGAGCCTTTATATACCCTCTGCGTCCATGTATTGTTTGTAATGGCTTGATAAAGCTCCTGGAGAGCGAAACGTTGCCACAATAAAATGTCACATTAGTTGCACTTGTGTCCTTTTACTTTACATGTAGCAAGTCATTCTATGTAGCAAGTCAGTCTATGTAGCAAGTCAATCTTTGTAGCAAGTCAGTCTATGTAACAAGTCAGTTTATGTAGCAAGTCAATCTATGTAGCAAGTCAATTGTTGAGAAATGGTTTACCAGCTAAGGTTAAAGATTATATATAGGGGGAACTTAGCTTGATAGACAGTTTTGGCCTACACAGCTGCCGCTGCAGGCGAGGTCTTGAGAAGCTGTCGTAGCCACTTCTCAACGGCCTGGAAAGGAAATATATTAGAAATAAATTACCCCTAGGGGGTATTATGTCAGCATATTTCATTCACTGATTGCTGACTGGAAAACTTACTTGTGTGGACTGAAAGGTCCGCTCCTCACTGGGGTTTATGATAAGTTACTAGATCGTAACTTTGTACTCAACTGTGCAGTCATTTGTACACTTACCTGGGTATATGTATCTGACCCGTAGTTACACCCGGATATCCGATGACTTGATTGAAGAATAGGGTTCTTTGAAGAATGTCGCACTACACTCTGTTGGATCGCAACACTCGTTGTTACACTGTTCATCAAGATTTGTTCATTTATTCATAATCTGTTTACTGAAGAAGCTGATCACACGTCTTTGTAAGTGTTTGTGTTTTGTTAGACACTTTGTTCACACGAACGCACGGATCAGTGTTCTTGGTTGGTTATTCCGGCGTCAATGTGAGTACCAGTAGGGTCAAAGTTAATCTCTCTGCCCTCACTTGTCCCCAGCATAAAGTAGATGCTGACCTAGTATTTTTCCCCTCTTTGCCAAACTTCCACTATGAAGCAAAGCAGAATGCTTGATTCTTGCTGTCTTAAGCATAGACAACAATGTACATTATCTTTACCATGGTAATAAAGTGGGAGCAGGATTTTCCTTAATTGTCCTGCTAAGGAGAGAGATGGACTGTCTCTTTAAACTAAACTATTTGGAACACCGGACTCTTGCAAGGAGCCGTAGCTGCGTGACCACGTCACATACTCGTACTGCATCTGGGATCAATTACTTGATATAGCAATAAACAAGATGCCCCTTCTGAGAGGGCTCGGCCCCTCAGGGCTGAAAGGGGCTTAAGGGGGCTGATACCCCCCTCCTGGAAAAAATTTCTCCACATCAATCTATGTAGCAAGTCAATCTATGTAGCAAGTCAATATATGTAACAAGTCAATATATGTAGCAAGTCAATCTATGTAGCAAGTCAATCTATGTAGCAAGTAAGTCTATGTAACAAGTCAGTCTATGTAGTAAGTTAATTTATGTAGCAAGTCAATCTATGCAACAAGTCAGTCTATGTAGCAAGTCAGTCTATGTAGCAAGTCAATCTATGTAGCGAGTCAATCTATGTAGCAAGTCAGTCTGTGTAACAAGTCAGTCTATGTAGCAAATGAGTCTATGTAGCAAGTCAATATATGTAGCAAGTCAATCTATGTAGCACGTCAATCTATGTAGCAAGTCTATGTAACAAATCAGTCTATGTAGCAAGTCAGTTTATGTAGCAAGTCAATCTATGTAGCAAATGAGTCTATGTAGCAAGTCAATATATGTAGCAAGTCAGTCTATGTAGCAAGTCAATGTACGTAGCAAGTCAGTATATGTAGCAAGTCAATCTATGTAGCAAGTCAATCTATGTAGCAAGTCAACCTATGTAGCAAATTAACAAATATCGTAATTCAAGCCTCTTATATAAAAAAGAGAGTAATTTATTCCCGCAGTTGTTTCAGCGTTGAGAGCAATGGGATAATTCAGTTAATATCTGTCAACAGTGCACTTCATTAGTGAGGAATTAAATGATGCACTTGTGTCAGCGGCGCTGATGGCGAGGATGAGTCAGTCGTGACTGATGATAATACAAGTGGATGTCGGGCCAGCACTTCACCCGGGCTCTTTCATGCTGTTGATGTGTGGCTGGACACATCAATGTGCTCAAACATTCTTTTGTGATTTCCTTGTGGTGAGTTTTTTTTTACGTGGGGTATTTTCTCGGCAAATATATTTAATGTGTTTGTGTGACTTGTCAGTGATCCAAGTCGGACTGAAGTGACGTCGTCAACTCTCTCTCCTATGACGGGTTTTTTGTGTGTAATTAATATGGTTAAGTTGTGATGTACATGGTTTAGAACCCGACAAGATGAAGAATATGCAACATTTGGGAATCTTTATTGAGTAAACGTTTCTTTATTAAAGATTACCAAATGTTTGACAAGTGTGTCATTCTTCAGCATTGTCAGTGGTGCTTATTGATCCCAGGGATCATCAGGGAGTTTCTTCCTGTGTTGAACTTTAACATGACATGATGAAGGTCACCCTGAGTGACCTCAATGAGGTGAGATAGTCTTCTCGCCAAATTTTCTCCCAACGTTCAATCACTTTATTAAGGTGTTTGAATTTACGTCTGAGTTGCTCAGGTTCGAAATAAGTAGGTTCCTCTATGATTTCTTTATCATTCATGGGAGGAACAGGTTCGAACCTTCTGCCATGGAGTAAATGAGATGGACTTAACACTTCTAAATTGTCCAGATCATCGGTAACATAAGTTAGAGGTCTGTTGTTAACTCTGTTTTCTATTTCAGTTACAACTGTACGGAATTCTTCTAAGTCTATTCTTTGACGATGAAGAGTCTTCCTTAAACAACGTTTTACAATGCTGATCATTCTTTCATAAAATCCGCCGTGCCATGGAGATTTAGGAGGAACGAATCTCCAACGACAACTGCGTTGATTCAGCATCTGTTGTACTTCTGGTTGATCAAAGATCTTGCTTATATAAGCAGCACCAGCAACAAAGCTCGTTGCATTATCTGAAATCATCAGTCTGGGACATGCCCTTCTGGCTGCAAACCTTCTGAATAATTTGATAAAGGTTTCAGCAGACATGTCAGTGGCTACTTCTAGATGTACTGCTCTAGTTGTAGCACAAGTGAACAAACAGATGTACACCTTGATGGGAACTTTGTCAACTGTTTTGGTTAAAATTATTGGTCCAGTGTAATCTATACCTGTCACCTCAAATGGAGTGATATAACAAACTCTTTCAGAGGGATATGGAGGTGGACCTGGATACTGACATACTCGCATATCGTAGTGACAACAAGTAATACAGTCCTTTATTTGTTTTTTCACACTTTGTCGACCTTGAGGTATCCAGTAGGATTGTCGTATATGACAAAGTGTGTCAGCTACCCCACCATGTAACACGTTACTGTGGGCGTTTTGCACAATCAGTTTCGTTAGCCAATGATTCTTGGGGATCAATATTGGATGTATGGCTTCTTTAGGTAATGAAGAATTATGAATTCTTCCTCGACATCTTATAATCTTCCCTGAGTCGATATAAAGTCCTAAAGAATTAATCATGACAGGTTTCTTTGGGGATTTATCTTGTGTTTCTAGAAATTTATATTCTGTAGAGAAAACATCTTTCTGTATTAGTTTCACCCAGTATTTAATGGGTTCAAGACATTCATAATCAGGTTTTATTCCTTTAATGAATTTAAAGACAAGAGCTGTAACTCTTAAGAGTTTAACCAAAGATGAGTACTTAGATCCATCAGTGACTATTTCTGTTGTGTCTGTAGTATTTACACAACTCATTTCTGCTGTGTTCAAGCAAACTGTTTCTTCTGGCATAATATGAGCTTTTTGCTGAGGCCAGTTATTTTCATTAGAGAGCCAGTTCGGTCCGTGGAGCCATAATTTATTATCCACAAATTTCTTGAGTGGGATACCACGTGACAACATGTCAGCTGGATTCTCTTGGGTAGAGACGTGGACAAAGAGATAATCTCTCTGCATCTCTTTTATTTCTGCTACTCTGTTCTTTACATAGACCAACTTACTCTTATTATTTCTTAACCACTGGAGAACTGCTTCATTATCACTCCAGATCACGGTTTTTTCAATAGTGAGATGATCAAGTACTTTGTTGAGATAGACAACTAATTTTGTACCTACATCGAGTGCTGTCAGTTCCAATTGTGGTACTGTTCTGACCTTCAAGGGTGCTACCCTGGCCTTTGAGGTAATTAGTGTACTTCCTTCAGCATTACTCATGTAAGCTACAGCGCCATAGCCTCTGGTTGACGCATCACAAAACACATGTAATGTGTACTTGTTTCCATCTTGACCTATTTGTCTGGGAAATTTAATTTGATAAAGTTGCTTAAACTCCTTGGATATTTCATCCCATGCTTGACTCATTTCTAGAGGCAAGTTCTCATCCCATCCAATTTTGAGCTTCCATGCATCTTGCATAAGCATTTTACTCTTTATGGTAATTTGTGAGACGAGTCCTAGAGGATCAAAACATTGTGATACCTCTGACAGTAAACTACGTTTAGTGAGTGTACTGCATGATTTTTTGTTCATCCTTTTGAGACTCAAAGTGTCTTCCTGTGTGTTCCAATTAAGTCCCAGCATATTGTTGCAATCTGGAATTTCAGCTTCAGGGAAATCTTCTTTGATAAGTTCCCTTAATTGCTTTGAATTTGTATTCCACATCCTTAGAGGCATATTTGCTTCTTTCATCTCCTTGTTAGCTTCTCTGTATCAGGATTTCAAATCCTCCTCTTTATTCACAGTACCTTGAAGATTGTCCACAGAGAAACTTTTCTTTAAGATTTCTTTGAAGGGACTTTCAGATTTCTTGAAATGTGTATTTAGAGTAGCTTCTAGTAAGAATGGAGAGGATGTTGCACCAAATAATATTGATTTGAAACGATAAGTTTTCACAGGACTTTGAGGATCATGTGGATTTTCCGGCCACAAGAATCGAGTATAATCTCTATCTATTTCTTGTAGTCCTACTCTTAAGAAAGCTTTGGAAATATCAGCCGTGCGAAATTTCATAAGCTCGTCTCCAAGCTTCTCAGTTAGTGAGGGTCCGGTCATCAGACAGTCATTAAGACTTGCTACTTCTTTATTTCCACGTGCGCTGCAATTATATACAACACGTAGTGGAGTGGTTTCAGAATCCTTTCTGACTCCATGGTGCGGGAGATAATGAGCGTCTGTCTTCAACTTATCTTCGACTATTTCCTCAATGAATTTATTGTCCAACTGTTCTTGTATGATATTATCATAGACAGTCAGTAGCTCTGGATTCTTCCTGAGCTCATGTATTTGTGCTTTCATTTGTCCGAAAGCCATGCGATAATTGCTAGGCAGATGTGGTGGATTTAATTTCCATGGTAACCTAACCAAATACTGTCCATCTTCATATTTGACAGTGTCCAAATATTGGTTATAAGTCTGAGACTCTTGTGGGCTTGGTTTATTTACATCAATACCTATCGCATCTAAATCCCACAACTTATCAACTGGTTCATTCATTTCTTCCAGTAATTATAATTTTTGCTGTGGTACATGATCAGCGGTTATTCTCGTAACTAGTACATTCTCCACTGAATCAATATCAGCTTCTTTCCCACTTTGAGAGGGAATGGGACCACATATCATGTGGCCTTCTGCTGTTTTTAGCAAGTGAACATCATGTTTACTTACTATATTTTGCACAAAACAGTGATAATAATCACTTCCAATGAGTAAATCAATTGGACTAATAGTGTCCGTCTGTATGTCAGGACAGGCTAACTTGACCTTAGCTGCTTTCAGTGCTGCAACTGTTTCTTTTAATCCCTGGATCTGCACAGACTTAGGCAAATCATCTACTACCACAGTTTCTACTGTCTTTTTCCTGTTTCCTAGACCAACAGTGATTCTGGCTAGGTCATATGTCTGTTTACCAGAATTGTGGAAAAAACCAGCTATATCTAACTGTATTTTGGCATAGGGTTGTTTATTCTGTTTCTGCAACACTGTTCTTCTTATGAAGGACCTTTGTGAGCCTTGATCAAATAGTGTTAGCACATTGGTTTTGTGTAATTTATTAGATAACTCAACTCGAGCTATCGGGAGAGCAGTTGCTTTAAACTTATCTCTCACATTTAATGCTGTTGCCTGTTGACTTCCTGATTCTGTGGAAGTCTTCTGCTGTTCAGCAAAAGTAATTGGGCATAATGCTGTATGATGCATACACTTGCATTTAAAACACTCCCTTGTGTTCACCTAAACACTTGATGCACCTTTTCAGCTGATGAACACGTTGTTTACGTGCCTCCATTGATGTGTATTGACTACAATACTGTGCCCAATGTGCTCCGTCACAAAGTACACATTTTGGAGTACGTTTATGTGTGACAGTCTGTTTATTGTCTGTTGTATTCACAGCTTGAGAAGTGCCTATATGGGATTTCCCATTCTGTGGTTTAGTGGGAATAGGTATACTCTTTTTATACTGAGTTGAAGGTTTGTTATCCACTGGATTTGTGGATTTTTCATCTTGTCTCGTTGCTTGCATGCATGAAACTATTGTTTGTAAACCATTGTTAATTTCTTCACAAGTGAAATAGCGTTTATTGAACATAATATTTAATCGTTCAATAGTTTGTGGTGACAACTTATCCTGTACAATACCACTGATAAACCAATCACATTGTCTTAGGTCGTATTTAGCACCTAGAGATCTGAGACTATTGTCTAATGTGATTCTAAATGCCTGTAAGTGTGAAAAACAATGTTTGGGTGGCTTCAAGCTTGATATTAAGACTGCATGTCTAACTCTGGCCTTGCCAGCATCAAAGTAATTGTCTGCTAAGACACGTAAGGCTATTTGATAATTGCCTTTAACTACCGGAAATGACTTAATCAGTTCATAGGGTTCTCCCTTCACAAGATATTTAAGATAATTGCACTTAGCAATCTCATGTATGTCAGTTCGTGAATTTACTATGGATTGAAAACTACTAATGAATTCTTCATAAATATGACCTTGGAAAATAGGTAATGACAAGGGAGGTAAGCTTGGTAATGGGACACTTGTTACATGTGTAACAGATGTTTGACCACTAGTTACAGTAGGTCTCTGTGACAGAGTTTTGTGGCAGATAGCCTGTACTCCTGTCCACCTTAATTGTTGATTACTAAAAGTATCCAAAACATTTTTAATTTCATCCTCAGATGGGTCTGATTCAAGAAATTTATTTTCATAATGTGTATAGTCTGAATTATTTCCAGACATTGTGTAAGTAATTCAAATTTGACCTCAAGATCATCAAAATCTATGTTTGTATCTTGAGTTAATCCTATACAGACTGAAATTAGATTTTCTAATTGTGTAATCTTAGTCTGTAAAGACTGAAACTGAGTTTTCAAACAAGCCATTTTAATGGTATATTGAAAATTCTAGCACCACACTTAGAGTGTTTAAAAAACACTGTACTGCTATAAACACCTGAGTTTTTGTTATGCTTAAGTCAGCAATAATCGAGTCAGACACTACTGACCTACTAAACTTAACCTCAGGGTCAATGACCATGAAGGGTACAGAGTACATACGGCTGGTGTTTATAGCTTGAGTTTGCTGTGTCATCCTGACCACGATGATTAATCGTAAATAACGATGTTATGCAATTCATTCACTATACACTATAAATGTCATTGTATAACTGTAAATCACACGTGAATATTACTTACACATATATAAATATATATATATATATATATATATATATATATATATATATATATATATATATATATATACATACATCTAGGTTTTTCTCCCTTTTTCTAAATAGCTCTTGTCCTTTTTATTTCTTCTATTGTCCATGGGGAAGTGGAAAAGAATCTTTCCTCCGTAAGCCATGCGTGTCGTATGAGGCGACTAAAATGCCGGGAGCAATGGGCTAGTAACCCCTTCTCCTGTATACATTTACTAAAAAAGAGAAGAAGAAAAACTTTATAAAACTGGGTTGCTTAAATGTGCGTGGATGTAGTGCGGATGACAAGAAACAGATGATTGCTGATGTTATGAATGAAAAGAAGTTGGATGTCCTGGCTCTAAGCGAAACAAAGCTGAAGGGGGTAGGAGAGTTTCAGTGGGGGGAAATAAATGGGATTAAATCTGGAGTATCTGAGATAGTTAGAGCAAAGGAAGGGGTAGCAGTAATGTTAAATGATCAGTTATGGAAGGAGAAAAGAGAATATGAATGTGTAAATTCAAGAATTATGTGGATTAAAGTAAAGGTTGGATGCGAGAAGTGGGTCATAATAAGCGTGTATGCACCTGGAGAAGAGAGGAATGCAGAGGAGAGAGAGAGATTTTGGGAGATGTTAAGTGAATGTATAGGAGCCTTTGAACCAAGTGAGAGAGTAATTGTGGTAGGGGACCTGAATGCTAAAGTAGGAGAAACTTTTAGAGAGGGTGTGGTAGGTAAGTTTGGGGTGCCAGGTGTAAATGATAATGGGAGCCCTTTGATTGAACTTTGTGTAGAAAGGGGTTTAGTTATAGGTAATACATATTTTAAGAAAAAGAGGATAAATAAGTATACAAGATATGATGTAGGGCGAAATGACAGTAGTTTGTTGGATTATGTATTGGTAGATAAAAGACTGCTGAGTAGACTTCAGGATGTACATGTTTATAGAGGGGCCACAGATATATCAGATCACTTTCTAGTTGTAGCTACACTGAGAGTAAAAGGTAGATGGGATACAAGGAGAATAGAAGCATCAGGGAAGAGAGAGGTGAAGGTTTATAAACTAAAAGAGGAGGCAGTTAGGGTAAGATATAAACAGCTATTGGAGGATAGATGGGCAAATGAGAGCATAGGCAATGGGGTCGAAGAGGTATGGGGTAGGATTAAAAATGTAGTGTTAGAGTGTTCAGCAGAAGTTTGTGGTTACAGGAAAGTGGGTGCAGGAGGGAAGAGGAGCGATTGGTGGAATGATGATGTAAAGAGAGTAGTAAGGGAGAAAAAGTTAGCATATGAGAAGTTTTTACAAAGTAGAAGTGATGCAAGGAGGGAAGAGTATATGGAGAAAAAGAGAGAGGTTAAGAGAGTGGTGAAGCAATGTAAAAAGAGAGCAAATGAGAGAGTGGGTGAGATGTTATCAACAAATTTTGTTGAAAATAAGAAAAAGTTTTGGAGTGAGATTAACAAGTTAAGAAAGCCTAGAGAACAAATGGATTTGTCAGTTAAAAATAAGAGAGGAGAGTTATTAAATGGAGAGTTAGAGGTATTGGGAAGATGGAGGGAATATTTTGAAGAATTGTTAAATGTTGATGAAGATAGGGAAGCTGTGATTTCGTGTATAGGGCAAGGAGGAATAACATCTTGTAGGAGTGAGGAAGAGCCAGTTGTGAGTGTGGGGGAAGTTCGTGAGGCAGTAGGCAAAATGAAAGGGGGTAAGGCAGCCGGGATTGATGGGATAAAGATAGAAATGTTAAAAGCAGGTGGGGATATAGTTTTGGAGTGGTTGGTGCAATTATTTAATAAATGTATGGAAGAGGGTAAGGTACCTAGGGATTGGCAGAGAGCATGCATAGTTCCTTTGTATAAAGGCAAAGGGGATTAAAGAGAGTGCAAAAATTATAGGGGGATAAGTCTGTTGAGTGTACCTGGTAAAGTGTATGGTAGAGTTATAATTGAAAGAATTAAGAGTAAGACGGAGAATAGGATAGCAGATGAACAAGGAGGCTTTAGGAAAGGTAGGGGGTGTGTGGACCAGGTGTTTACAGTGAAACATATAAGTGAACAGTATTTAGATAAGGCTAAAGAGGTCTTTGTGGCATTTATGGATTTGGAAAAGGCGTATGACAGGGTGGATAGGGGGGCAATGTGGCAGATGTTGCAAGTGTATGGTGTAGGAGGTAGGTTACTGAAAGCAGTGAAGAGTTTTTACGAGGATAGTGAGGCTCAAGTTAGAGTATGTAGGAAAGAGGGAAATTTTTTCCCAGTAAAAGTAGGCCTTAGACAAGGATGTGTGATGTCACCGTGGTTGTTTAATATATTTATAGATGGGGTTGTAAGAGAAGTAAATGCGAGGGTCCTGGCAAGAGGCGTGGAGTTAAAAGATAAAGAATCAACATAAAGTGGGAGTTGTCACAGTTGCTCTTTGCTGATGACACTGTGCTCTTGGGAGATTCTGAAGAGAAGTTGCAGAGATTGGTGGATGAATTTGGTAGGGTGTGCAAAAGAAGAAAATTAAAGGTGAATACAGGAAAGAGTAAGGTTATGAGGATAACAAAAAGATTAGGTGATGAAAGATTGAATATCAGATTGGAGGGAGAGAGTATGGAGGAGGTGAACGTATTCAGATATTTGGGAGTGGACGTGTCAGCGGATGGGTCTATGAAAGATGAGGTGAATCATAGAATTGATGAGGGAAAAAGAGTGAGTGGTGCACTTAGGAGTCTGTGGAGACAAAGAACTTTGTCCTTGGAGGCAAAGAGGGGAATGTATGAGAGTATAGTTTTACCAATGCTCTTATATGGGTGTGAAGCGTGGGTGATGAATGTTGCAGCGAGGAGAAGGCTGGAGGCAGTGGAGATGTCATGTCTGAGGGCAATGTGTGGTGTGAATATAATGCAGAGAATTCGTAGTTTGGAAGTTAGGAGGAGGTGCGGGATTACCAAAACTGTTGTCCAGAGGGCTGAGGAAGGGTTGTTGAGGTGGTTCGGACATGTAGAGAGAATGGAGCGAAACAGAATGACTTGAAGAGTGTATCAGTCTGTAGTGGAAGGAAGGCGGGGTAGGGGTCGGCCTAGGAAAGGTTGGAGGGAGGGGGTAAAGGAGGTTTTGTGTGCGAGGGGCTTGGACTTCCAGGAGGCATGCCTGAGCGTGTTTGATAGGAGTGAATGGAGACAAATGGTTTTTAATACTTGACGTGCTGTTGGAGTGTGAGCAAAGTAACATTTATGAAGGGATTCAGGGAAACCGGCAGGCCGGACTTGAGTCCTGGAGATGGGAAGTACAGTGCCTGCACTCTGAAGGAGGGGTGTTAATGTTGCAGTTTAAAAACTGTAGTGTAAAGCACCCTTCTGGCAAGACAGTGATGGAGTGAATGATGGTGAAAGTTTTTCTTTTTCGGGCCACCCTGCCTTGGTGGGAATCGGCCAGTGTGATAATAAAATAATAAATATATAAATGTCACTCTTAATATATATATGAAAGCTTACATTTTAAATATAAGTTCCTTTAATATAACAGATATATCTATAAGAAACAAACTTTAACACAATCTTGTCTCTTAATCTTTGTCTATAAACATTATAAACACTATGTGTATATACACTCAGACAAATTGAACATCAGTTGAGTTGTTCTTTTCGTAGTCAGCGATTTTCGAGATTGGAGCAGTGGATGCATGGTGCCATCCCCCGTTTTCTTGTTGGGCGAGTCACCCAGCTCCCGTTTTCTTTGGGTGAACGCTGGGTGAGCGCCCGTTTTCTTTTGGCTGCCCATTCTCTGTGAGTCTGGAGGGGCTCATTTATACTGATTTATATTGTAAAACACTAGTTTTACAGCTTTTTTCGAAGGACCTTGGCTCGTAGGTTATTTGTACACTGTAATACAACATATTTGGACCATAGTGTGGCCTTTATCCGGTTTGAAGGACCAAAATGTTGAGGAATGGCATTACCAACTAAGATATAATTTTGTACAGGGAAAACTTAACTTAGAAAGACAGCTCATCGCCTGCACAGCTGCCCCTGCAGACGAGGTCTTGAGAAACTGTCGAAGTCATTCCTCAACAAGCTGAAATGAGTTATAATTTATAAGATTATAAATTACCCCTAGGGGGTGTTATAATTTGAGTTATAATTTGTAAGATTATAAATTACCCCTAGTGGGTGTTATGTCAGCATATTTCATTCACTGATGGCTGACAAACCTAAGTGTGTGGACTCAAAGGTCCGCATATGTCCGGGGTTTATGATAAGTGACTAACTCACGACTTTATACTCAACTGCGCAGTCAATAGTAGTACATCACAAGTTAGAACACTTACCTTGGTATATGTATCTGACCCGTAATTATGCCCGGATATCCGGGCATAATTACGTGTTCTTTGAAGAATGTCGCACTACACTCTGTTGGATCGTAACACGCGTTGTTACACTGTTCATCAATAATTGTTTCTCAATATCACTAAGAAGTTGATCACACTTCTCTTAAGTGTTTATTGTGTTTTATGAGACACTTTGTTCACACTAATGCGCAGATCGTTCTTTGTTGGTTATCCTGGCGTCAGTGTCACTCTCAGTAGAGTCAAAAATAATCTGAAGATGCCACAACGCCCCTCGCCGTCACTGCCCCCAGCACAAAGGAAAAGCTGACCTAGTACTTTTGCTTCCTTGCCACTTCCACCATGAAGCAAAGCAGAATGTTTGATTCTTGCTGTCTTAAGCATAGACAACAATACACTATCTCTACCATGGTAATAAAGTGGGAGCAGGATTTTCCTTAATTGTCCTGCTAATAAGAGATGGACTGTCTCTTATTAAAATACACCTTACAACACTGGAGTCTGCAAGGAACGTTGGTTGAATCGACCACGTCCCATTCTCGTACTGCATCTGCTATCAATTACTCGCTGTAGCAGTAAACAAGATGCTTGCCCCTTCTGAGAGGGCTGGGCCCCTCAGGGCTGAAAGGGGCTGAAAGGAGCTGAAGGGGGCTGATACCCCCCTCCTGGAGAAAATTTCTCCACAGGCGTTTCCTTAGGTTCAGTCCTGTAGAAAGCCTTCCTAGCTGACAGTAGGGCCTTCTCAACAAAATTCCTGGGACATTTCAGTTTGTGGCTATGTTGAATATCTTGTTGATTTCATCTTCTAATTTCTCAGGAAAGCAGATATGCAAAGCTCTCAGGAACATTGTAAGGAAAACACTCCTTTTAACCCTAGATTCATGAATGGAATAATAATGAATGTATGACGACACATTGGTGGTCTTCCCGTAAACTACAAATTTTAATCTTCTGTCGATGTGATGGATTATAACGTCTAGGAAGGGTAGAGTGTTATTTATTTCATGCTCTATTGCGAACTTAATAGAAGGTACCAGATCATTAAGTCTAGGTAGGAACTCATCAATGTTGTGATCTCTAGGCCAAAGGCAAAGCACATCATCTACATATCTGAACCACCTAGCATGATTTGGGAGAATATCTTTAAGTAGTCTAGTCTCATAGAATCCATAAACAGGTTGCTGAGTAAGGGGCTGAGGGGATTTCCCATCGCCATGCCCTGCTTCTGAGCATAGTGCTTACCTTCAAACACAAACTTGCAATCCATGGCACAAAGTTTAATCAGTTCAATAATTATATTCATGGGGTAGGGCAAGGAGAAGTTTTCTAGTTCCTCTGCAAGGTACGTAAGCAAGTCAAGGACAGGGATTCTGGTAAACAGGGCAGTGACATCATAACTCACCATGGTAAAGTCATGTGAAACATTTAATTTCTGAAGTCTTTCAGTAAGGTCAACATTATTTTTAATATGCGCCTCGGAGATCCTACCAACCATGGGAGTTAAAAGTTTAACCAACCATTTGATAGGTCATATGCTGCTGAGCCTACTGAATTATAATGGGACAAGCTGGGCTCCCTGGTTAATGAGTCTTGATCATCCCATAAAGATACGGTAGAGGACCTCGCTGACAAGTGTTTAATTACCTTATCATTCAATAACGTTGTAAGACGTTCATTGAAATGGCTATTGGCCTGGTCAATGGGGTTCTTAACACGCGGTTCGTAAGTTTCATTATCACCCAATAGATGGTTCATTTTACCGAAGCATTCAGCTTTATCTAAAACAACAACAATATTGGATATATCACCTCTCGAGAGCTGCAAGGTCTGATTGTTACTGAGCTCCTTGTATGCTTTAGTGAATCTTAATGGGCAGCTGGGGACCACCAGACGGAGTAAAGTCTAATATATTATCCCTTTACATATATTAAATGTATCGGGCATCAGGTCACCATGTTTTTCTAGCATGCAGAAAGATTTTGCTATGTTTACGTAATTAACATCTTTAGTTGTTGGTGCTAAGCTTAATCCAAACCCTAGTGCTGCCTGCTGTTCACTACTTAATTCTTTGCTAGACAAGTTCATTACAAACTCAGGCTTTGCATGTGTGGTCCAGCCACTCTGTGCTTTGAGGTCATTTAACTTTCTAATATGCATATGTTCAGTGTTCTCCCTGACTCGTCTAAGCTCACTATAAATATAATCAAGCAAGTAGTCTTGCCAGCCTAGAGGAATCTTGTTAAAGAAAATCGTCTTGCTTCTCCTCATTTCTATAAAAAGCATCTTCTTTTCATTTCGTACTAGTTCAATATTTTTAGTAAGCACTAACCTGTGTAGTTGATCAAACTGTATAGTAGCCAACCTGACCAACCTGTTCTGCGGTAGCGATTTTGGTAGAACCTGTTTACTTAGGTACTTAGGAATACTAACTTGAGTGCAGCTTTATGGGCTTTGTAAAGTCAGCGTTTGTAGGAGGTAATAGCAAAAGTCAAGGAAGGAAAAATACGTAAGAATTGGGAGAAGAGTTGGAGAGTGGCATTCTTAATGCAAAACAGTTGCAAACAGGCGATCTTAACAATGCAAGGCAAGCCACGTGGGGTGGAAATCTTTAGCTCAAGTACTTTAACACATCACAATGCATCATCAGGAGCTGTACAATGTTTCAAGGGCAGCAACAGGAGAAATAGGGTAAGTTTTTCAGAGTATGGTAGCGCGGTGGCACCAGCCTCTGTCTGAGGAAGAGAGGCCAGCGGAATGCCAACCACGCACCAGTCCCCCCACACCCCACCCCATATGGGGGACAGGTGGAGTACATCCCACAGTATGCAGGTAGCATAAGGTAAAATAACTAGGAGATAGTTAATAGCCAGCCCTAAGTTTCTAACTGCTGGAAACAGGTCATATGATGTAAGAAGTTACATTACAATAATGGATCATTTACATACAGAATGTAGTTAATGTGAATAACCTTCTAACTACCGTATAACTAATGATATTAGCGGATGACAGTGGATAATGACAGTATTGGTGTTAAAAAGAAAAAAAAAATAGAAATTCCCTAGTTATTATACGAAAGAAAAGCGTGAATAGGAGAATTCATACAAGCATGTTAACTGACACTGAGATTATTTCCTGAATATTCTGGAATGTTCTACGACATGGGTTCACAAAATAAAGGATTTGTTCTCTCTATTTCATTAGTCAGAAGATTGTTCACATTAGCTACTTTCTGTATGTAAAGGATCCACTATTGTAATGTAATTCTTACGTTACATGACCCGTTCCTGGCGGTTAGTAGCTTAGAGCTGGCTATTAACTATCTCCTAGCTATTGTACTTCATGCTATCTGCAAACTGTGGGACCTACTCCACCTGACCCCATATGGGGTGGGGTGTGGGGGACTGGTGTGTGGTTGGCATTCTGCTGGCCTCTCTCCCTCAGAGGCTGGTGCCACCGCGCTACCATACTCTGAAAAAACTTACCCTATATCTCCTGTTGCTGACCAGGCAACATTGCACAGCTCCTGATGACGCACTGAGATGTGTGAAAGTACTTTAGCTAAAGATTTCCACCCCCTCCCTGTGGCTTGTCTTGTGTATATATATATATATATATATATATATATATATATATATATATATATATATATATATATATATATATATATATATATATATAATATTATTATTATTATTACTTGTTATGGTACATAGGCCATAACAGACATAGTGATGTGCAGAGATGATGTATGCAATACATGAGGTTTGGGGAAAACTTGACAAATATTACTTTGCAAAATCCAGGATATGGCAGGTAATGCTCTTCTAAACTGCAACACTGAGCCACTGGAATAGAAAATTAGTTTTATGGGGACCCTTAGTTGCACTGATAAGTCTCGTGCCTAGCTCCTTAAGAAACATGGATGCACGCTTTATCCAGGGTCAAGGGTCTCTGAGCCTATGGGAACAAACACATAATGATATTTTTTAAATTTCTGGGATTCCCTAAAACTGGCAGCTGCCCCTCCTTCCTCCCTGTTATATAAGAAAGAACATAAAGAAGAAACACTGCAACGGGCCTATTGACCCATGCGAAGCAGGTCCATGCCAATCCTCCCCCTCGGCTTAGAACAATGACCACGTAGTCAGGTCACTTCCACTTAAGGAAGGAGCACGGCACCAGACCTGGTAGCCCAAGCTAGTCAGGTCCAACTCACACCCACCCACACCCACTCATGTATTTATCCAACCTATTTTTAAAACTACACAATGCCTTAGCGTCTATGACGGTACTCGGGAGTTTGTTCCACTCATCCACAACTCTATTCCCAAACCAGTGCTCTCCTATATCCTTCCTGAATCTGAACTTTTCCAACTTGAAACCATTGCTGCGAGTCCTGTCTTGGCTGGATATTTTCAGCACTCTATTGACATCCCTTTATTTATTCCTGTTTTCCATTTATACACCTCAATCATATCCCCCCTAATTCTATGCCTTTCTAGAGAGTGCAGATTCAGGGCCCTCAGTCGATCCTCATAGGGAAGATTTCTGAGATTTCTGGGATCAACTTTCTCATCCTCCTTTGAACGTTTTCCAGTGCATTTATATCCATTCTGTAATACGGTGACCAGAACTGAGCAGTATAATCTAAATGAGGCCTCACCAAAGATGTATAGAGTTGAAGAACATCCTGAGGACTTCTGTTATTTATACTTCTTGATATGAAGCCAAGGATTTTGTTAGCTTTATTGCAAACACTTATGCACTGTTGTCTTGGTTTCAGATTACTGCTAACCAGAACTCCTAAATCCTTTTTGCAATCAGTAGTATTAAGATCTACACTATTCAGTTTATAAGTGGCATGGTTATTGTCCTGTCCAACATTTAGCACTTTGCATTTGTCTATATTAAACTGCATCTGCCACTTCGACCATTGCATCAGTCTATTCAAATCATCCTGGAGTGCACTAATGTCCTCAATAGAATGAATTGGACTGCCTATTTTGGTGTTATCAGCAAATTTGCTTATATCGCTATTGATTCCCTCATCTATATCGTTTATGTAAATTGTGAACAACACCGGGCCCAATACTGACCCATGAGGAACACCGCTTGTGACGTGCCCCCCATTCTGATTTATTCCCATTTTTGCAAACTATTTGCTACCTATTTGTCAACCAAGCCTTTACCCAGGAAAAAATTTCTCCTCCTATTCCGTGTGCCTTAAGTTTCCTCATAAGTCTGTGATATGGAACTCTATCGAAAGCCTTACTGAAATTCATACACACATTATCATATTCATTACCATTATTTACCTCCTCAAACACCTTAGCGAAAAAAATTAGTAAATTCGTAAGACAGGAACGCCCCTTAGTAAAACCGTGTTGAGATTCATTAATCAATTTATGCCTATCAAGATGGCTACGAATTGCCTCGGCAATTATTGATTCCATAAATTTTCCCTCTATGGAGGTAAGGCTTACTGGTCTATAGTTCAAAGCTAAGGACCTGTCACCTGCCTTGTAAATAGGTATTACATTTGCCATTTTCCACTTATCAGGCACTATGCCAGTTAATAGTGATATGTTGAAAAGATTAGCCAAAGGTTTGCAAAGTTCCTCTTTACATTCCTTTAAAACCCTTGCAAACAGTTCATCAGGGCCTGGGGATTTGCTAGGTTTTAATTTCTCTATTTGTCTGAGGACCATGTTACTAGTTACTGCAATCGTGCATAGTTTATTATCGTCCTGTTCTAAATAATTTATTATTTCTGGAATTTCGCTAGAATCTTCCTGAGTAAAAACTGAGAGGAAGTAAGAATTTAAAATTTCACACATATCCCTATCGCTGTCAGTGATCTGACCTGAGTTACTCTTTAGTGGGCCTATCTTGTCCCTAATCTTACTTCTGTATACCTGAAAGAATCCTTTTGGGTTAGTCTTTGAATCCCTTGCGACATTAGCCTCATAATCCCTTTTTGCTTTTCTTATTCTTTTATTTTATTTCTCTCTTCAATTGAATATATTGATTTCTTAACTGCCCATCCCCTCTTTTGATACGCCTATATATGCCTCTCTTTTGACCAATGAGATGTTTTAATATGTTGTTCATCCATTTGGGATCATTTTTGTTAGATCTAATTTCCCTACTTGGAACAAAAGTTGTCTGGGCAGCTAGAACTTTGCACTGAAAAACGTCATATTGGCAACCAACACCAACTACCTGAACCATAGTCAGATCATCCCAATTTAGCCGACCCAGGTAATTTTTCAGTCCCAGGAAATCAGCCAATCGAAAGTCTGGGACAGAGACTTGATTGCAGTTTACTGGGTAATTTCATAATATATTAAAACTAAGTGATTTGTGATTAATTTCCCCAAGCTCATCATTAGCCTCAAAATTATTAATTAGTGAATCTTTGTTGGCAAGAACTAAGTCAAGCAGATTGTTTCCTCTAGTTGCTTCTGTCACAAACTGTTCTAAAAAGTAATCTTGAACTGTATCAAGAAAGTCATTAGACTCAAGATTTCCTGTCAAATTGTTCCAATTAATTTGTCTAAAGCTAAAATCCCCCATTAACACAACATTTTCATATCTGGACACCTTATGAATTTCGTCCCATAGCAGCTTACTGCACTCCCTATCAAGGTTTGGGGCCTATATATTACACCCAAAATTAATTTTTCATATTCCTCAAGAAACTGTAGCCAAACAGATTCCGTGTCTGATGTTTCTATTTTTATATCATGCCTAACACAACAAATTACATTATCTCTGACGTTCATCGCCACTCCACCACCCTTCCTGTTGACCCTTTCAGTGTGGAATAGTTTATAACCCTTTATGCTGCATTAAGAAGGCATTTCTCTACCCTTCAAGTTGAACCAGGTCTCAGTTATAGCAATAATATATATATATTACCTGCACTTGCGTGCAATCTCAGCTC
Organism: Cherax quadricarinatus; assembly: GCF_038502225.1. Classification (NCBI taxonomy): domain Eukaryota; kingdom Metazoa; phylum Arthropoda; class Malacostraca; order Decapoda; family Parastacidae; genus Cherax; species Cherax quadricarinatus. The sequence continues at coordinate 10,661,560 of NC_091313.1, read as the reverse complement.
ATCTATCTTATTTCTTAGACTCCTTCTATTTGTATAGTAAACCTTAAGGGAGCTAGTCACTCGTTGCCCTCTACTATCTCTCTTTGTTTGTTGATCAGTTGCTTTGTCTTTTTTAGGAACTTTATTTTGAATATTGTGTTTTAAACATATCCCTGAGGAATCCTGGTAATATCTGCTGTTTCCAACAATAATACTGCAGCCTGATTGTTTCCCACAAACACCCATACCTCTATAATCTATCAGTTTAAAGTCCTAGAGAAGTCATCAATGACCCCCTCAATCGAATTGGCTAATGCAACCACTCCAAGCCCAGAGAGATGAACGCCATCCCTTGCATACATATCATGTTTGCCATAGCATTTGTCCCAGTTATCAATGAATGGGATTGCAAGTTCCTTGCAGTACCTGTCTAGCCAGCAGTTTATACCAATTGCCCTAGACATCCATTCATTGCCCACTCCCCTTCTAGATAAGATGCTACATATGATAAGGATCCCTCCCTTAAACTTGACTACTTCTATGGCTGGCATGTACTTATCCAGTAGCTCCTGTTTCCTACCCTTCCAATGTCATATCCACCAGCACTAAGACAGATAATGGGCTTGTTCCCATTACCTGACATAATATTATCCAACCTGCTGACTGTGTCACCAACACTAGCTCCTGGGAGGCACACTCTCTGTCTGACTTTTCTATCTCTGTTACAAAAAACACTGTCCATATATCTTACCTGAGAATCTCCCACAATCAGAATATTCTTACCTTGATTAGCAGTGGAGTCAGAGGTACCTTTAACCTCACTAACCACTGAAGTACACTCGTCTTGGAGAACAGAGAATCAATTTCCTACCTTCACATCTTCTTTATTAACCCTCCTTATCTTCCTTCTTCCTGAACTCTGAACTACTTGCCACTTAAAGCGGCTGCCACTCTCACTGGTGGTAAGCATTTCCTCCTTACCAGCACCAACTATCTTACACTAACTCCCAAACACATCAAAGCGAAGCTTCAGCCTCCTATTTTCCTCCTGAAAAAGTAGAACCTCCTTCTTCAACACTTTAAGTTGAGATTCTAAAGCAGATACAGATCTGCATGGTGGGGGCAACTCCCTTAATGCCGGGCATCCAGCTGTTGCAAGGTTCCTGTTGATGATGTTAACATTTAGATGTCTTGAAGTCTTTCCTTCGAATCTTCGGCAAACAACATATACTGTGGAGAAATTTTCTCCAGGAGGGGGGTATCAGCCCCCTTCAGCCCCCTTCAGCCCCCTTCAGCCTCTTCAGCCCCCTTCAGCCCATTCAGCCTCTTTCAGCCCTGAGGGGCCCAGCCCTCTCAGAAGGGGCAAATATCTTGTTTACTGCTATAGCGAGTAATTGATCCCAGATGCAGTACCAGTAAGCGACGTGGCTCGACGCTCCTTGCGGTCCTGTGTTGCAAAGTGTAGCTTAATAAAAGACAGTTCATCTCTTACCTTAGCAGGACAATTAAGGAAAATCCTACTCCCACTTTATTATCATGGTAAAGATAGTGTATATTGTTGTCTATGCTTAAGACAGCAAGAATCAAACATTCTGCTTTGCATCATGGAGGAAGTGGCAAGGAAGTAAAAGTACTAGGTCAGCTTTTCTTTTGTGCTGGGGGCAGTAACGGCGTGGGGTTCTGTGGCGTCTTCAGATTACTTTTGACTCTACTGAGAGCGACACTGACGCCAAGATAACCAACAAAGAACGATCTGTGCGTTAGTGTGAACAAAGTGTCTCACAAAACACAATAAACACTTAAGAGAAGTGTGATCAGCTTCTTTAATGATAAGATTGTGAACAATAAAGACAAATCTTGAGGAACATAGTGTACCAGTCTGCGTATTCCTAGACTATGGAAGACGTGGACATCCAAGGACACTTCAGCTTCTATCAAGTCAGCGATATCTGTCGAAGGTGTGAAGAACACCATAGCTCACGCTACAAGAGCAAGGTAGGTTATGAATTTCTTTTAGTACGGGGGACTGTGCAGTTCTTCAGTCGCAAGGATTTTGTAATCAACCTATAGTCGGCAGTAAGGTGCGGACTTTTGAGTCCAAACAAGTACGTAATTTGTCAGCAATCACTGAATGAAATATGCTGACATAACACACCCTAGGGTAATTTATAATCTTACAAATTATAACTCATTTCAGCCCATTGAGGAATGACTTCGACAGCTTCTCAAGACCTCGTCTGCCGGGGCGGCTGTGCAGGCGATGAGCTGTCTTTCTAAGTTAAGTTTCCCTATACAAACGTATAAGCTTAGCTGGTAATGCCAATTCTCAACATTTTGGTCGTGCTCGAACCGGATAAAGGCCACACTGTGGTCCAAATATGTTGTACTACAGTGTACAAATAACCTACAAGCCAAGGTCCTTCGAAAAAAGGTGCAAAACTAGTGTTTTACAATATAAATCAGTATAAATGAGTCCCTCCAGACTCAATCACAGAGAATGGGCAGCCAAAAGAAAACAGGCGCTCACCCAGCGTTCACCCAAAGAAAACGGGAGCTGGGTGACTCACCCAACAAGAAAATGGGGGATGGCACCGTGCATCCACTGCTCCAATCTCGAAAACTGCTGACTACGACAACAACAGCCCAACTGATGTTCAGTTTGTCTGAGTGTATATACATATAGTGTTTATAATGTTTATAGACAAAGATTAAGAGACAAGATTGTGTTAAAGTTTGTTTCTTATAGATATACATGTTATATTAAAGGAACTATATATATAAATTTAAGCTTTCATATATATATATATATATATATATATATATATATATATATATATATATATATATATATATATATATATATATATATATTGACAGTGACATTTATATATGTGTAAGTAATATTCACATGTGATTTACAGTTATACAATAACATTTATAGTGTATAGTGAATAAAGTGTATAACATCATTATTTACAATTAATCATCGTGGTCAGGCTGACACAGCAAACTCAAGCCATAAACACCAGCCATATGTACCCTGTACCCTTCATGGTCATTGACCCTGAGGTTAAGCTTTGTAGGTCAGTAGTGTCTGACTAGATTATTGCTGACTTTAGCATAACAAAAACTCAGCTTTTTATAGCAGTACAGTGTTTTTTAAACACTCTAAGTGTGGTGCTAGAATTTTCAATATACCATTAAAATGGCTTGTTTAAAAACTCAGTTTCAGTCTTTACCGACTAAGATTACACAATTAGAAAATCTAATTTCAGTCTGTATAGGATTAACTCAAGATACAAACATAGATTTTGATGATCTTGAGGTCAAATTTGAATTACTTACACAACGTCTGGAAATAATTAATTCAGACTATACACATTATGAAAATAAATTTCTTGAATCAGATCCATCTGAGGATGAAATTAAAAATGTTTTGGATACTTTTAGTAATCAACAATTAAGGTGGACAGGAGTACAGGCTATCTGTCGCAAAACACTGTCACAGAGGCCTACTGTAACTAGTGGTCAAACACCTGTTACACCTGTAACAACAACAAGTGTACCATTACCAAGCTTACATACCTTGTCATTACCTATTTTCCAAGGTCATAATTATGAAGAATTCATTAGTGGTTTTCGATCCAAAGTAAATTCACGAACTGACATACATGAGATTGCTAAGTTCAATTATCTTAAATGTCTTGTGAAGGGAGAACCCTATGAACTGATTAAGTCATTTCCGGTAGTTAAAGGCAATTATCAAATAGCCTTACGTGTCTTAGCAGACAATTACTTTGATGCTGACAAGGCCAGAGTTAGACATGCAGTCTTAATATCAAGCTTGAAGCCACCCAAACATTGTTTTTCAGACTTACAGGCATTTAGAATCACATTAGACAATAGTCTCAGATCTCTAGGTGCTAAATATGACCTAAGACAATGTGATTGGTTTATCAGTGGTATTGTACAAGATAAGTTGTCACCACAAACTATTGAACGATTAAATATTATGTTCAATAAACGCTATTTCACTTGTGAAGAAATTAGCAATGGTTTACAAACAATAGTTTCATGCATGCAAGCAACGAGACAAGATAAAGAATCCACAAATCCAGTGGACAACAAACCTTCAACTCAGTATAAAAAGAGTATACCTACTCCCACTAAACCACAGAATGGGAAATCCCATATAGGCATTTATCAAGTTGTGAATACAACAGACAGTAAACAAACTGTCACACATAAACGTACTCCAAAATGTGTACTTTGTGATGGAACACACTGGGCACAGTATTGTATTCAATACACATCAATGGAGGCACGTAAACAACGTGTTCATCAGCTGAAAAGGTGCATCAAGTGTTTAGGTGAACACAAGGGAGGTAAATGATCACTGAAAAGGTGTTTTAAATGCAAGGGTATGCATCATATAGCATTATGCCCAAATACTTTGCTGAACAGCAGAAGACTTCCACAGAATCAGGAAGTCAACAAGCAACAGCATTAAAATGTGAGAGATAAGTTTAAAGCAACTGCTCTCCCGATAGCTCGAGTTATCTAATAAATCACACAGAACCAATGTGCTAACGCTGTTCTTCATAAGAAGAACAGTGTTGCAGAAACTGAATAAACAACCCTATGCCAAAGTACAGTTAGATATAGCTGGTTTTTTCCACAATTCTGGTAAACAGACATATGACCTAGCCAGAATCACTGTTGGTCTAGGAAACATGAAAAAGACAGTAGAAGCTGTGGTAGTAGATGATTTGCCTAAGTCTGTGCAGATCCAGGGATTAAAAGAAACAGTTGCAGCACTGAAAGCAGCTAAGGTCAAGTTAGCCTGTCCTGACTTACAGACGGACACTATTAGTCCAATTGATTTAATCATTGGAAGTGATTATTATCACTGTTTTGTGCAAAATATAGTAAGTAAACATGATGTTCACTTGCTGAAAACAGCAGGGGGCCACATGATATGTGGTCCCATTCCCTCTCAAAGTGGGAAAGAAGCTGATATTGATTCAGTGGAGAATATACTAGTTACGAGAATAACCGCTGATCATGTACCACATCAAAAATTATCATTACTGGAAGAAATGAATGAACCAGTTGATAAGTTGTGGAATTTAGATGCGATAGGTATTGATGTAAATAAACCAAGCCCACAAGAGTCTCAGACTTATAACTAATATTCGGACACTGTCAAATATGAAGATGGACAGTATGGGGTTAGGTTACCATGGAAATTAAATCCACCACATCTGCCTAGCAATTATCGCATGGCTTTCGGACAAATGAAAGCACAAATACATGAGCTCAGGAATAATCCAGAGCTACTTACTGTCTATGATAATGTCATACAAGAACATTTGGACAATAAATTTGTTGAGGAAGTAGTCGAAGATAAGTTGAAGACAGAAGCTCATTATCTCCCGCACCATGGAGTCAGAAAAGATTCTGAAACCACTCCACTAAGTGTTGTATATAATTGCAGCGCACGTTAAAATAAAGATGTAGCAAGTCTTAATGATTGTCTGATGACCGGACCCTCACTAACTGAGAAGCTTGGAGACGTGCTTATGAAATTTCGCACAAACCCATATGCCTACACGGCTGATATTTCCAAAGCTTTCTTAAGAGTAGGACTACAAGAAATAGATAGTGATTACACTCGATTCTTTTGGCCGGAAAATCCACATGATCCTCAAAGTCCTGTGAAAACTTATCGCTTCAAATCAGTATTATTTGGTGCAACATCCTCTCCATTCTTACTAGAAGCTACTCTAAATACACATTTGAAGAAATCTGAAAGTCCCTTCAAAGAAATCTTAAAGAAAAGTTTCTATGTGGACAATCTTCAAGGTGCTGTGAATAAAGAGGAGGATTTGAAATCCTTATACAGAGAAGCTAACAAGGAGATGAAAGAAGCAAATATGCCTCTAAGGATGTAGAATACAAATTCAAAGCAATTATGGGAACTTATCAAAGAAGATTTCCCTGAAGCTGAAATTCCTGATTGCAACAATATGCTGGGGCTTAATTGGAACACACAGGAAGATACTTTGAGTCTCAAAAAGATAAACAATAAATCATGCAGTACACTCACTAAACGTAGTTTACTGTCAGAGGTATCACAATGTTTTGATCCTCTAGGACTCGTCTCACCAATTACCATAAAGGGTAAAATGCTTATGCAAGATGCATGGAAGCTCAAAATTGGATGGGATGTGAACTTGCCTCTAGAAATGAGTCAAGCATGGAATGAAATATCCAAGGAGTTTAAACAACTTCATCAAATTAAACTTCCCAGACAAATAGGTCAAGAGGGAAACAAGTACACATTACATGTGTTCTGTGATGCGTCAACCAGAGGCTATGGCGCTGTAGCTTACTAATTACTTAAAGGCCAGAATTACTTGAAGGTCAGAACAGTACCACAATTGGAACTGACATCACTCGATGTAGGTACAAAATTAGCTGTCTATCTCAACAAAGTACTTGATCATCTCACTATCGAGCCTAAGCCACAATGTATCGCACTGTGAGAGATGAAGAGCCAGCTGAGCCACAATGTATCGCACTGCGAGAGATTATGAGCCAGCTGAGTCACAATGTATGGTACTGTGAGAGATGATGAGCCAGCTGAACCAAAATGTATGGCACTGTGAGAGAAGATGAGCCACCTGAGCCACAATATATGGCACTGCGAGAGATGATGAGCCAGCTGAGCCACAATGTATAGCACTGTGAGAGATGATGAACCAGCTGAGCCCCAATGTATGTCACTGTAAGAGATGATGAGCCAGCTGAGCCACAATGTATAGCACTGTGAGAGATGATGAGCCAGCTGACGTACAATGCATCGCACAGTGAGAGTTGATGAGCCAGCTGAGCCACAATGTATCGCACAGTGAGAGATGAGCCAGCTGAGCCACAGTGTATCGCACTGTGAGAGATGAGCCAGCTGAGCCACAATGTATGGCACTGCGAGAGATGATGAGCCAGCTAATCCACAATGTATCGCACTGTGAGAGATTATGAGCCAGCTGAGCCACAATGTATGGTACTGCGAGAGATGATGAGTCAGCTTAGCCACAATGTATCGCACTGTGAGAGATGATGAGCCAGCTGAGCCACAATGTATCGCACTGTGAGAGATGATGAGCCAGGTGCGCCACAATGTATGGCACAGCGAGAGATGATGAGCCAGCTGAGCCACAACGTATGGCACTGCGAGAGATGATGAGCCAGCTGAGCCACAATGTATCGCACTGTGAGAGATGATGAGCCAGCTGAGCCACAATGCATAGTGAGAGATGTGCCAGCTGAGCCACAATGCATCGCACAGTGAGAGATGAGCCAACTGAGCCACAATGCATCGCACAG